>NC_092048.1:86342739-86650797 GCF_003086295.3 Arachis hypogaea | reverse complement strand
TTTTTAGGAAAAATTCATTTTTCTGGACTTTACTATTGAGTTGGTGTGTTTTTTTGTAATTTCAGGTATTTTTTCTGGCTGAAATTGAAGGAGCTGAGCAAAAAATCTGATTCAGGCTGAAAAAGGACTGCTGATGCTGTTAGATTCTGACCTCCCTGCACTCAAAGTGGATTTTCTGGAGCTACAGAACTCGAAATGGCATGCTTCCAATTGCGTTGGAAAGTAGACATCCAGGGCTTTCCAGCAATATATAATAGTCTATACTTTGCACAAGGATAGACGACGTAAACTGGCGTTCAACGCCAGTTCTCTGCCCAATTCTGGCGCCCAGCGCCAGAAAAGGATCAAAAGCTGGAGTTGAACGCCCAAACTGGCATAAAAACTGGCGTTCAACTCCACAAATGGCCTCTGCACGTGAATTGCTTAAGTCTCAGCCCAGCACACACCAAGTGGGCCCCAGAAGTGGATCTCTGCATCATCCATCATAGTCTACTCATATTTTGTAACCCTAGGCTACTAGTTTAGTATTTAAACAACTTTTAGAGACTTATTTTGCATCTCATGACATTCTAGATCTAAACTTTATATTCTCTGACGGCATGATCTCTAAACCCATTGTTGGGGGGTGAGGAGCTCTGCTGTGTCTCGATGAATTAATGCAAGTATTTCTGTTTTCCATTCAAACACGCTTGTTCCTATCTAAGTGTTCATTCGCGCTTAACTGTGATGGAGGTGATGATCTGTGACAATCATCACCTTCCTCAATCATGAACGTGTGCCTGACAACCACCTCCGTTCTATATACGATTGAATGAGTATCTCTTAGATTCCTTAATCAGAATCTCCGTGGTATAAGCTAGAACTGATGGCGGCATTCATGAGAATCCGGAAAGTCTAAACCTTGTCTGTGGTATTCGAGTAGGATTCAAGGATTGAATGACTGCGACGAGCTTCAAACTCCTGAAGGCTGGGCGTTAGTGACAGACGCAAAGGATAGTAAATCCTATTCCAACCGGATCGAGAATCAACCGGTGATTAGCCGTGCTGTGACAGAGCGCGTGAGCGTAGTTTTCACTGGAAGGATGGAAGGTAGCCATTGACAACGGTGATCCACCAACATACAGTTTGCCATAGGAGGACATGCGTGCGTGAACAAGAAGTCAGAGGAAAGCAGAGATTCAGAAGACAAAGCATCTCCAAAGCTCCAACATATTCTCCATTACTGCATAACAAGTAACCTTTAATCCATGCTCTATTGTTTATTTGCAATTCAACTGATAAACATAATTGACTTCCTGACTAAGATTTACAAGATAACCATAGATTGCTTCAAACCAACAATCTCCGTGGGATTCGACCCTTACTCACGTGAGGTATTACTTGGACGACCCAGTGCACTTGCTGGTCAGTGGTACGAGTTGTGAAAAGTGTGATTCACAATTCGTGCACCAAGTTTTTGGCGCCGTTGCCGGGGATTGTTCGTGTTTGAACAACTGACGGATTATTTTGTTGCTTAGATTAGGAAAATTTTTCTTTTTGGTTTAGAGTCTCTTATTATTGTTCTTGGTTAAAAATATCCTTCTTTAAAACAAGCGTTACATTTACTGCCCAATTGGCTAGAGCGTTAGTCTAAGCCCGTGGCAGTTTGGTACACTCTTTTTAAAACCTTTTTCATAAATAATATTTTCTCTATTAAATTTTGTGCCAAACTTTAAGTTTGGTGTTTTCTTGTTGATTTTGCTGTGTTTTTTTTTTTTTTTTGAAAATTTATTTTGGTTTTCTAAAAATTTTAAGTTTGGTGTTCTTGAGTTTTCCTTGTGACTTGATCTTAAAATTTTTAAGTTTGGTGTTCCTTAGTATTTTTCCCTCCAAAATTTTCGAAAATAAGGAGCATTAGATCTAAAAAAATTTTTAAAACTTGTGCCATCTTATTGTTTTCTCCTTCCTCTTAAAAATCAAAAATATCCTTTCTCTTTATTTTGAAAACAATTTTTCGAAATATACCTTTAAAAATTCAGATTTTTATTTCAAAATTTAAAACCTTTTTCAAAAATCATCATATCTTTTTTAAAAAATCTCAACCACTTTCTCTCTCCTCACTTTTCGAAAATCTTTTACTCATTTTTATTTATTCTATTTTGATTTATTTTATTTTCGAAATAAATTAATAAATAAATAATAAAAATATTTTTTCTATCTTACATCATCTCCCTTTCTCCATCATGGATCTAAGCGGAAATGAACAGTCCAGGAGGACTCTGGGGTCATATTCTAACCCCTCTACTGCTTCATATGGGAGTAGCATCTGCATACCCTCCATTGGAGTCAGTAGCTTTGAGTTGAATCCTCAGCTCATTTTCATGGTGCAGCAAAGTTGCCAGTATTTCGGTCTTCCACAGGAAGAACCTACAGAGTTTCTGGCACAGTTTCTACAGATTGCTGACACGGTACATGATAAGGAAATAGATCAGGATGTCTACAGACTATTGCTGTTTCCATTTGCTGTAAAAGATCAAGCTAAGAGGTGGTTAAATAACCAACCTAAGGCCAGCATAAGGACATGGAAACAGTTGATAGAAAAATTCCTGAATCAATATTTCCCTCCAAAAAGGATGACACAGCTAAGGCTGGACATCCAAGGCTTTAAACAATGAGATAATGAATCTCTTTATGATGCCTGGAGAGATACAGAGAGATGCTACGAAAATGCCCCTCTGAAATGTTTTCAGAGTGGGTTCAGTTAGACATCTTCTACTATGGGCTTGCAGAAGGAGCTCAGATGTCTCTAGATTACTCAGCTGGTGGATCTATCCATATGAGAAAGACAATTGAAGAGGCTCAAGAGCTCATTGATACAGTTACCAGGAATCAGCATCTGTACCTAAGCAGCAACCCTTCCATGAATGAAGAGGTTGAAACAGTAACTGCTGAATTCAGTACTGTAAAACAAGCTGCTGAATTCAATCAGCAATTGGATTTTCTAACAAAGCAGCTAGCTGAATTCAAGGACAGGCTACAAGAGACAAGGATAGCTAATATACATATGGACGAACAGTTTAAGCAAACAAAGCAGCAGCTATCAAGGCAAATAGCAGAAGAATGCCAAGCAGTTCAATTAAGAAGTGGGAAAACATTAAATACCCCACCTCAAGGCATCAAAAAGTCAAGAAATGAGCAACCCACCAAAGATTCACCTGAGGACAGTAAGAGCCCAGGGAAAAATAATTCTGGCGCTAAAACGCCAGAGAATTGGTGGAAGGCTGGCGCTGAACGCCCAGACCATGCCCAAAACTGGCGTTCAACGCCAGAAACAAGGCAGGATTGGCGTTCAACGCCAGAAATGGGCAAGAATCTGGCGTTGAACGCCCAAATAGGGCAGAATCCAGCGTTGAACGCCCAAAATGGGCACAGTTCTGGCGTTCAGACGCCAGAAGCAGACAAGGAGTTGGCGTCCAGTTTCGCTCCAGCTTCTGACTCTGGCACTCAATTGCCAGTGAGGGATCAGACACACACAAATGCTGATAACAACCCCTCTAAAAAGGCTTCTTTAACCACTAAGGTTGAGGAATATAAAGCCAAGATACCTTATCCTCAAAAACTCCGGAAAGAGGAGCAGGATAAGCAATTTGCTCGCTTTGCAGATTATCTAAGGAGTGGAGAGAAACAGAAAGAGTTCTCCTCACTGAAGAATGCAGTGCAGTCATTCTGAAAAGCTTTCCTGAAAAGTTTAAAGACCCTGGGAGTTTTCTGATACCATGCATATTAGAAGGTGATTGCACCAAGACAGCTTTATGCGATCTTGGGGCAAGCATCAACCTAATACCTGCATCCACTATCAGAAAGCTTGGTTTAACTGAAGAAGTTAAACCAACCCGGATATGTCTTCAACTTGCTGATGGCTCCACTAAATATCCATCAGGCGTGATTGAAGACATGATTGTCAGGGTTGGGCCATTCGCCTTTCCCACTGACTTTGTTGTGCTGGAAATGGAGGAGCACAAGAGTGCTACTCTCATTCTAGGAAGACCCTTCCTAGCAACTGGACGATCCCTTATTGACGTCCAACAGGGGAAATAACCCTGAGAGTCAATGATGATGAGTTCAAGTTGAACGCTGTCAAAGCCATGCAGCATCCAGACACATCAACAGACTGCATGAAAGTTGATCTTATTGACTCCTTGGTAGAAGAGATCAACATGGCTGAGAGTCTCGAATCAGAGTTGGAAGACATCTTTAAAGATGTTCAGCCTGATTTGGAGGATTCAGAGGACATGAAAGAGCCTCTGAAATTTCTTCTAAAAGAGGAAAAACCTCCTAAACCCGAGCTCAATCCATTACCACCATCCTTGAAATATGCATTTCTAGGAGAAGGTGATACTTTTCCAGTGATCATAAGCTCTGCTCTAAGTTCACAGGAAGAGGAAGCACTTATTCAAGTGCTAAGGACACACAAGACAGCTCTTGGGTGGTCCATAGGTGACCTTAAGGGCATAAGCCCAGCTAGATGCATGCACAAAATCCTATTGGAGGATAATGCCAAACCAGTGGTTCAACCACAGAGGCGGCTAAATCCAGCCATGAAGGAAGTGGTGCAGAAAGAGGTCACCAAATTACTAGAGGCTGGGATTATTTATCCCATTTCTGATAGCCCCTGGGTGAGCCCTGTTCAAGTCTTCCCAAAAAAAGGAGGCATGACAGTGATTCATAATGAAAAAAATGAACTGGTTCCTACAAGAACAGTTACAGGGTGGCGCATGTGTATTGACTGCAGAAGGCTCAATACAGCCACCAGAAAGGATCATTTTCCTTTACCATTCATAGACCAGATGCTAGAAAGACTAGCAGGTCATGACTATTACTGCTTTTTGGATGGCTATTCAGGCTATAACCAGATTGCAGTGGATCCCCAGGATCAAGAGAAAACAACATTCACATGTCCATCCGGAGTGTTTGCTTATAGAAGGATGCCCTTTGGGCTATGTAATGCGCCTGCAACCTTCCAGAGATGCATGCTCTCTATTTTCTCTGACATGGTGGAAAAATTTCTGGAAGTCTTCATGGATGACTTCTCAGTATATGGAGACTCATTCAGCTCCTGTCTTGATCACCTGAAACTTGTTCTGAAAAGATGCCAAGAAACCAACCTAGTTTTAAACTGGGAAAAGTGTCACTTCATGGTGACTGAAGGAATTGTTCTTGGGCATAAAATCTCAAACAAGGGAATAGAGGTGGATCAAGTAAAAATAGAGGTAATTGAAAAATTACCACCACCTGCCAATGTTAAAGCAATCAGAAGCTTTCTGGGGCACGCAGGATTCTATAGGAGGTTTATAAAGGATTTTTCAAAAATCGCAAAACCTCTAAGCAATCTGCTAGCTGCTGACACGCCATTTGTGTTTGACACAAAGTGCCTGCAGGCGTTTGAAACGCTGAAAGCTAAGCTGGTCACAGCACCAGTCATTTCTGCACCAGACTGGACATTACCATTTGAGCTAATGTGTGATGCCAGTGATCATGCCATTGGTGCAGTATTGGGACAGAGGCATGACAAGCTTCTGCATATCATTTATTATGCCAGTCGCGTTCTAAATGATGCCCAGAAAAATTACACAACCACAGAAAAGAACTACTTGCAGTGGTTTACGCCATTGACAAGTTCAGATCATACTTAGTAGGATCAAAAGTGATTGTGTATACTGATCATGCTGCTCTTAAATATCTACTCACAAAGCAGGATTCAAAACCCAGGCTCATCAGATGGGTATTGCTTTTGCAAGAGTTTGATATAGAAATAAGAGACAGAAAAGGGACAGAGAACCAAGTGGCTGATCATCTGTCCCGGATAGAGCCAGTGGAAGGGACGTCCCTCCCTTCTCTTGAGATCTCTGAGACGTTTCCTGATGAGCATTTATTCGCCATTCAGGAAGCACCATGGTTTGCCGATATTGCAAACTATAAAGCTGCAAGGTTCATACCCAAGGAGTACAACAGGATACAAAAGAAGAAATTAATTACTGATGCAAAGTACTACTTGTGGGATGAACCTTATCTCTTTAAGAGATGTGCAGACGGAATCATCCGTAGGTGTGTGCCTAGAGAAGAAGCACAGAGGATCCTGTGGCATTGCCACGGATCTCAATATGGAGGCCATTTCGGAGGTGAGCGAACAGCCACCAAGGTCCTCCAATGTGGCTTCTATTGGCCCACACTCTATAAAGATTCCCGAGAGTTTGTACGTAATTGTGACAGTTGCCAAAGAGCTGGTAACCTGCCTCATGGTTACGCCATGCCTCAACAAGGAATCTTGGAAATTGAGTTGTTTGACGTATGGGGAATTGACTTCATGGGACCTTTCCCACCATCATACTCAAACACTTATATTCTGGTGGCAGTTGACTATGTATCAAAATGGGTTGAGGCTATTGCCACACCCACCAATGATACTAAAACAGTGCTGAAGTTCCGCCAGAAACATATCTTTAGCAGGTTTGGTGTCCCTAGAGTACTAATTAGTGATGGGGGCACTCACTTCTGCAATAAACAGCTTTACTCTGCCATGGTTCGGTATGGAATTCGCCACAAGGTGGCCACTCCATATCACCCACAAACCAATGGGCAAGCTGAAGTCTCTAACAGAGAATTAAAGAGAATCCTGGAACGGACAGTAAATACCCGTAGAAAGGATTGGGCACGGAGCCTGGATGATGCTCTGTGGGCTTACAGGACAGCATTCAAGACCCCCATAGGAACATCTCTATACCAACTCGTATATGGTAAGGCATGTCACCTGCCCGTGGAACTGGAACATAAGGCCTACTGGGCAACCAGATTCCTAAACTTTGATGCCAAATTAGCAGGAGAAAAACGATTGCTCCAGCTAAATGAGCTAGAGGAATTCAGATTCACAGCTTTCGAAAATGCCAAGCTTTATAAAGAAAAATAAAAAAATGGCATGACAGAAAGCTGCATCTAGAATCTTTGAACCAGGACAGAAGGTCCTGTTGTTTAACTCTAGACTCAGGCTATTCCCCGGGAAACTGAAATCCCGGTGGAGGGGACCATACGTGATTACAAGTGTGTCACCATATGGTTATGTGGAGCTTCAAGATATTGATTCTGATAAGAAGTTCATTGTCAATGGACAGAGAATCAAGCATTATCTTGAAGGCAACATTGAGCAAGAATGCTCAAGGCTGAAGCTAGATTAAAAGCTCAGCAAAGTCCAGCTAAAGACAATAAAGAAGCGCTTGCTGGGAGGCAACCCAGCCATGGGGCAACAATCCTCTAAGCATTTTGCCCTATTTCTGTTTTTATTTTTAGTTGTTTATATAGAGTTCATTGATAACAAGGTAAATAATCATTTACAGAAGACCTCGGCACACAAAACAGAGAAAAAGATCCCACTGGCAAGAAAACGCCAGTAACAGTGCATTTTGGGCGTTCAACGCCCAAAATGGGCATCCACTGGGCGCTGAACGCCAGTGATGGTAGCAGCTGGGCGTTCAACGCCAGAAAGGGGCACCCACTGGGCGTTGAACGCCAGTAATGGCAGCAGCTGGGCGTTGAACGCCCAAGAGAGCAGCATTTGGGCGCTGAACGCCCAAAACAGGCAGTGTTTGGGCGTTCAAACGCCAGGAAGGCAGGGAGGAGCCAAATTCATTTTTTCCACACGTATTTCCATTTTAATTTAAAATTTTATGCTTCAATGCATGATTTTTACATGAATATGTCAAGAACCCTGATTTCTAAAATCCTTAATCCATCTTTCCAAATTCAATCCAACTCTTTTCAAATCTTTTCTGAAAACAAATCTATCTTTTTCACTCAAAAATCTTTTCAACTAATCCATATCTTTTTTAAATCTCCATATTATCTTTTTCAAAATTCAAATTTATCTTTTCAAAAATCTATCATATCTTTTCAAAATTAAACTATATCTTCTATCTTATCTTTTTCAACTCAATCTTTTTATCTTATCTTTTCCAATTTTTCGAAAACCCACCCCCCATCCCTTTAAATTTGGGTTCGGCCTCCCTCCTCCTCCATCAACAATTGCACCTAGCTCTCCTTCTATCCCTCTCCTTTCTTTTCTTTTGCTTGAGGACAAGCAAACCTCTAAGTTTGGTGTGTTTATCCGAGATCATTAAGATCATGGCTCCTAAAGAAAAACAACCCACTCCAAGAGGCAAGAAAGAGAGCGTTCCAAAACCACTTTGGAATCAAGGGAAGTTCTTATCTAAAGAACATTCAGACCATTATCTTAAAGTAATGGGTCTGAGATCAGTGATCCCGGAAGTTAGATTCGATCTGAAAGAAGATGAATATCTGGAGATCCAGGAGCAAATTCGAATCAGGAACTGGGAAGTCCTAGCTAATCCTGAAACGAAAGTAGGAAGGAACATGGTCCAGGAGTTCTATGCTAATATGTGGCAGACTGACAAGCAAAAACTATCTGGAACTGCCTTCTATGAATTTCGGACCATGGTTAGAGGGAAGATTGTTCATACCACCCCTGACAAGATCAGAGAGATCTTAAAGCTACCTCAGCTAAAGGATGATCCAGATTCCTTCAACAGGAGGATGATGAGAGCAGACATTGACCTGGATAAGATTCTAGAGGACATATGTATCCCTGGAGCCAGGTGGACCACCAACACAAAGGGTGTCCCAAATCAACTCAAGAGAGAGGATCTCAAACCAGTCGCCAGAGGATGGCTGGACTTCATTGGGCGTTCTCTGTTGCCCACTAGCAACCGTTCTGAAGTCACAGTTAAAAGAGCAGTGATGATCCATTGCATCATGATGGGAAAGGAAGTGGAGGTTCATTAGCTGATTTCAACTGAACTCTACAAAATTGCTAACAAAAATTCTAAAGAGGCCAGGTTGGCTTATCCAAGCGTGATTTCTCTGCTCTGCAAGGACGCTGGAGTAAGGATGGGAATAACTGAATATATCCTAATTGAAAAGTCAATCACCAAAGCATCAATGGAAAAATAACAAGCACAGGAGGATCCCATCAAGAAGAGAGCACAGGAATTCCTCCCAGAGATCCCTCAATCTGAATACTGGGAGTATCTTGAGACGTCCGTTACCAAGATACGGGAAGCTATGGAGTAAATAATAAAAGAACAGAAGGAACACAGTCAAATGCTGACCTATATGTTTAAAGAACAAGAGGAGCAGGGGCGTGACTTAAGGGAATTGAAGCGCCAAAAGTCTTCTCTTGTAGGACCAAGCACCCCAAGGATCAGAGGAACCCCCGTTCCCCCAGAATAAAGGTTGTTAATTTCCAATTTCTGCCTTAACTCTGTGACAGTGTCCTTATAGAAGTTTACCTTAGGAGTCATATAGTAGTAATTAGTATCTATTTTGATTTTATCTCCAATTAAGCTATAATTTATTTTTCTCATCATCAGCAAACATGAATAAAGTAGTAGATCTTTTGAATAAGAGGCAATAAAATTTCGAGTTTTAATAAAAGAAATTCTAATTAGTTAAATGTGGTGGCCATGCTTTCTGTCTTCTGAATGAATGCTTGAACAGTGCATATATCTTTTGAATTTGTTGTTTAAGACTGTTAAATATGTTGGCTCTTGAAAGAATGATGAACATGAGACATGTTATTGATAATCTAAAAAATCATAAAATGATTCTTGAAGCAAGAAAAAGCAGCAAAGAACAAAGCTTGCAAAAAAAAAAAAAAAAGAGAGAGAGAGAGAAAGAAAAAGAAAAAGCAAGCAGAAAAAGCCAATAACCCTTAAAACCAAAAGGCAAGGGCAAATAAAATGGATCCCAAGGCTTTGAGCATCAGTGGATAGGAGGGCCTAAAGGAATAAAATCCTGGTCTAAGCGGCTAAACCAAGCTGTCCCTAACCATGTGCTTGTGGCGTGAAGGTGTCAAGTGAAAACTTGAGACTGAGCGGTTAAAGTCAAGATCCAAAAGCTAAAAGAAGAGTGTGCTTAAGAACTCTGGACACCTCTAATTGGGGACTTTAGCAAAGCTGAGTCACAATCTAAAAGGTTCACCCAATTATGTGTCTGTGGCATTTATGTATCCGGTGGTAATACTGGAAAACAAAGTGCTTAGGGCCACGGCCAAGACTCATAAAATAGCTGTGTTCAAGAATCATCACACTGAAATAGGAGAATCAATAGCACTATCTGAATTCTAAATCCCTATAGATGCCAATCACTCTGAGCTTCAATGGATAAAGTGAGATGCCAAAACTGTTCAGAAGCAAAAAGCTACTAGTCCCGCTCATCTAATTAGAATCTGAGCTTCAAAAAAAAACTCTGAGATATTATTGCTTCTCAACCTATTAGTCTTCTATTTTATTTGTCTAGTTGCTTGAGGACAAGCAACAGTTTAAGTTTGGTGTTGTGATGAGCGGATATTTTATACGCTTTTTGGGGGTAATTTCATATAGTTTTGAGTATGTTTTAGTTAGTTTTTAGTCTATTTTTATTAGTTTTTAGGAAAAATTCATATTTCTAGACTTTACTATGAGTTGTATATTTTTCTGTAATTTCAGGTATTTTTCTGGCTGAAATTGAAGGAGCTGAGCAAAAATCTGATTCAGGCTGAAAAAGGACTGCTGATGCTGTTAGATTCTGACCTCCCTGCACCCAAAGTGGATTTTCTGGAGCTACAGAACTCGAAATGGCATGCTTCCAATTGCGTTGGAAAGTAGACATCCAGGGCTTTCCAGAAATATATAATAGTCCATACTTTGCACAAGGAAAGACGACGTAAACTGGCGTTCAACGCCAGTTCTCTGCCCAATTCTGGCGCCCAACGCCAGAAAAGGATCAAAAGCTGGAGTTGAACGCACAAACTGGCATAAAAACTGGCGTTCAACTCCACAAATGGCCTCTGCACGTGAATTGCTTAAGTCTCAGCCCAGCACACACCAAGTGGGCCCCAGAAGTGGATCTCTGCATCATCCATCATAGTCTACTCATATTTTGTAACCCTAGGCTACTAGTTTAGTATTTAAACAACTTTTAGAGACTTATTTTGCATCTCATGACATTCTAGATCTAAACTTTGTATTCTCTGACGGCATGAGTCTCTAAACCCCATTGTTGGGGGTGAGGAGCTCTGCTGTGTCTCGATGAATTAATGCAAGTATTTCTGTTTTCCATTCAAACACGCTTGTTCCTATCTAAGATGTTCATTCGCGCTTAACTGTGATGGAGGTGATGATCTGTGACAATCATCACCTTCCTCAAATCATGAACGTGTGCCTGACAACCACCTCCTTTCTATATACGATTGAATGAGTATCTCTTAGATTCCTTAATTAGAATCTCCGTGGTATAAGCTAGAACTGATGGCGGCATTCATGAGAATCCGGAAAGTCTAAACCTTGTCTGTGGTATTCCGAGTAGGATTCAAGGATTGAATGACTGCGACGAGCTTCAAACTCCTGAAGGCTGGGCGTTAGTGACAGACGCAAAAGGATAGTAAATCCTATTCCAACCGGATCGAGAACCAACCGGTGATTAGCCGTGCTGTGACAGAGCGCGTGAGCGTAGTTTTCACTGGAAGGATGGAAGGTAGCCATTGACAACGGTGATCCACCAACACACAGTTTGCCATAGGAGGACATGCGTGCGTGAACAAGAAGACAGAGGAAAGCAGAGATTCAGAAGACAAAGCATCTCCAAAGCTCCAACATATTCTCCATTACTGCATAACAAGTAACCTTTAATCCATGCTCTAGTGTTTATTTGCAATTCAACTGATAAACATAATTGACTTCCTGACTAAGATTTACAAGATAACCATAGATTGCTTCAAACCAACAATCTCCGTGGGATTCGACCCTTACTCACGTGAGGTATTACTTGGACGACCCAGTGCACTTGCTGGTCAGTGGTACGAGTTGTGAAAAGTGTGATTCACAATTCGTGCACCAGCTACATCCCCTCCTCTCAGTGAAAAATATGCTCACATGCTCTGTCACAGCACGGCTAATCATCTGTCGGTTCTCGATCATGCTGGAATAGGATTCACCCTCCTTTTGTGTCTATCACTAACGCCCAGCACTCGCGAGTTTGAAGCTCGTCACAGTCATTCAATCATTGAATCCTACTCGGAATACCACAGACAAGGTTTAGACTTTCCGGATTCTCTTGAATGCCGCCATCATTCTAGCTTACGCCACGAAGATTCTGGTTAGGAGATCTAAGAGATATTCATTCTAGCTTATTTCAAGTAGAACGGAAGTGTTTGTCAGGCACGTGTTCATAGGGGAGAATGGTGATGAGCGTCACACATAATCATCACCTTCATCACGTTCTTGGGTGCGAATGGATATCTTAGAAGCGAAATAAGATGAATTGAATAGAAAACAACAGTACTTTGCATTAATCTTTGAGGAACAGCAGAGCTCCACACCTTAATCTATGGAGTGTAGAAACTCTACCGTGAAAATACATAAGTGAAAGGTCCAGGCATGGCTGAGATGGCCAGCCCCCTAAAATGTGATCACAGGATCAGAATACAATCCAGGGTCAAAGATAGTATACAACTGATCAAAGATGGTCAAAAAGACTAGTAAAAGGTCCTATTTATAATAAACTAGCTACTAGGGTTTACATGAGTAAGTAATTGATGCATAAATCCACTTCCGGGGCCCACTTGGTGTGTGCTTGGGCTGAGCTTGAGTGTTGTACGTGTAGAGGTCCTTCTTGGAGTTGAACGCCAGCTTTTGTGCCAGTTTGGGCGTTCAACTCTTGTTTTGGCTCCTTTTCTGGCGCTGGACGCCAGATTTGGGCAGAAAACTGGAGTTGAACGCCAGTTTACGTCATCTATTCTTGGCCAAAGTATGGACTATTATATATTGCTGGAAAGCCCTGAATGTCTACTTTCCAACGAAATTGGAAGCGCGCCATTTCGAGTTCTGTAGCTCCAGAAAATCTATTTTGAGTGCAGGGAGGTCAGAATCCAACAGCATCAGCAGTCCTTCTTCAACCTCTGAATCTGATTTCTGCTCAAGTCCCTCAATTTCAGCCAGAAAATACTTGAAATCACAGAAAAACACACAAAATCATAGTAAAGTCCAGAAATGTCAATTTAACATAAAAACTAATGAAAACATCCCTCAAAATGTAACTAGATCCTACTAAAAACATACTAAAAACAATGTCAAAAAGCGTATAAATTATCCGCTCATCACAACATGAAACTTAAATTGTTGCTTGTCCCCAAGCAACTGAAAATCAAATAGGATAAAAAGAAGAGAATATACTATAAATTCCAAACTATCAATGAAACATAGCTCCAATTAAATGAGCGGGACTTATAGCTTTTTGCCTCTTAAATAGTTTTGGCATCTCACTTTATCCATTGAGGTTCAGAATGATTGGCATCTATAGGAACTCAGAGTTCAGACAGTGTTATTGATTCTCCTAGTTCAGTATGATGATTCTTGAACACAGCTATTTTATGAGTCTTGGCCGTGGCCCTAAGCACTTTGTTTTCCAGTATTACCACCGGATACATAAATGCCACAGACACATAATTGGGTGAACCTTTTCAAATTGTGACTCAGCTTTGCTAAAGTCCCCAATTAGAGGTGTCCAGGGTTCTTAAGCTCTCTCTTTTTTTGCTTTGGACCTTGACTTTAACCGCTCAGTCTCAAGTTTTCACTTGACACCTACACGCCACAAGCACATGATTAGGGACAACTTGGTTTAGCCGCTTAGACCAGGATTTTATTCCTTTAGGCCCTCCTATCCATTGATGCTCAAAGCCTTGGGATCCTTTTTATTTGCCCTTGCCTTTTGGTTTTAAGGGTTATTGGCTTTTTCTGCTTGCTTTTTCTTTTTCTTTCTATTTTTTTCTATTTTTTTGCCCCCTTTTTTTCTCTTTTTTTTTTCTGCAAGCTTTGTTCTTTGCTGCTTTTTCTTGCTTCAAGAATCATTTTTATGATTTTTCAGATTATCAAATAACATGTCTCCTAGTCATCATTCTTTCAAGAGCCAACATATTTAACATTCTTAAACAACAACTTCAAAAGACATATGCACTGTTCAAGCATACATTCAGAAACAAGAAGCATTGTCACCACATCAATATAATTAAGCTAAGTTCAAGGATAAATTCGAAACTCATGTACTTCTTGTTCTTTTGAATTAAAACATTTTTCATTTAAGAGAGGTGATGGATTCATAGGACATTCATAACTTTAAGACAAAGTTACTAACTACTAATGATCATATAATGAAGACACAAACATGGATAAGCACACAACATAGAAAACGAAAAACAGAAGAAATAAGAACAAGGAATGAATCCACCTTAGTGATGGTGGCGTTTCCTTCTTGAGGAACCAATGATGTCCCTGAGCTCTTCTATGTCTCTTCCTTGTCTTTGTTGCTCTTCCCTCATTGCTTTTTGATCTTCTCTTATTTAATGAAGCATGATGGAGTGCTCTTGATGTTCCACCCTTAGTTGTCCCACATTGGAACTCAATTCTCTTAGGGAGGTGTTGAATTGCTCCCAATAATTTTGTGGAGGAAAGTGCATTTGAGGCATCTCCGGGATCTCATGGAAATGAGTTTCTTGCGCCTCTTGAGCTCCATGACTGGGCTCTCTTGCTTGCTCCATCTTTTTCTTAGTGATGGGCTTGTCCTCTTTAATGGGGATATCTCCCTCTATGTCAATCCCAGCCGAATTGCATAGGTGGCAAATGAGGTGAGGAAAGGCTAACCTTGCCATGGTGGAGGACTTGTCAGCCACCTTGTAGAGTTTTTGAGGTATAATCTCATGAACTTCCACCTCTTTTCCAATCATGATGCTATGGATCATGATGGCCCGGTCTATAGTAACTTCAGACCGGTTGCTAGTGGGAATGATTGAGCATTGAATAAACTCCAACCATCCTCTAGCTATAGGCTTGAGGTCCAATCTTCTTAGTTGAACCGGCTTGCCTTTGGAGTCAATCTTCCATTGAGCTCCTTCTACACATATGTCCATAAGGAC
The DNA here is from genome assembly GCF_003086295.3 of Arachis hypogaea. Classification (NCBI taxonomy): domain Eukaryota; kingdom Viridiplantae; phylum Streptophyta; class Magnoliopsida; order Fabales; family Fabaceae; genus Arachis; species Arachis hypogaea. The sequence continues at coordinate 86,635,805 of NC_092048.1, read as the reverse complement.
TTGGTCCAACCTTTGATCAAAGTTGACTCTCCTTGTGTAGGGGCGTGCATTCTCTTCCATGTTTGGCAAGTTGAACGCCAACCTCACATTTTCCGGACTAAAATCTAAGTATTTCCCCCGAACCATTGTAACATAGTTCTTTGGATCCGGGTTCTTACTTTGATCATGGTTCTTGGTGATCCATGCATTGGCATAGAACTCTTGAACCATTAGGATGCCGACTTGTTGGATGGGATTTGTTAGAATTTCCCAACCCCTTCTTTGAATTTCATGTCGGATCTCCGGATACTCATTTCTTTTGAGTTTGAAAGGGACCTCAGGGATCACCTTCTTCTTGGCCACAACATCATAGAAGTGGTCTTGATAGGCTTTAGAGATGAACCTTTCCATCTCCCATGACTCGGATGTTGAAGCTTTTGTCTTCCCTTTCCCCTTTCTAGAGGATTCTCCGGTCTTAGGTGCCATCAATGGTAATGGAAAAATAAAAAGCTTATGCTTTTACCACACCAAACTTAGAATTTTGCTCTCCCTCGAGCAATAAAAGAAAGAATAGATGAAGAAGAAGAAGAAATGGAGGAGAGGGAGAGGGTGATGTGGTTCGGCCAAGAAGGGTGTAGAGGGGTGTGTTGTGTGAATTTGATGAAGATTGGAGGGCTTTATATAGGGAAGGGAGGGGGGAAAGGTTTCGGCCATATGGGTGGGTTTGGGTGGGAAATTGGTTTTGAATTTTTGAAGGTAGGTGGAGTTTATGAGGTAGGTTTATGGGGAAGAGTGGATGGATGTGAGTGGTGAAGAGGTGATGGGGAAGAGAGTTTGAGGTGATTGGTGAAGGGTTTTTGGGGAAGAGTGTTTATAGGGATGTGTGAAAGAGAGTGGTGAGAAGAAGTGAGTGGAGGTAGGTGGGGTCCACAGATCCTGAGTGGATCCTGTGGGGTCCACAGATCCTGAGGTGTTCAAGGATTTACATCCCTGCACCCATTAGGCATGTAAAAATGCCTTTGCACACAACTCTGGGCGTTCAGCGCCAGGTTGGTGGCCATTTTGGGCGTTCAACGCCCATTTGTGTGCCATTTCTGGCGTTGAACGCCAGAACCATGCCTGTTTTGGCGTTCAGCGCCCAGAAGCTGCCCATTTTGGGCATTCAGCGCCAGAACCATGCTCTGTTCTGGCGCTGAACGCCAGACAGATGCTCCTCCAGGGTGTGATTTTTCTTCTGCTGTTTTTTATTTCGTTTTCAATTTTTATATTTATTTTGTGACTCCCCATGATCATGAACCTACAAAGACATATAACTAAGAGAAATATAGTTAGATAAATAAAAATTGGGTTGCCTCCCAACAAGCGCTTCTTTAATGTCAATAGCTTGACAGTGGGCTCTCATGGAGCCTCACAGATGTTCAGAGCATTGTTGAAACTCTCCAACACCAAACTCAGAGTTTGGATATGGGAGTTCAACACCAAACTTAGAGTTTGGTTGTGGCCTCCCAACACCAAACTTAGAGTTTGACTGTGGGGGCTCTGGTTGACTCTGCTTTGAGAGAAGCTTTTTCTGCTTCCTCTCCATGGTTGCAGAGGGAGATCTTTGAGTTTTAAACATAAGGGAGTCCTCATTCCATTGAAGGACTATTTCACCTCTGTCAACATCAATCACAGCTCTTGCTGTGGCCAGGAAAGGTCTTCCTAGGATGATGGATTCATCCTCTTCCTTTCCAGTATCTAGGACTATGAAATCAGCAGGGATGTAAAAGCCTTCAACCTTTACTAACACGTCCTCTACTTGTCCATAAGCCTGTTTTCTTGAACTGTCTGCCATCTCTAATGAGATTTTAGCAGCTTGCACCCCATAGATTTCCAGTTTCTCTATTACAGAGAGGGGCATGAGGTTTATCCCTGAACCAAGGTCACACAGAGCCTTAAAGATCATGGTGCCTATGGTACAGGGTATTATGAACTTTCCAGGATCCTGTCTCTTCTGAGGCAATGTCAGTTGATCCAGATCACTTAGTTCATTGATGAACAAGGGAGGTTCAACTTCCCAAGTATCAATGCCAAATAATTTGGCATTCATCTTCATGATTGCACCAAGAAACTTGGCAGTTTGCTCTTCAGTAACATCCTCATTCTCTTCAGAAGAGGAATACTCATCAGAGCTCATGAAGGGCATAAGGAGGTTCAATGGAATCTCTATGGTCTCTAGATGAGCCTCAGATTCCTTTGGTTCCTCAGAGGGAAGCTCCTTATTGGTCACTGGACGTCCCAGGAGGTCTTCCTCCTTGGGATTCACGTCCTCCTCTCCCTCATTGGGTTCGGCCATTTTGCTTATGTCAATGGCCTTGCACTCTCCTTTTGGATTCTCTTCTGTATTGCTTGGGAGAATACTGGAAGGGATTTTACTCAGCTGGCCCACTTGTGCTTCCAAATTTCTAATGGAAGATCTTGTTTCATTCATGAAACTTACAGTGGCCTTAGACAAATCAGAGACTAAGTTTGCCAGATTAGAAGTATTTTATTCACAGTTCTCTGTCTGTTGCTGAGTGGATGATGGAAAAGGCTTGCTGTTGCTAAACCTGTTCCTTCCACCATTATTAAAGCCTTGTTGAGGCTTTTGATCCTTCCATGAGAAATTTGGATGATTTCTCCATGATGAGTTATAGGTGTTTCCATAAGGTTCACCTAAGTAATTCACCTCTGCTATTGCAGGGTTCTCAGGATCATAAGCTTCTTCTTCATAAGAAGCCTCTTGAGTACTGTTGGATGCAGCTTGCATTCCATGCAGACTCTGAGAGATCATATTGACTTGCTGAGTCAATATTTTATTCTGAGCCAATATGGCATTCAGAGTATCAACTTCAAGAACTCCCTTCTTCATAGGCGTCCCATTATTCATAGGATTCCTTTCAGAAGTGTACATGAACTGGTTATTAGCAACCATGTCAATGAGTTCTTGAGCTTCTGCAGGCGTTTTCTTTAGGTGAATGGATCCACCTGCAGAAGTGTCCAGTGACATCTTTGATAGCTCAGATAAACCATCATAGAATATATCCAGGATGATCCATTCTGAAAGCATGTCAGAAGGACACTTTTTGGTCAACTGTTTGTATCTTTCCCAAGCTTCATAGAGGGATTCACCTTCTTTCTGTCTAAAGGTTTGAACATCAGCTCTAAGCTTGCTCAGCTTTTGAGGAGGAAAGTACTTGGCTAAGAAAGCCGTGACCAGCTTATCCCAAGAGTTCAGGCTGTCTTTGGGTTGAGACTCCAACCATAATCTAGCTCTGTCTCTTACAGCAAAAGGGAAAAGCATGAGCCTGTAGACTTCAGGATCTACTCCATTAGTCTTAACAGTATCACATATCTACAAGAATTCAGTTAAGAACTGAAAAGGATCTTCAGATGGAAGTCCATGAAACTTGCAGTTCTGCTGCATCAGAGAAACTAATTGAGGTTTCAGCTCAAAGTTGTTTGCTCCAATGGCAGGAATGGAGATGCTTCTTCCATGTAAATTGGAATTAGGTGCAGTAAAGTCACCAAGCATCTTCCTTACATTATTATTATTTTCGGCTGCCATCTCCTCTTCCTGTTCGAAAATTTCTAAAAGGTTATCTCTGGATTGTTGTATTTTAGCTTCTCTTAGTTTCCTTTTCAGAGTCCTTTCAGGTTCTGGATCTGCTTCCACAAGAATATTCTTATCCTTGCTCCTGCTCATATGACAAAGAAGAGGGCACAGAAAAAATAATAATAATAATATGGATCCTTTATACCACAGTATAGGGATCCCTTTGTGAGTGGAAGAAAAGAGGGAGACAAAGAGTGTGATGTAAAGAAAGAAACACAACTGTGAGGATGGCAGAGATGTGAGATGAGATGTTAGTAGATGAATAAATAAATAGAATAAGATGGGAGAGGGAGAATTTTCGAAAAATATTTTTGAAAAAGAGTTAGTGATTTTCAAAAATGGTTTTTGAAAAGTGTTAGTATTTTTCGAAAATTTTTAAAATCAAAAATAAAAAATAAGAATAATTAGTTAATTAAAAAGAAATTTTTGAAAAATAGGGAAGATATTTTCGAAAATTAGAGAGAGAGAGTTAGTTAGGTAGTTTTGAAAAAGTTAAGAAACAAACAAAAAGTTAGTTAGTTAGTTGAAACAAATTTTGAAAAGATAAGAAGTTAGGAGGTTAGAAAAGATATTTTGAAACCAACTTTTTGAAAAAGGTAAGATAAGAAGATATTTTAGAAATTAGTTTTGAAAAAGATTTGATTTTTAAAATCTCAATTAATGACTTGATTCATAAGAAATCACAAGATATGATTCTAGAACTTAAAGTTTGAATCTTTCTTAACAAGTAAGTAACAAACTTGAAATTTTTGAATCAAAACATTAATTGATTATGTTATTTTCGAAAATTTGGTATAAAAATAAGAAAAAGATTTTTGAAAAATATTTTTAGAATTTTCGAAAATAACTAAGAATTTTGAAAAAGATTTGATTTTTGAAAAAGATTTTGAAAAAGATAAGATTTTCAAATTGAAAATTTGATTTGACTCATGAGAAACAATTTGATTTTAAAAATTTTTGAAAAAGTCAATCCAACTTTTCAAATTTGATGAGAGAAAATGGGAAAGATATTTTTTTTTGATTTTTTGAAATTTTTATGATGAGAGAGAAAAACACTAAAGAGATGCAATGCATGAAGATTTTGGATCAAAACAATGAATGCATGCAAGAATGCTATGAATGTCAAGATGAACACCAAGAACACTTTGAAGATCATGATGAACACCAAGAACATATTTTTGAAAAATTTTTAATGCAAAGAAAACATGCAAGACACTAAACTTAGAATTTTTTAATGCTTAGACACTAAGAATTCAAGAATGCATATGATAAACATGAAAAGACACAAAACAAAAAATCATCAAGATCAAACAAGAAGACTTACCAAGAACAACTTGAAGATCATGAAGAACACCATGAATGCATGAGAATTTTCGAAAAATGCAAGATGCACATGCAATTGACACCAAACTTATAACATGACTCAAGACTCAAACAAGAAACAGAAAAATATTTTTGATTTTTATGATTTTCTAATTTTTTTGGTATTTTTCGAAAATTAATTGAAAAAGGAAAATAAGGATTCCAAAATTTTTAATATGAATTCCAGGAATCTTGCATGTTTAGTCTAAAGCTTCAGTTCAGGAATTAGACATGGCTCATGAGCCAGCCAAGCTTTCAATGAAAGCTCCAGTCCAAAACACTAGACATGGCCAATGGCCAGCCAAGCTTCAGCATTTTAACATCAGAGTATATTGCTCTTGATAACAAATTGCAAGCCTCAGTCCAAATAAATTTAGACATGGCTTTACAGCCAGCCAGGCTTCACATGCTTCATGAAACACTAGAATTCATTCTTAAAAATTTTGAAGTCATAGAATAATTTATTTTTGAAAACATTATATTATTATTTTATTTTATTTTTTTTTTCGAAAACAAAGGAGAAAATTTTGAAAGATTTTTTGAAAAATTTTTGAAAACAAAACAAAAAGAAAATTACCTAATATGAGCAATAAGATGAACTTTCAGTTGTCCAAACTCGAACAATCCCCGGCAACGGCGCCAAAAACTTGGTGCACGAAATTGTGATGTCCAGGCTCAAACAATCCCTGGCAACGTGAGCAACTTGGTACGCGCAATCGTGATTACACTTTGATTATGTAAAATTCATGGCTCTTTCTTTCCCTGGCAATGGCGCAAAGAACATGGTGCCAATACCATGGTTCACAACTTCGATACAACTAACCAGCAAGTGCACTGGGTCGTCCAAGTAATACCTTACGTGAGTAAGGGTCGAATCCCACGGAGATTGTTGGTATGAAGCAAGCTATGGTCACCTTGCAAATCTCAGTTAGGCAGATATAAATTGATAATGGTGTTTTTGAATTTAATATAATAAAATAGGGATAGAAATACTTATGTAATTCATTGGTGAGAATTTCTGATAAGCGAATGGAGATGCTTTCGTTCCTCTGAACCTCTGCTTTCCTGCTATCTTCATCCAATCAGTCTTACTCCTTTCCATGGCTGGCTTTATGAAAGGGCATCACCGTTGTCAGTGGCTACATCCCCTCCTCTCAGTGAAAAATATGCTCACATGCTCTGTCACAGCACGGCTAATCATCTGTCGGTTCTCGATCATGCTGGAATAGGATTCACCCTCCTTTTGCGTCTGTCACTAACGCCCAGCACTCGCGAGTTTGAAGCTCGTCACAGTCATTCAATCATTGAATCCTACTCGGAATACCACAGACAAGGTTTAGACTTTCCGGATTCTCTTGAATGCCGCCATCATTCTAGCTTACGCCACGAAGATTCTGGTTAGGAGATCTAAGAGATATTCATTCTAGCTTATTTCAAGTAGAATGGAAGTGTTTGTCAGGCACGTGTTCATAGGGGAGAATGGTGATGAGCGTCACACATAATCATCACCTTCATCACGTTCTTGGGTGCGAATGGATATCTTAGAAGCGAAATAAGATGAATTGAATAGAAAATAGCAGTACTTTGCATTAATCTTTGAGGAACAGCAGAGCTCCATACCTTAATCTATGGAGTGTAGAAACTCTACCGTGAAAATACATAAGTGAAAGGTCCAGGCATGGCCAAGATGGCCAGCCCCCTAAAATGTGATCACAGGATAAGAATACAATCCAGGGTCAAAGATAGTATACAACTGATCAAAGATGGTCAAAAAGACTAGTAAAAGGTCCTATTTATAATAAACTAGCTACTAGGGTTTACATGAGTAAGTAATTGATGCATAAATCCACTTCCGAGGCCCACTTGGTGTGTGCTTGGGCTGAGCTTGAGTGTTGTACGTGTAGAGGTCCTTCTTGGAGTTGAACGCCAGCTTTTGTGCCAGTTTGGGCGTTCAACTCTGGTTTTGGCTCCTTTTCTGGCGCTGGACGCCAGATTTGGGCAGAAAGCTGGCGTTGAACGCCAGTTTACGTCATCTATTCTTGGCCAAAGTATGGACTATTATATATTGTTGGAAAGCCCTGAATGTCTACTTTCCAACGCAATTGAAAGAGCGCCATTTCGAGTTCTGTAGCTCCAGAAAATCCATTTTGAGTGAATGGAGGTCAGAATCCAACAGCATCAGCAGTCCTTCTTCAACCTCTGAATCTGATTTCTGCTCAAGTCCCTCAATTTCAGCCAGAAAATACCTGAAATCACAAAAAAATACACAAACTCATAGTAAAGTCCATAAATGTGAATTTAACATAAAAACTAATGAAAACATCCCTAAAAATAACTAGATCCTACTAAAAACATACTAAAAATAATGTCAAAAAGCGTATAAATTATCCGCTCATCAACGGTGCAATTTTTAAGTGTGAGGAGGTCGATACCGACTTCCAGGGGTTAGTTACCTTCTTTTCAACACCAATACTCTATTTTCTTTGTTTGTTCATTGTTGCATTTGCATATTTGATTGCATGTTTGTTTGATTTTATGCATTTAGTCACTACTTGGATGAAGTAATATTTTTTTTTTCAAGAAATTTTTATAGTATTTCACTAATTTAAAAATTAAAATTTTCTATGTGTTAAATTTGTTTGAAGAAATATTATTTTGGAACATGGTTTAGAGCTCGAACACACAAAACCTGTGAGATTTTGAGCCTATTTGAATTGGTTGCATTTTATCAACCAAAATTTTGTTTTAGTGTGTATTTTTCTCTCTAAAATTGTGATCTTTGTCTTGCTTGATTCTATATTTCCATTGTTTGATGTATGCATGCACTTACATGATTGAGGCCTTTGTTTCACTGAGCTTATATACCCATATGGCCTTACCTTTCATTATCCCTTGCAAACTAATTTTGAGCCTATTATACCCCTTTTGTTCTTTACTTTAGCACATCATTAACTCTAAGCGAAAAATAATAATGTCCTTAATTTGAATCCTTGGTTAGCTTAGAGTAGTGAGAGTGCTTATGATTTAAGTGTGGAGAAATTGGCTTTGGAAACATTTGGTTTGAGAATTGAGTATGTTAGAATTTTCTGAAAATGTGAAAGAAATGTTTAGGACATGTTCATGCATTCAATAATTTAATCATATGCATTGAGAAAAACAAAAGAAAAAAAATAATATAGATATATATAAAAAAATGAAAAAAGAGAAAAAGAAAAGAAAAGAAAAAAAAGAGCAAATAAGAAAAAAAAAGGGACAAAATGCCCCAAAGTAAATGTTGAAAGCAATGCATATGTACTGTACTTGAAATCAGAATGCATGAATATGTGGAAAACATGGTTAATGGATAGTTAGATGTTGTATTATGATTACATGGATTGTCTAAGTTAGGTGGAATAGTTTAAGTTAATTAAGGATTCAGATTTTAGTCCACTTGGCCAAATACAATCCTACCTTGACCCTAACCCCATTACAACCCTTAAAAGACCTCTTGATATGTGTATCTGTGCATTAAATTTATGTTGATTGTTAGATGAAGAGCAAGCCTTAGAAAGCAAGGTTAGTAGAGAATTGAGAGAATCAAACCTAAAACACTTGAGTGATTAGAGTGCATACACTTCCAGTAAGGATTCGATACTCGATTCTTTGTTCCCGACTTTCATGAGCTATTTTCTTCTTGCAAGTTTACTTGTACTTCATTTTTGTGATTTGAATTAGTGAAATTCAGTTCATATTTGTTCTTAAAAGATTTATTTACTTTTAACCAAGTAGGCAGAAACATTTTTGCATATAGTTGCATTAGATAGGTTGCATTTCATACATTCTACCATTCCTCTTCACTCCCTTATAGCTTCTCTTGAGCTTAGCATGAGGACATGCTATTGTTTAAGTGTGGGGAAGTTGATAAACCACTATTTTATGGTTTATCTTGTGCTTAATTGAGTGGATTTTATCAATCTTTCATACACTTGTTCATATAAAATGAATGTTTTACATTCTCCTTCCTGATTTTGTGCTATGATTGAAAACATGCTTCTTTGGCCTTATATTTGCTAATATTAACCCTCTCTTATTATCATTCGATGCCTTGATATGTGCGTTAAGTGATTTCAGGATTTACAGGGCAGGAATGGCTTGGAGAATGGAAAGGAAGCATGCAAAAGTGGAAGGAATACAAGAAGTTGAAGGAACTGCAAAGCTGCCCAGCCTGACCTCTTCGCACTAAAACAGTCATAACTTGAGCTACAGAGATCCAAACGATGCAGTTCTAGTTGCGTTGGAAAGATAACGTCCGGGGCTTCGATTTGATATATAATATGCTATAGTTTCCCTGATGCTAGGTGACGCAAACGCGCGCTCCACGCGGACGCGTCGCAGTGGCGAAAATTAGCGTGGTAGATTTCTTCTCCAGCGATTCCTGGGCTGTTTTCGACCCAGTTTGCGGCCCAGAAAACACAGATTAAAGGCTATAAAGTGGGAGAATCCATTCATTCATAATAATCAGCTCATAATTCACTTTCATAATTTTAGATGTAGTTTTTAGAGAGAGAGGTTCTCTCCTTTCTCTTAGGATTTAGGATTATGATTCCTCTTAAAGGAATTAGGATTTCAACTTTATTATTTCAACTTATTATTTCAACTTCTTCTCAGGTTCAATGTTCCTTTAATTTATGTTTCCCTTTTACTTTTATAAACTCTAATGCTTTTATTTGTATTTGACTTATGTTGTCCAATTGGCTTATGAACCCTTCATGTTAGGATTTTCTTAATTAATAATTTGAGGTATTTCAGATTTATGATTCTTATTTAACTTTTTTATATTCTTGGCTTTAATTAATTAACTGGAAGCTCTTGAGTTATCAACTATCTCTGATTGGTTGTTATGTCGGCTAAATTGACTGGTATTCCACTAACTCTAGTCTTTCCTTAGGAGTTGGCTAGGACTTGGGAATCTAACTAATTAGTTCACTTGACTTTCCCTTGCTTTCATAAGGGTTAACTAAGTGGGATTAACTTCCATTCTTATAGGAGTAACTAGGATAGGACTTCCGAATTTTCATACATTGCCAAGAGTTTATTTTACAGTTATTTATTTATTTTATTTGTCATTTAAATTACTTGTTCCTTACTTTTAAAACCCCCAATTTACAAAACTCATAACCAATAATAAGAACACCTCCCTGCAGTTCCTTGAGAAGACGACTCGAGGTTTAAATACTTTGGTTATCAATTTTAAAGGGGTTTGTTACTTGTGACAACCAAAACGTTTGTAAGAAAGGAATTTTTGTCGGTCTAGAAGCTATACTTACAACGGAAACTTATTTGTGAAAATTCTAGATCGCGCGAGAGTTTCGTTCTTCAACCATAGTGAACCTTGAATTGTGTTGCCTACCACTAACTAACTCTTTCTTGCTTTTCATGCCACAAAGAGCTCTAAGTTGACCATTGATGAATCCATATTTTATGATATTTATTTGCTCTATTTAGGTAGATTTCATCAACTTTTCTTGCATTTATCCATTGAAATAGCATAGTTTCATAAATTCTCCCAAAATTGTGCTTGAAAGTGAAAACATGCTTTTTAAGCTTTATAATTGCTAAATTTTATTCACTTTAATTCCATTTGATGCCTTGATGTATTTTTTGAGTAATTTTAGGCTTACAAGGCAAGTATGGATTGAAGAAGTGGAAGGAAAGCATGCAAAATGAGAGAATTCAAGAAATGAAGGATTTGTAAAGCTACCAGTCCTGACCTCTCGGTACTAAAGTGATCATAGCTTGAGCTAAAAAGGTCCAAATGAGGCGGTTCTAGTGGCATTGGAAAGCTAACGTCTGGGGCTTCAAAATGATATACAATTTGTTATATTGGACATAAGTCTAAGTGTGCAGATGCACATAATTTGTGCATACGCACAAGTCAGAAAATAGCAAGTGTGCGGACACACACATCTGTGCGTCCGCACAGGTCCTGGCACGTGAGCTCATTAATTGCAAATCGCTGGGAGCGATTTCTGGCCCCCCAAAACCCAATCCAACTCATTTATGAAGCTATTTCAAGCCAAATTGAAGAGGGATGAAGGGAGAGAGCACTTAGGTTTAGGTTTTTACATGTTTTAGTTAGTTTTCTAGAGAGAGAAGCTCCCCCTTCTCTCTAGAATTAGGATTTTTAGCTTAGTTTTCTTTTAATTTCAGCATTTTAATTCTTGTTTTAATGTAGTTTCCTTTATGTTTTCATGCTTTTTTGTTTCTATCTTCTTTATTTCTCTTGTCATTTTCGTTCTTTTGTCATTTTTATGTTTATGGATACTTTTGTTATTTTAATTTCATTTAATGCAATTTTGATGTTCTATGTTTCTTTAATGCTTATTTGAGTTGTTATTATTATTTTATTGCAATTGATAGTTATAGAATTTATTTCTATTGTAATTTATGATATTTTCCCTTCTATGCATGCTAGGTGTTTGATAAAATGTCTCGTTAATGTAATTTAATATTATTTTATTTTCATGCACACCAAGCGTTTGATAAAATGCTTGGCTTATTTTTTACATAGTTTTTCCTCACTCTTGGCTTGAAAATGTTGTCTTTGGTGATCCTTGAGTCATTGATGTCCATTCTTGTTAGATATATTAGAGTGAGTTAGTTGATTTGGTTTTCCTTGTTTCTATGTGACCCCTTAGTGTTGACATAGGACTTATGGATTGAAATTAACTATGCCTATTTAACTTATCTTCGATGTAAGGTTGACTAAGTAGGATTAAATCTTCATAATCATCATGTGTTTGTGGTCAATGGCTAGGATAGGTAGCCTTAGCTCTTAATTACTTGCCAAGAGGTTTTCTTGCATTTGAAGTTTTCTTTCCTTGCATTTAATTGCTTTTGAATTTTATTTCTTTAATATTTAATTTCTTGCATATTTAGTTTTCACACTTTTGGTTGAGAAATTGGGTATTTGGGTGGAATTGAGTTGTGGATGTCCATTCCGCATTGTGTTAGAATTGTTAGTTGGTTTGGTTTCCACTAACGCTAGTCTTTCACTAAGTTAATTAGTGAGTTGACTAGGACTTATGGATTGAGATCAATTACACTCTTTTGACTAATTTTCAAGGAGGATTGACTAGTTTGGATTAATTCCACACAATTGTCATGTTTGTGGTCCATAACTAGGATAGGAATCCTAAATTTCCTAATTCTTGCCAAGAGTTGTCATTTACATTCCTTGCATGCTCATTTACTTTCTTGCTATTTACATCTCTTGCTCTCTTGCTTTCATTTCCAATTTTCCCATGCTCTCTCATAGCCAATAATATGACATTTCATTGCAACTCCTAGGAAAGACGACCCGATGTTTAATTACTCTTGGTTTATATTTTGTATTGGATTTATTATTTGATCATGAGAATTCATTGTTGGTTTGGACTATGCTACCAATGAATTGATTCTTGTCTTTGATCGATTCCGAACCGACATAAAATTCTCATTATCAACCATCCGTTTCAAGCAAACCATATTCAAGTGGGATAACAAAAGCTTAGAGATAAGAGATTTACCCACTTGAATGAAAGAATGGATGGTTGATTAGGAAGAAAGGTCTCTAACAACTTTGACAATGTGAGCTCCACTCCCTTGTGCTCTTCTTTGACTACCTTCACCTTTTGACAAGGCTCTTCACATTCAATCACTTCCTCACCAACATCTTCTAGCTCTTCTCCATCCTTCATGTCACAACTTGGAGGTAATGTGAAACTTATCTCAACATCTACCTCAGTTTTAATGGGAGAAGACTCCTCAAATTCAAAAGGTTCATGTGTTGGTATGGAATCATCATCAAGATGCGGATTTGTTGCTTGCTCTACTTCTTCCAATTCTTCATCATTCACCATATGCTTCGGGGGTTGCGCACCCTCTTTGACATTGTTTTCAAGCTCAATGGAAGAAGGCTCAATAGGATCTTCGAGGTGATTCGTTAGTGTGGACAAGAACTCATCCATAATTGAGTCCAATTCTTGATCAACCTCCCCTAATTCTTCAACCGCTTCTTCCAGCTTAATTATCTCAACTTCCTGCTTTGGTTGTAATTCTTACTTCAACTCCTCTTCTTCACCTTGAAGCTCCAAATTCACTCTCTCACTATGCTCTTTGGTTGATCCTCCACATTCGTCAATGGGAGTGTCTTGAATATATGAGCTTAGGTAGGAGGCCATGCGATTAACAGCTTCAGTCATGGTAGCCACCATGATTTCTATCTTCTTTAGCTCATTTTGTTGCTCTTCTTGCCTTTGGATATAAGAGCTAATATCTCTTCGTTGTTCTTGCAAGAAGGTATGGAGCGCTTCATCCCTTGAAGGAGGTGGTGGAAGAGAGGGCTCATTGTTTGGGAGAAAGGGTTCATAATTGGAAGGTGGTTCATCTTGGTAAGGGTATAGAGGTGAGGTATATGGAATTGATGGTTCTTGAGAATATTGATGTTGGAATGGTGGTGACTCTAAGTATGGCTCATATGGTTGTTGGTATGGTAGATATGGGTTAGAATCATATGGAGGTAAATGATGGTATGAGGCTTGTGAGTAAGGTTGTTGAGGACTATGTTGAGGAAGAGCATCATATGCATATGGTGATTGTGGTTGATAACCACAAAGAGGTCCACCACACACATTAGATTGGTATGCATCATGGTATGATTCTTGATCATAGTACATTGGTGGAGGTTGTTGCCATGAAGGTTGCTCAAATGCTTGAGACTCCTTCCACCTTTGATTGTCCCATTCTTGATGCATATCATCATTGTAGCTTCAATTCCCTACAACATAGTTAGAACCAAACTCATAGCCAAAGTGGTGAGAATTCATAGTAGTAAGAGCAAATGAAACAAAAGCTAACAAAGAAAGCAAAGTCCTACAACTAGCAAAACTACTAAACAAATCAAAAATCAAGCTATTCACAATCTTAACATATATACAATAACCAATAACAAGCACACATTGCAACTTCCCGGAAATGGCGCCAAAAACTTGAAAAAGTAAAATCATCGGTTAGGAATTTCACACAAATAATCTCGTTGATAGTATAGTTCTAAACCGACAAGTAATGCTCAATCAAAGTTTAATTTTTGGTTGTCACAAGTTCAACCAAATAAAAGTAACCGAGAGTATTAGTCCGGAGTCATTCTCCCTAGGAATTGCAATCGAGTGCCTAATTATTGGTTATGAGTATCATGGGGGTTGGGTTGGTAAAACAAGAGGACAAGAAATTAAAAGGGAAAGAAATATAAATCAAACAACTAAAGAAAATAATTACTAAATAGAGACATTCATGGCAAGGATTGAGAATATAGGCCTTCTATCCTAGTTATCAATCATAACAAAATACTTAACAAGAGCTAATCCTATTAAGTCATCTCCAACATTGGAAGAAGGTATAATGTTATCTTCATATGAGAGAAAGTCAAATAAGACTAGTTAATCTCAATCCGAAAGTCCTAATCAACTTACTAATTGAATTAGCAAGAGATTAGAGTCAATGGAAATAATATTAACTAACAATTCTAGATCACCAATCTAAATTGGATATTAATGACTCAAGATTGCCTAATTTCTCTTTCGAAGCCAAGCATGCTCAAAAGCTACTCTAACATCCAACCAAGCATTTTATCAAACACTTGGAAGGCATCAAAGGAAAGCATCATAAATTTTAAGAAATAATAAAATCTATCACTACCCAATGCAAGAAATTAACACTAACAACTCAATTTAACATCAAAGGAACATAAAACTGATGCGTGAGCATCTTTCCTATCTTTTTCTAGTGAATTTGCATTCAAATTAGTGAGTTTAATCAAGAATTAAATATCTTTTAGCCACCATAGATGCTACTTTGAGTCATGTAAAATTATATTTATTTCAGGTAGCATTTGGATGGATTTGATGGAGTTTGTGTATAAAAAGAGAAGAAAGTGAATGATGCTGTCAACCCTGACCTCTCTGCACTCTAACCGGAATAACTCGAGCTACAGAGGTCCAATTGATATGATTTTAGTGGCATTGGAAAGCTAACTTTTAGATCTTTCCAACGATATATAATAGTCCATACTTCTTCTCCATCAATTCTTCAAGGGTGGCGCCTAACTTGAGGTTTCTCAAGTTAGGCGCCAAGATCAACTAAATGCATTAATCCAAGGCTGCATGGTTGGCTCCTAACTTGGGTTTTACTAAGTTAGGCGCCAGGACAAGGGAATGAATCAATGGGAAGTCTGCCAAGGTGGTGCCTAACTTGAGATTCTCAAGTTAGGTGCCAAGCACAACAACCACACTAATTGGATTCGGCCACATTGAAGTTAGGTGCCAGGATTGCCAAGTTAGGCACCAACATCAACCACAACACACAAACCAATTTGGCCAGGTCCAAGTTAGGTGCCACTCCCCTCTAAGTTAGGCGCCAACAAAAAGAAGAAAGTGGTCCCCCTTTCATCCATCAAGGCTTGCACGAAGATCTCTTTTAATTCTGATTAAACTTTATTTCATTTAAAAATAGGAAAAGATATTATTTAGTTTTAGAAAATATAATTTACATTAATTAGGATTAGATATAAAAGAGAAAAGAATCAGACCTCATTCCACAATTTACAGTTTTACAGAATCCTAGTTTTCTCTCTGAACCATGAGCAACTAAACCTCCACTATTAAGTTAGGAGCTTTGTCTATTGTATGAATTGATACTATTATTTTTCTATTTTAATTCATGTACTGATTTCTATTTCAAGAATTATTTTCGTTCTTTATCTTATGAATTTGGGGGGAACGGATGTATGACCTTTGTTCTAATTGAGTTCTTGTATAACTTGGAAAAACTCTTTACTTGAACAACAGCTTGAAAATAATTTCTCCTAAATTTCTAATTATCTAGACTTAACGGGATACGTGACATAAATCCTCTTATGTTTGGGTAATTAGGGTTTCTGTGACATATAAACTAGAATTGAACTTCACCCTCTAATTGGAGTCAAGTGACCAAGGAATTGGCGGTTGATGAAAGTTAGAAGAGACTAAAAAGGTCTAAGGAATTAGGGTTTAGTCACATATAGTTTGCCATGAATTGAATCTTGAATGATTAAAATAGTTAATAAGAAAAGTCAATCCGGAAGATAGATATCTCTGAAACCTTAACTATTTTCTCCATATATATTTCACTTCAATTTACTGCTTGTTTTCTGATTCTCTGAATTACTGTTTGATGCATTTGAACTTAAAATACTCTTTTCTGTTTGTCTAACTAAGTGAATCACTTAACCATTGTTGCTTAGTGCATCAATCCTCGTGGGATCGACCTTTATTCACTTGAGGTACTACTTGGTACGACCCGGTGCACTTGCCAGTTAGTTTGTGGGTTATAAATTTTGCACCAAAAATATAAATTGCATTAATTGAAATTAAAATCAACAAAGTGCTCATAAACATAAAAAGTGGCTCAAAAGAGAAATTAACAAGTAAAACTAAGAGAATAAAGAAGTAGCAACAAGAAATTGCAAAGAAAACTAGATGAAAACAAGAATTAAAACTTAAATTAAAGAGAGTTTAACCCATATCTACCCTAATTCTAGAGAGAAAAGGGAGCTTTTCTCTCTAGAAACTACCTAAAGCATGGTCCTAATCTAATTTAATTGCTCCCCCTTGACCCATCTTGAATTCTGCATGAAAAAGCCTCAGAAATGAGTTGGACTTGGGCCTGGAAAGCTCAGAAATCGCCCCTAGCGAATTCACTTTAAGTGAGTCACGTGCCGCTCGTCACGCGTGCGCGTGGATGATGCATACGCGTCGCTGGCAAATTTCCACCTCACACGTACACATGGGTGACGTGTGCGCGTGGCCATGAATCTCCTTCTCACGCGTACACGTGGGTAACGCGTGCGCGTGGCCTTCAATTCTCCAAATGCTCATTTCTTCATGAATTATCCACTTTGCATGCTTTTCTCTTCACTTCTTTCATCCAATACTTGCCTTAAGAATCTAAAATCACTCAACAAACATATCAAGGGAGAATTACAAAAGCATGCTATTTCATTGAATTAGTGTGAGATAAGTTGATAAAATTCCCTAAATTAAGCACAAGATAAACCACAAAATTGGGGTTTATCAGGAAATTTTGTTGATTGTCACAAAAGGAGGTTTGAGCTGCAGATCCTGTTGTGCATCATCAGGGGGTTTTTTGAAGGTTTGGATCAATAAGCTTAGTCTGCATGTACCTCTCTTCTTCACCTGATGAATGTACATCTTCACCTGATGAATGTACATTTTCGAAGACATGAAATACTAGTTGCTCATCATGCACTCTAAGCACTAATTCACCCACTTCTACATCAATTAGAGCTCTCCCAGTGGCTAGGAATGACCTTCCTAGAATTATAGAGGCATTCTCATCCTCTCCCATGTCAAGAATCACAAAATCTGTTGGGAGGAAGAACTTACCCACTTTGACCAAGATATTCTCCACTAATCCATATGCAGGCTTTAGAGATTTGTCTGCCATTTGTAATGTTATCCTTGGGGGTTGTGCCTCTTGGATTTGCAACTTCTTCATCATAGACAAGGGCATTAGATTTATGCTTGCACCCAGATCACATAGGGCTTTCTCAAATGTGGTGATCCCAATGGTACATGGAATTTGAAAGCTCCTTGGATCTGACATCTTTCTTGGCAAGTTATTCTGAATTATGACACTACATTCTTTAGTCAAGACCACTGGCTTATCTCCCTTTAAAGGCTTCTTCTTTGACAACAACTCCTTCATGAGTTTAATATAGAGAGGCACTTACTCTAAAACCTCAGCAAAAGGAATATTAATTTGCAACTTTCTGAAGACTTCCAAGAACTTTGAAAACTGCTTGTCCTTGGTCTCTTTTTGAAGTCTCTGAGGATATGGCATCTTAGGTTTGTATTCAGGAGCCTTAGGTAATGATGGATGTGTGTCAAGAGTGACTGGAACAGGGTTGTCTGCACGCCTAGGAGGGGCGTGTACTAATGTGTCTTCAGTCTGCTCTGGAGCTTCTTTTTCAACTGGCTCCTTAGTAACTTGTGCTTCCGTACTTGCCACTTGTCTACTTATCAAGGTGATAGCCTTACACTCTTCTCTTGGATTTGGAATTGTGTTACCAGGATGGCTATTAGTAGTCCTTTGATCAATTTCATTAACTTTTGTGGCTAATTGACCCATCTGAATCTTCAAGTTCTTGATTGATGCTCTGGTTTCCTGTATAAAACTCGCCATTAGTGCTTCCAAATTAGTTTTCTTCTGTGATTGAGAATTTCCTTCCTGAGGTGGTTGTTGTTGAGATGACTGAAACTGGCGGTTATTAAAATTATTCTGTTGAAAACCGCCCTGAGAATTATTATTAAAATTCTGTGGCCTCTGAGGTTGCTCTCTCCATCCTAAATTCGGGTGATTTTTCCACCCCTGATTATAGGTGGCATATGGATCATTATTAGGGGTTTTGGGAGCATTCCCCATGTAGTTGATCTGTTCAGAAGGAAATTGAGCATAATCATAATTCTCACCTTGCATGAAGCTACCAGTCATGTCATAAGGAGCCTCTTGAGGGGCATTCTGAGTATTAACAGCTGAAACCTGCATCCCACTCAAGTGTTGAGTAAGCATATTAATCTGCTGAGACATAACTTTGTTCTGAGCTAGAATAGCATCCAAGGTCTCTACTTCCAAAACACCTTTCTTCTGAGGAGTCCCAAAGTTTACAGGATTCCTGTTAGATGAGTAGAGATATTGGTTGTTAGCAACCAATTCAATAAGCTCAGTAGTCTCTTCAGACATCTTTTTCATGTACAATGAACCACCTGCAGAATTATCTAAACACATTTTGGATATTTCACATATGCCCTCATAAAAGATCTCCAGCTGAGTCCATTTAGAAAACATGTCATGAGGGCATTGCTTGGTCAGCAGCTTGTACCTCTCCCAGGCTTCATAGAGGGTCTCACCATCTCTCTGCCTGAAGGTGTGAACCTCCACCTTTAGCTTAGTCAGCTTCTGTGGTGGTAAAAATTTGGACAAAAATCTAGTGACTACTTTATCCCAAATGTTCAGGCTCTCCTTGGGTTAAGAATCTAGCCACAACTTTGCTCTATCCCTCACAGCAAATGGAAAGAGCATGAGCTTGTAAATCTCAAGATTCACTCCATTTGTTTTCACAATGTCACGAATCTACAGAAAATTAGAGATAAATTGGTTTGGATCTTCTTATGAGAGTCCATGATACTGACAATTTTGCTTCACCAGAGTGACTAACTAAGGCTTCAGCTCAAAGTTGTTTGCAGCTATAGGAGGTACCACAATACTGTTCCCATAGAGATATGGATTGGGGGAAGTGTATGAGCCAAGCACTCTTCTAGGTTGTTCATCTCATCCGGATTTTCCACATTTGCATTAACAGCACGATTATGATCCATAGTGGACTCTACAGCTTCCTTGTCAAAGGTCTCACTTAGATTTTCACTAGCCTTGTAGAGTCTAGCTTGTTGCAAGCGTCGTCTCAAAGTCCTTTCAAGTTCAGGATCAAAATCTATAAGAGTTTCCTTGTCTCTATTTCTGCTCATAAACAAACAGAAAACAAGAAAAGTGGGAGTCTCTACGTCAGAGTGTAGAGAATTCCTAGTGAGGTAACCTGTGTAAAGAAATAACATAAAACGCTAAACAATTAAAACAAGAAATTTTCGAAAATTGTACTAAGAACTAAACTAGAAATTTCGAATTCTATATAAAAAAAATGAACAAGAAAATTAAAATAAAATTATCTAGGTAACAGCAAACTTAATTTCAGAAATTAAAGAAAAACTAATAGCAGTAAATTTTGAAAATTAAGGAGCAAAAATAAATAAAATTAAAACTAAAATGCCTAATCTAAGCAATCAAACAACTAATAGTTTTCAATCATACTCAATCCCCCGCAACGGCGCCAAAAACTTGGTGCGAAATTTATAACCCACAAACTAACCAGCAAGTGCACCGGGTCGTACCAAGTAGTACCTCAAGTGAATGAGGGTCGATCCCACGAGAATTGATAGATCAAGCAACAATGATTGAGTTATTGGCTTAGTCAGACAAACAGAAAAGAGTGTTTGGGTCTCAATTGCATTAAATAGTAAATTCAGAAATTCAGAAAGCAAGCAGTAAACGGGTTGTGAAACGTATGAGTAAAACAGTTAAGGTTTCAGAGATATTTATTTTCTGGATTAACTTTTCTTACCAAATATTTTAATCATGCAAGATTCAATTCATGGCAAACTATATGTGACTAACCCCTAATTCCTTAGACCTTTTTAGTCTCCTTTAACCATCATCAACCGCCAATTCCTTGGTCACTTGATTCCAATTAAAGGGTTAAGTTCAAATCTAGTTTATGTGCCACAGAAACTCTAATTACCCAAATATAAGAGGATCATATGTCACGTATACCATTAAGTCTAGATAATTAGAAATTTAGGAGAATTGTTTTCAAGCTGTTGTTCAAGTAAAGAGCTTTTCCGAGGTTCACAAGAACTCAATTAGAATAAAGGTCATACTTCCATTCCACCCAGAATCATAAGATGAAGAACGAAAATATTTCTTAAATTTAAAATTAATACATGAATTAAAATAGAAAAGTAATAGTATTAATCCATAGAGTAAACAGAGCTCCTAACCTTAATAGTAGAGGTTTAGTTGCTCATGGTTCAGAGAGAAAACTAGGGTTCTCTAAAACTGTAAACTGCGAAATGAGGTCAGAGAGAAGAGAAGAGCCCGAAGGGCTAATTCTTTTTCCTTTTATATCTAATCCTAATTAATGTAAAATATATTTTCTAAAACTAAATAATATCTTTTCCTATTTATAAATAAAACAAAGTTTAATCAAAATTTAATAAAGATCTTCGTTGCACAACTTGATTGAGCGTGGGGACCATTGTTCTCCATAAAGTTGGCACCTAACTTCACAATTGTGAAGTTAGGCGTGAAGGGGGCAACAAGGCTTGGAGGCGCTTTCCTTTGTCTTGGCGCCTAACTTGGCAAAAGCCAAGTTAGGCGCCACCTATGCAGCATGAAACTCACGTGAAAGTCTTCCTTTGGCGCCTAACTTGGAGAAACCCAAGTCAAGCGCCACCAAGGCCGAGTGTGATGGAGAAGAAGTGTACACTATTATATATTGTTGGAAAGCTCTGAAAGTTAGCTTTCCAATGCCACTAGAATCATGTCAATTAGACCTCTGTAGCTCAAGTTATTTCTGTTGGAGTGTAGGGAGGGTTGACAACATCATTCACTTCTCTTTTTCTACAGAAACTCCATCAAATCCATCCGAATGCTACCTAAAATAAATAGAATTGCACACAACTCAAAGTAGCATCTATAGTGGCTAAAAGATATTTAAATTTTGATTAAACTCAATAATTCGAATGCAAATTTACTAGGAAAAGATAGAAAAGATGCTCACGCATCAACGCACAACCTACCGTGTGTAGGCATGGTTGCACCACTTCAAAACGTGCGTACACACGCATCACTGTGCATATGCATGGATGCTGAAACTTCCAAACTCTATTTTTTTCATGATTTCTCTTCTTTTGCATGCTTTTTCCTCATTTCTTCAATCCACACTTGCCTTGGAAACTTGAAATCACTCGACAAATACATCAAGGTATCAAATGGAATTAAAGTGAATAAAATTTAGCAATTATAAGGCCGAAAAATCATATTTTCACTTTCAAGCATAATTTAGGAAGAAATCATGAAACTAAGCTATTTCAATGGATAAATGTAAGAAAAATCAATAAAATTCACCCAATTGGAGCAAATAAATACTAGGAAATGTGGATTCATCACTTTGATACTTGTCTTGATTTAGTTTTCTTTACTATTTCTTGTTCTACCATCTTACTTCTTTTAGTTTTACTTGTTATTCCTTTTATTTGGTTATTTTACTATTGATGAACTCTTGTTAATTTTAATTTCTATTAATGCAATTTGATGTTTTTATATTTATTGATGTTTAATTGGGTTATTATTATTATTTTCTTGCATTTGGTAGTTTTAGATTTTATTATTATTGCAATTTAATATGCTTTTATTTTCATGCTCACTAAGTGTTTGATAAAATGTTTGGCTTAGTGTTAGTGCCTTTTTTCACACTCTTGGGTTGGAATTGAGGACCTAGGTGACTTGGAGTCAACAATGTCCATTATTGATTGATATAAGGGTAGTTAGTTGATTTGGTTTCCACTAACGCTAGTCTTTCACTAAGTTAATTAGTGAGTTGGCTAGGACTTGTAGATTGATATCAATTATACCTATTTAACTTATCCTCGATGTTAGGATTGATTAAGTAGGATTAACCCTTTATAATCATCTATGTTTGTGGTCAATGGCTAGGATAGGTAACCTTAACTCTCAATCCTTGCCAAGAGGTTTCTAGTATTTGAATTTCCCTTTCTTTTGATTAATTGCCTTAAGTTTAATTGCTTTTGATATTTAGTTATTGTTTGTTTCTTTGATTCCTTAATATTTACATTTCTTGTCTCTTGCCATCAAACCCCTTACCTCATAAGCCAATAATTGAGCACTCTATTGTAATTCCTAGAGAGAATGACCTAAAACTTAAAACTCCCGATTATTTTATTTGAATTGTAACGATTCCTTATTTAAACTTTGATGTGAGGATCCATTGCCGATTTGGACTATGTTATCAGCGGCATTGTTTTGTTAAATTTCCAACCAGCATAAATCCCTCCTCATCAAGTTGGCTTGGGCCCAATTCTACTACAACACATCATTTTGTAACAGCATCAAAATGTTCCCTTAAAAAGCCTTAAACACATCATTGCAGGAGTTGTTGGGTGAGAGGGACATGATTTTAGCACAATTGAAGCTTAACTTACACCATTCACAACAATTTATAAAGAATTATTCTAATCGCTCCCGAAGACACGTCGAATTTAAGGAAGGTGACCTAGTCTTAGTGATATTATAGCCTTATCGCCGACATTATGTTGGATTAAGGAAAAATAAAAACTTGGTATACGATACTTTGCTCCTTTCCATATCAGCAAGAAACTCAGTGCAATTGCCTATAAGTTGGAGTTGCCACTTGAAGCTCGTATACATGATGTTGATGCGGATTTTGAATACCACAAACGAACCGGCAAGTACACCGGGTCGTACCAAGTAATAACTCAGGTGAGTAAGTGTCGATCCCACGAGAATTAATGGATTAAGCAGTAATAGTCGAGTGATTAGGGTAGTTAGACAAGCTAAAATGAGTGATTTCAAGTTCTAATAGCATAAAACAGTAAATCAAAGAGTGAAACAGTGAATGGTTGGTGAAAATAATATAAGAAAATAGTTAAGGCTTTGGAGATGTTTAAATTTCCAGATTAACAATTCTTATCAACTACTTTAATCATGCAAAGATTCAATTCATAGCAAACCTTAAGTGATCAAACCCTAATTCCTTAGTAATTTAATCTCCTCTAACTCAATCAACTGCCAATTCCTTGGTCACTTAATTTAAATTAGAAGATTAAGTACAATTCTAGATGAGCCACACAAACCCTAAGTACCTAAAAATGAGGCGATTATATGTCACGTGTCACATTAAATCCAAATAATTAGAGAATTGTAAGGAATTAATTTCAAGCTATAATTCTAGTTATATAACGTTTCCAAGATTCAATAAGAATTCAAATAGAAAAAAAAGTTATCTTCCAATATACTCTAATTCCTAGGATGAAGAACGAAATTAATCCTTGAATTTAAATCAGTGCATTGATTAAGAGTAGAATAACAATAGTATCAATCCATTAAAATAAATAGAGCTCCTAACCTTAACAATGGAGGTTTACTTGCTCATGACTCAGAGAAAAACCTAGAGTTGTAAAAAGTATAAAAGTACGGAATGAGGAAGATGAAGAGAAGAGAGCCCGAAGGGCTGAATTTTTTCTCCTTTTATATCTAATCCTAATTGATACAAAATTAAAATTATAAAACCTAATAATATCTTTTCTTAATTTAACAACAAATTTAAAAAAAAAAAAACCAAAGAAGCTTTCCATGGAACTTGATGACACAGGCTTGGTGCTAAACGCCGAGTAGTGGCATTTAGTGCCACCAAACCGAATGCTTTTCACACTTTTCAAGGCACCTGGCACTAATCGCCGGGTAGTGGTGTGTAGTACCAACTTGACAGCAACTATTTTTCTCCCTTTTCTTCTGCACAAACTCTGTCAAACTTGCCCAAATTTTACCTGTAATTAACAAAATAGCAATACAACTCAAAGTAATATTGATGATGGTCTAAAACATCAAAATCTCTGAAAAACTCAACAAATCCACATCGAATTTACTAAGAAAATTAGGAAAAATGCTCATGCATCACAACACCAAACTTAAATTGTTGCTTGTCTTCAAGCAACTGAAAATAATGGGAACCTAAGATGTGGGTTTGCCTAAGAGTTGAGTTTTCAATTAAGCTCCTGTCTATCTTCTGAGTGGGGTTGATGACACTGTGATCATAAATAGTTTTAGCATCCCACTGTCCCTTGGAGGCTCAGGAATGCCAATATCATTCAGAACTAGAATCCAGATAATGTTATGAATTCTCTCTCTTTTAACTTCCAATTAATCCTTGAACACAATATTTTCTTTTCTTTTCTTTTCTTTTCTTTGGAGCTTTGCACCTTGAGCCTAACTGTGACTCTAAATATTTTGTCTCAAGTTTTACTTGACACAAAAACACCACAAGCACTTAACTGGGAAACCCTTTGAGCTTTCTATTGAATTTTCCCAGTCAGTGGTGCTCAGAGCCTTTGGCTTCTCTTTATTTGTACTTGGCTTTGACTCTAACTGCTCTGTCTCAAGAGGTCCTTAACACATTCACACCACAAGCATATAGCTAGGAAAATAACTCTTTGACCTTTGATCATTTTTAAACTCCCAGCCATTGATGCTCAGAGCCTTGGACCTTGCTTTTTATTTTCTTTTTCTTGCTGTTTCTTTTGTTTCATGGATCAACTTCTTGTTTAATTTTAGAGAATTCATAATACTTCTCTAAATTCTTGTTCCTTATAAATTAATATCCTTTATTCCAAGATCAAATATGTACTGTTCTTTTTCATGCGTTCAGAATCATAAATAAATACCGCCACATTTGATTAAATAAGGCAATTCTAAATATAAACTCAACTGCTCATGCATTTCACCATTTTTCTCTTCTTTTTTTCTAAATTTAAGCTTAGTGATCTATACATGAGACATCTTTTTTTTAAAATAAAATAAAAGTAACAAAAATAAACTAAATAGACTGAAAACATTAAAGATTATGCAAAGGACAAAAAATAAATCAACGAAAAATAAGAAATAGCAAAATAAAAATGGAAAGGGGAAATAAGAATGAAAGGAACCTCAACCACCTTAGTCATCTTGGTGGTCGTCTCCCTCGTCAAGCTGAGCTCCCCGATATCCTCTCAATCACCCTATGTCCTGTCTTATCTGGGTAAGCTCCTGGCACTGACTCTGCTATTCAGCCAAAACCTGGTGAAGGAGGGCACCATGACCATCTTGGCCAATCCTCAACTGCTCAATGGAGGAGGTCAGGTAATGCCAACACTCCTGCTGTGGGAAGTGGTGTCCCTGATGTATCATGGACTACTCCTAGTGAGGAGAGGGAACCGACTCTCCCTCGACTATGGGCTCGTCTCTCAAGGCCCGTGCATACTCTCTGGTGTACTTCATAATCCTCCTATGGGAATGAGTATCTCATTCTCTAGGCGCACACTTAAGGCATCATAAAGGCGGTGGATGAGATGTGGGAAGGCCATCTTGGCATGTGTGGAGGCGTTGGAGGCAATACTATATATCTGCAATGGAATTGTGAGCTCTACCTCCACCTCATTCCCTAGCATGATGCAGTGGATCATAACAGCCCGGTCCATTGTAACCTCAAAGTGGTTACTAGTAAGAATGATGGAGCGTTGGATAAACTCCAACCAACCTCAGACTACTGGCTTCAGATCATGCCGCCCTAGCTGGTTTGGTTGTCCTTCTAAATTAAGCCTCCATTGGGCTCCCAGAGGCATATGTCTAAAAGAATCTGATCATGCCTCTGATCACCACTCATCCTCTCACTATAGAAGTGATCATCATCCATCAGAGGTGGCACTTGGAGTGCCTCCCTCACACTCCTTGGGCCGAAGTCCAGATTCCTCCCTCTTACCATAGTGCGGTAGTTCTTAGGACTGGGATTCACACCCCGCACATTCTTGTATATAACCCACGCATTCCAGAAAACTCTTGGACCTTCAGCTGGCCTACTTTAATCTGCAGGTTACATAATGTTCTCTATCCTCTTCTCTGTATCTGCTCCTGAATCTTCAGATATTCATCCGGCTTGAGATCAAACCGGACTTCCAGAATGACTTTTTTTTCCGGTGATCTCAAAAAAATGCTCTTCATATAATTTAGAGCTAAATCGGTTAGCGTCAAACGGACTGATCTGAGGGGCCTTATCCTTCCTCTTCATTGAGGAGGAATCTCCTCCCTTTGGTTCCATGTATAAAAATCAAAGAACAAGCGACGCGACAATACCAAACATAAAAATTTTGGTTGTCTCTAAGCAAAAAAAATCATAAAATAGAGAAGAGAGTATGTGAGTAACAAAAGGACAAAGGGAATAAGGAAAAAAAGAATGGAAAAGGGAAGTGGAAATGGAAACAAAAAAAAGTTGAAGAGTGGAAGAGGATAAGAAAAATAAAGAAAGAGAATAAAAGAAGCAGTAAATAGTGAGAGGGGGTAGTGTGGGGTTAATGGGGAAGGGGAGGTAAATATATAGGAATGGGAAAAAATGGGTAGTTACTAGAGGGGGTAAAAGGGAATGAAGGAAATGGAAGGGGAATTGAATGGGGGTAAATGGAATTAAAGTTCGGGGAGGTGGGTTGGTGGGGTAACGTTAAGGAGATGATGAGGGGAAGAGATTTGTGTGGTAGGGAGGGTTGTGATTAGGTGAGAGAGGGGGTATAAGGCCCACACCCCTGTCAAATTCAAAATTTGAATCCCTACGAAGGGGTCTTCGAGGCATTGCCGGCGCTAAACGCTAGGTCGTGGCGTTTAGCACCACCCCCGAAGTATATATTTTTTTCTATTTTTTCCTTTTTTGTTAAGAATTCCCTTGCGCTAAATGACCAGATAGTGGCATTTAGCGCCACCAACAAAGTGGCTAAATCACAAATCGGAGCACTCCTTGTGCTAAACGCCAGATAGCGGCGTTTAGTACCACTAAGATAGTGTCATCTCCTCAAAATACATGGTGCTTGGCGTTTAGTGCCACCAAGACAGTGGCAACTCCTCAAAATACATGCATCTTGGCGATAAATGCCAGGTCTCGGTGTTTAGCACCACCATCACAGTAGCTTTGTCACGAAATACGTGCCTTCTGGCACTAAACGTCAAGTTGCGGCATTTAGCATCGAGACACCTGAATGAAAACTATTCTAGAGTGTTCTGAACTCCCTTCTAATTACACCTGTTCCTATTATAAACACCTTGCTTGACCAAAATCCACGTACAAAGAAGAAAAACTATAAATAATTAGAATAAGGTAAATAAAACCAAAATGAATATAAAATCAAAGGATACTAAAGATTGGGTTACCTTCCAATAAGCGCTTCTATAACGTCACTAGTTTGACGGTCAGATTTGCTAAGTCAGGAGATGAGTGGACCTCTGGCGATCAACTTTGCCTCCAAGATAGTGTTTTAGCCTCTGACCATTGACAGTGAACCTCCAGTCAGAGTTTTCTTCTTGGAGTTCTACATGACCATAAGGAGGCACTCTAGTTACCATAAACGGTCCTGACCACTAGGATTTCAGCTTCCTAGGAAAAATCTTGAGCCTTGAATTAAACAGTAAGACTTTCTGGCCTAGCTCAAATGTTCTGGTAGCTATCTTTTTATCATGCCACACCTTTGTCTTCTCCTTATAGACCTTGGCATTTTCATATGCTGAGTTTTTGAATTCATCAAGCTGGACAAGTAAATACCGTCTTCTCCTAATCTTGAGGGTCCACTGCAATCTGATTATATCCAGAATAACCATCTAGAAAATAATAAAATGCATGTCCAGCTAACCTCTCAAGCATCTGTCAATAAAAGGCAACGCAAAATGGTCCTTTCTAGTTGTAGTGTTGAGTCTCCTGTAGTCAATGCACATACGCCACCCGGTGATGATTCGTGTAGGAATTAGCTCATTCTTCTCATTCTTTACCATTGTCATGCCTCCCTTCTTGGGAACAACTTGCATGGGACTCACCCATGGATTGTCAGAAATTGGGTAAATTATCCCGACTTCCTACAGCTTCATGACCTCTTTCTAAACCACCTTTTTCATAGTTGAATTTAGCCGCTTTTCTGGTTGCACTACGGGTTTAGCATCCTCCTCAAGTAAAATATTGTGCATACACATAGCCAGACTTATCCCTTTCAAGTCACCAATAGTCCACTCAAGAGCTGTTTTGTGGCTTCTAAGCACCTGTATCAACGCCTCCTGTTCATCATGACTCAGAAAGGAGCTAATAATTATTGGATAGGAATTCTGCTTGCTTAGAAAAGCATACTTAAGAGAGGGAAGCAAGGGCATCAACTCAAGCTTAGGTGGCCCTTGCTCCTTAGTATGCGTGTTTGGTTCTCTCTTTTGTGGTGGTGAATCATCAATCTCTCGCAAACCATCCTCTAAAGGGGGTTCCAAAATACTATCAAGCTCTTCTGCTTTAAGGACCTCTTAAATCAATGGCTCAATTAAATTAATTCTCATACATCCCTCAAAATCACTAGGATGTTGCAAGGCCTCAAGCACATTAAGAATGTTGACTCTTAGAGTCAACTCACCCTTTTGTACATCAATAAGGACTCTCCCTGTAGCTAAAAAAAGTCTTCCCAAAACAGTGAAAGCATTCACATCTTCTTCCATATCCAATATTGCAAAATCAACAGGAAAATTAAAGGGTTTTACTTTCACTAGTAAATTCTCAACAGCTCCAAGAGAAAATTTAATTGAATGATCAACATGTTGAAGAGAGATTCTAGTGGGTTTTACTTCCTCAATATGGAGCTTTCTCATCAAAGAAAATGGCATGAGAATGATGCTTGTTCCAGGATCACATAATGCCCTTTGAATAGTAATATCTCTAATGATGCAAGGAATTAAAAAGCTTCCCGAATTTTGCATCTTCTCAGGGAGATCATGCTGGATAATTGCACTGCATTCCTTGGTGAGCACCATGGTTTCACTCTCTTTCCAATTCCTCTTGTTAGTCAACAAATCCTTCATGAATTTAGCATAGAGATGCATTTTCTCCTAAGCCTCTGCAAAAGGAATATTAATCTGCAGCTTCCTGAAGACTTCTAGAAATCTTAAAAATTGCTTATCTTTGGATGCCTTCTGAAGCCTCCGAGGATATGAGATTTTTGGCTTGTACTCAGGCACTAGAGACTTCACTTTGTATTCCTCAATATCAATTGAAAAAGGGTTGTTCGGGTGCCTCTCAGGGGCGTGCTCCACCTTATCTTGAGCCTCCTCCGGGGCTTCTTTTTCAACCGGTTCCTCACTAACTTGTGCTTCTGTACCTGCTACCTTACGACTTCTCAAATGTATGGCCTTGCACTCTTCCCTTGGATTGGGAACTGTATAACTAGGGAGGTGTGAGGAGGCCTTTCAACTATTTGCTTGCTTAACTGACCCATTTGAACCTCCAAGTTTCTAATTGAAGCTTTTGTTTCCTGCATGAAACTATTAGTGTCCTTGGAGAGTTCTACAACTAGAGATTCCAAGTAAGAAAGTTTTTGAGAAGGAGGGGGCACATGGTATTGTTGAGAGGACTGGAACTTGTTACACCCTACCACACAGAATCTTATGCTTAAGTTATAAGACAGAGGTGGTGAGCTATTACAACCTCTAAAAGCAAAATTATATTTATAATATAATTGAAAAAAATTTATATCTATGAGCCTTTGAAGAAAAGTTAAAACAAAAGCGTCAAAACGAAAAGCGCAACACTCACAGAGCGATAACTAAACATGGATATATACAAAAGAGAGTTCCAAGGTACAAATAACTAAACTCATGACTCGGCTCGTGAAGAGAAACCGGCCAGAGTACATAAGTATATATATACATATATATAAGAGAACCCCAAATAACCCAAAAGACATAGTTTTACAGAACCTATTTCTCCAAAATTTCCTCTAAAAGGGACGAACATAATATACAAAACAAGTGGAGATAAAAGTATTTAGTTATAAACAACATAAACAAAATAAAGTCCCAAAGTGCAAAAGATCTTCGCTGTGAGAAGCTTCCAGTATGTCTCAGTGAGGTCCCTCACATCCTGCATCTATAACCACAAAATATGTATGGGGTGAGAACTAGAGGTTCTCAGCATGGTAACAGTGCCCACATATCTAACATATAATGTCCCGAGAAAGCCGAAGGCAATCTTAGAACTTTCGACGTATGAATTAAACTTATAAAACATAGCTAAACCCAAAAGTAAAATAAGCCACTAACTAAGGATCTTCATGCTATCTAACACTCCCCTTTTCAACTCCTCCGAACCTCCCAACTGCCACTAGAATCGTTTGGTTCAAACACAATTATTACATGTAAGGAAATCACAGTTAGGATTCAAATACAACAGATAAGTAGATAGCAAGTAGTTTATGCAATCAGTTAGGCATTCCAAACAAATCACACCAAAAAAACACATAGATGCATATGATGCATGCCTGTCCTATGGCTGATGAGTCTCATCTGTCAGTTATGTAGCCAACTCGACGTGTTCGGTAACTAACCCGGGTACAATCTCTTTGTTGCGCCTTAATACCATGAGAGGGAATCTGTGCCCTATCACCATTAGAAGGTATCTATGCCCTGTCACCATTAGAGGGTATCTATGTCCTATCACCATTAGAGGGTATCTGTGCCCTGTCACCATTAGAGGGTATCAGTGCCCTGTCACCTTTACAACCAGAGAGATAAAATTACAACCATACTCACATTCAACATTTTCCATCGTGGTTCATTTACCACATTCATTCATTAATCACATATGCATCTCTGGCATACTTGCCACATTTTCAAGCTTTCTCAAATAATCATAATCATTTAATCATCAATCAGATTTCAGTAATAATTCTTCTTTCATTTTCCTATAAATTCATTCATTCATTCATTCATTTTTCAAACTTTCTTCATCTCCAAGTTACCACATTTTCCTAGCTTCATCTCATTACTAGGCATACCATTAAGGTCTAAGGCTAAAAGAGTAAAAATAGAGGTTTAGAGGTTCAAAATTAAGTTTTAAACACAAAACTTCATTTGCTAAAAATAGGGGCGTCACGTACGCAAGCACTTTGCTCGCGTATGCAAGGGCTTGTTTTAACCTTACTGGCGTACGCATCCTATTGCTCGCGTATGCAAGATACCAAATCCTAAAGGGTTGGTCACGTCGCGTGCAAGTGGTCGCGTACGCAACCCCTTAAAATCCCTTGCTCGCGTAGGCATGCACCATCCCGCGTACGCGAAATGCTCAACCCGAATAGAATGGTCGCATTGCATGCAATGGTCTCATACGCAAGATATGCATAGTGAAAAAAATGTTGAATGCTGCAGAATTTCAGTATTACACTCCGAACTTCCGACGCACATAACGTTTTTGTTTTAAAACATTTTTCATTTGTTCTTCAAACGGCGTAAACTTTCCAGACCCAATTTTTATATTAGATAAATTTGAAAGAATTTGGCGGTTCAAAAACTGATTTATGGCTCGCCGAAGTTTGGCCAAAAATAAGATTTTCAAAAAAATATTCCAACCTCTATTTTCATCAATTCACCATTAAATACCAACTTTCTATACTCATAATCAACACCAACACATACTATAACACAGCTGCACAACCCCATATCCTACCGTAACCAATCATACCTCAATTCTAAATAATCTCATATAAGAATTTCTCAACTATCCAAACAAATGCATCAGTATACCACCTCATACATATTCATTTGCATCACCATATCTATCATCATTAAAATCATCATTTATTATTCCATTTTCATCATAAACATCAAACATTATTCATATCATCATCAAACACCACATAGTCTCATCAACTTCTTCACTCGACACAATTATCATTAATCATTCATATACAATCCAACCACTCAACTCAACAATACTAACAACAAGTACTCATATGTTCTCCAATCAAATCAACACCCCCTCAATTATTCCCCAACACACCAATTCACAATTATAATCACGTCATACAATAATTCATATCCAAACAACATCATGCATAATCATCAACACCACAATTAATTCAACCTTATACTATGGTCAACTAGCCTAAGTTTTCATGACACATTATATTTTAGATACGAGAAACCGAAACCATACCTTGGCCGATTCTCCGATAAACCTGGAACACCTCCAATTCACCTTTCCTCAAGCTTTCAAGGCCTCAACACCTCACTAACAGATTTTTCAGCATACAATTCCACTCCAAGCTTCCAAGACCTCAATTACACATCATTGACACCCATACATATAAACTCAATAAAAATCACATATACTCAATGAATTCACTATGGGTTGAGGATTCTTACTGTACGTGCCTTAAACCAAACCAAATCCTGCTAGTTTATCGAGTTAGATTGACCCTAGAACATCAAATTAATCAAAATCTTAATCTCCAAGTCTTAGAATTTTAAAAATTAGGGGAAGGAAAAACTGAAAGTAAGATGGAGAGTTCCTCACTTTATAAAGCATTGGGCTTTGTAAATCTTGCTGCCGCGGTCACGTGGCCACAAACGGTGCGGTAATTGGAGCTCTGAGCGAAAAGTTATCTTGGATTGAAATCAAACCAAGGGTTTGATTCTTGTTCCTCCACCCCCAAATGTTTGCCCAGCGTGTTTAGCTTATGGGAACGGGAAGAAGAGATGAACTCTTTTGTTTAATGAGGCTTGGGTCGGTCCTAGGGACCAATACGGGCTCAATTCGTCCAGTTAAGCTCGTTTGGCCCAATCTTGGGTCAAATCCTTTAAAATTAGTGTCAAAATTCTCAGTTTAATTAGCTCTATCTCATTAAACTATAAAATTCAATTTTCTAATTTTCTAGAATAAATATTAATTTATGAGTTAATTATATATTAATTATCTGGGTTTTACAGAACTGACGGTTGTTGTTGTTGAAATTATTCTGATTGAAATTTCCCTAAGGAGAGTTGTTGTTGTTGAAATTTGATTGCCTCTGTGGTTGATTTTTTCATCCAAAATTTGGGTGATTCCTCCACCCTAAATTGTAAGTCTTGGAAAAAGGGTCATTATTTGGGGGGCCTAGAGGAATTGCTCATGTAATTAACCTATTCAGAGGAAAATTGACCATAATTAAAATTCTCAACTTGAAGAAATCCAACACTCATGTCATAAGGAGCATCTTGGGTATTAATAGCTAAAACTTGTAATCCACCCAAGTGTTGAGTAATGGCATTTATCTGTTGAGACATGGCTTTATTCTGAGTAAGAATAGTATCCAAAGCATCTAGTTCTATGACTCTTTTCCTCATGGCAGTTCTCTCAGAAGGGTATAAATACTGGTTATTAGCAACCATCTCAATCAACTCTAGAGCCTCTTCAGTGGTTTTTTTATATGAAGAGATCCTCCTGCAGAATTATCCATAGAAGTCCCGGCCTGAGTAATCCCATCATAAAAGATTTGCAATTGTATCTAGTCCGAAAACATGTCGAGAGGGCACTTTCTGAGCATAACCTTGTACCTCTCCCAAGCTTCATAGAAAGATTCGCCCTCTTGTTACCTAAAGGTCTGAACATCAGTCCTTAGCTTGGTCAGCCTCTGAGATGGAAAGAATTTAGTAAAAAATTTGCTGACCACATTGTCCCATGTATCCAGGCTCTCCTTAGGTTATGTATCAAGTCACTGCTTGGCTTAGTTCCGTACAGCAAACGGAAAGAGCAACAACCAATAATATCAGGATAGACTCCATTAGTCTTGACTGTATCAAAAATCTGCAGAAAATTAGAGATGAACAAGTTTGTGTCTTCCTGCGGGAGTCTATAAAACTGACAGTTTTGCTGCACCAAAGTGATGAATTGAGGCTTCAACTCAAAATTATTAGTACTCACAAGGGGCACAACAATGCTACTGCCGTAGAAAGTGGGATTTGGAGTAGTGTAAAAGCCAAGAGTTTCCCTAGGTTGCTCAGAAACATTAGGGGAAACAACGTTGTTATTGTTAGGCTCTATAGTGATTTCTTCAGTTCCCTTGTTAGAATCATCCTTGAGACTTTCAATAGCTCTATAAGCTCTAGCTTGATGTTGGCGTCTTCTAACAGCCCTTTCAATCTCAAGATCAAAATTAAGAAGAGGTTCATTGTCCCTATTTCTACTCATAAACAAATAGAAAACAAGAAAAAGTGAGAATCTCTACATAAGAAGTGAAGAGAATTTCCAGTGAGGTAAATCGGATAAAAGAAATAAAATAAAACAAACTAAAATAAGAGAAAAGAAAATTTTCGAAAATAGGAAGAATTTTATGCAAAAATTTTGAAGCTAAGAAAGGAAAATAAGAAAATAAAATGAATAAAACTAAGAGAAATTAACACATAAATTACAAAAATTAAGGAAGAAAAATAAGCAAATTAAAACATTGAAAACGTCTAATCTAGGTAATCAAGCAACGGATAGTTGTCAATCACAGTTAATCCTCGGCAATGGCGTCAAAAACTTGATGTGGATTTTGAATACCACAAACTAACTGGCAAGTGCACTGGATCATACCAAGTAATAACTCAGGTGAGTGAATGTCGATCCCACGAGGATTCATGGATTAAGCAGCAATAGTCCCGAGATTAGGCTAGTTAGACAAGATAAAATGAGTGGTTTCAAGTTCAAATAGCATAAAACAGTAAATCAGAGAGTGCAAGAAAGTAAATAGTGAATGGTTGTTGAAAAATAATGAGAAAATAGTTAAGGCTTTGGAGATGTTTAAATTTTCGAATTAACAATTCTTATCAACTACTTTAATCATGCAAGGATTCAATTCATAGCAAATCTTAAGTGATCAAACCCTAATTCCTTAGTAATTTAATCTCCTCTAACTCAATCAACCGTCAATTCCTTGGTCACTTAATTTAAATTAGAAGATTAAGTACAATTCTAGTTTATGAGCCACACAAACCCTAAATACCCAAAAATGAGGCGATTATATGTCACGTATCGCGTTAAATCCAAATAATTAGAGAGTTGTGAGGAATTGATTTCAAGTTGTAATTATAGTAATGTAACTTTTCCAAGATTCAGCAAGAATTCAAATAGAAAAAGAGTTATCTTCCAATATACTCTAATTTCTAGGATGAAGAACGAAATCAATCCTTGAATTTAAATCAATGCATTGATTAAAAGTAGAATGACAATAATATTAATCTATTAAAATAAACAGAGCTCCTAACCTTAACAATGGAGGTTTAGTTGCTCATGGCTCAGAGAAAAACTTAGAGTTGTAAAAAGTGTAAAAGTGGGAATAAGGAAGAAGAAGAGAAGAGAGCCCGAAGGGCTGAATCTTTTCTCCTTTTATATCTAATCCTAATTAATACAAAATTAAAATTCTAAAACTTAATAATATCTTTTCTTAATTCAAAAACAAATTAAAAAAAAAAAAAACCAAAGCAACTTTCCGTGGAACTTGATGACACAAGCCTCGCGCAAAACGCCGAGTAGTAGCATTTAGCACCACCAAACAGAATGCTTTTCACACTTTTCAAGGCACCTGGCGCTAAACGTTGGGTAGTGGCGTCACCTTCACAAAATCATTGCACAAATTACGAGGCCCTCATCGTTGAATGCCGAATCGTGTAGTTTAGCGCCATCTTCACATAATGCTGGCACAAATTTTGAGGTTTGCGGCGCTAAACGCCGGGTAGTAGCGTTTAGTGCCAGCTTGATAGCAACCATTTTTATCCCTTTTCTTCTGCACGAATTTTGTCAAATTCGCCCGAATTTTACCTGTAATCAACAAAATAGCAATACAACTCAAAGTAGCATTAATGATGGTCTAAAGCACCAAAATCTCATGAAAACTCAACAAATTCACATCAAATTTACTAAGAAAAGATAGGAAAGATGTTCACGCATCACATGTATCCATGTTCATGAAGTTTCGAGGAGAGGAGCACCATCAATATTTGTCCATGTCTTTACAAATCTTAGTATTGGGTCCGATCTTAGCTCCATTCGAGGTTGTGGACAGCAAAATTGTGCTGCAAAATGGCAGAGAGGTGCACCAGGTACTTATCCAATGGGGCCAAGGCTCCGGCATAGGAGAATACATTAGAGTTTATGAAAGATTATTCTTTGTTTCAACTTTGAAGACAAGGTTGACGTTAAAGAAGGTAATAATGTTATGAATAGAGGGGTAAATAAGGAAAGAAATATTGTAACAAACTCCAAAATGAATGAAGTCTGCACCACTAATGATAGTTGGTAAGGCAAGAAGGATAAGTGTCAGACAATCCGCAAATTCAGAATCTCAAAAAGGGGCAACAGAACGAGAGCTACAAATAGGAAGTTGCAGGATTTTTAGTGGCAGCTGAATGTGGTAATTGTCGCCTCTTCCTTTTCTGAATTCTTCTCCTCTCTTCCTCTCTAACTTTTTCTGACCCCTTCCTTACTCTTCTTCGCAGGTCCTTGACGTAGGGAATTTCTGCTACATGTCCTCTACATCCACGTACCTGTATTCCTTTCGTATTTCCTAAAGTTATCTATATTTCGTTTATTTTTCCATGTAATTACTCATACCAGACTTCAGCGTTACATTGATTATTGAATTTCTATTACTGTTTCTTTGATTACTGCTGTACTTGTTGCTTAATATTTGATTCAAATTCAATACATTACACCCTTCCAGTGAATTTAAACCGTTTCTACTGCAAAATGGACTTGATTCAAGTGTGTTAAAGGAATCTCGCTGAAAAAATGTGCATCATATCTATCTAAAGGGAATCCTTTCTAAACACAATAAACCGAATATAGTAAACAAAATTCCCATTTGCAGGGTTTCTTTCTTTCTTACATTTCCTGTGTCCATCCATTAAAAAAATTCATGAATCACGGTTATATGTCTTGCATTTCCTGTGTCCATCCATTAACAAAATTTATTAATCATGGTTGTATGTCTAACAAAATATAACCTGTGTGTTCTTGACCAGATAAATAAATAAATTCGTTCGCTATATTCTCTGCATAAGCTAGGTAGTTCAGTATAAAAACCATACGAGCAAACAATATACACGTGCCATTAATCAATTGAGCATAGCCAAGTCTTCTTCATGCCCTGAGCATGTTATGCTAAGCCGCTTTAAAATCACACACACGTTTAAGGAATTAAGGAGGCATGTGATTCGTGAAAAGCTTTCACATTTCTAGGAATTTTACATTATAAAATCATTCCGATGTAAGATTTTTAGTGTAAAATTTCTAAATGTAAGAACATTCTTCTAACCACACATACCCTAAGGACATTCAAGACCTTCATCACAAGTTTTAAACTCGGAGTGCCAGATTTACTTTTCAGACAATAATAGCAGTATTACACAAACAGATACATTATTAACCACACAATTGATCAATACTTGCAGGTGTTAGCTAAGCCACTAAAGATTTCACTGGGCTACCTGATGATTAATTGGATAGAACACTTAGGGCTAACAACGTAAACTTTATTTGCTGGAATATTGCTTTACCAATTAGCACCATCTGCATCACGCGCTTGGTAGAAATCATTTGGCCGAACAATGTTGACCTCCTCAAACTCGTTATCATCTGGAAACAACATATGCAAACAATAAAATTATTTTCCCTAACAGGTCATGTGGTCTGGATGTTGACTTCCAGGACTATTTGCATTGGGAAACAACTAAAGGGGACAGAGAAGATGAGAAAGATATAAACTACACATAAGAACCACTTGAATGCATGTAGAGAGATCTTTCACAAAGATATAAGGACAAATACATATTTATTAAGACTTATATCACTACTCTAAGTAGTATCATGTCAGATGTGCTGAGTGGATCCTAAAACATATATGAATCATCAGTGTCAGATCCTTGTCCAGTAAGAGGAACGCCAAATAAAAAGCCTGCCCCATTAAGGTTATTTTTTAAAATTAATACCAGAAAAAAAAGTATCCAACAATCAATGAGGTAGAAATTCTAATATGAAAATAATAAATTTCAAATAAATGAAAAATAGTTGGTTTTCAAATGTTATCCAAAGAAAATAGAATTGGTATATAACCGAAAACTACAGAATTCCCATAGCGCAATCATGAGCTAGGATGTTCTTTGGTTTTGCAATTGAGAGAGCAGCGGAGGGGACTTCTCACTAACCACTAACAATAGCAACTTTTTCCTCCACTAAATGAGGTTGGATAAGTGGAATTCGAGCATCTCTTCCTTGGCAGGTGCAACTGCAACTATATATCATTATATATAATATATCGATTCCCACTTCAATCCTATCCATGGTTTTGAATTCTGGTTGCGGTTGCAGTTGCAGTCAAAGTATACAGCAATCGAGGATTGCAAGAAGAACATAAGTGTAACGGCAGCAATTGCTGCTACAAAGGCAATGCAGTGAGCATCGCAAAAGCAATATTGTGGCCACAATTACAATTAAAAACCGCAATTTGAAACCCTAATGCTATCTACTCATACAATGTAGCATCATCATGACAAGCACCTGGGTACTATGGGGCCTGGAGTCACACAGCGAGTAGCATGGGATGCTTGACTGGCTTTTGAGGATGTGGTTCCACACAACTAGCTTTAATCATTCTATACAACACTGCAAGTCTCAACTTTTCCCTTGAGATTGAGTGTAACTTTCCTGAGGGTGAACCTTGGCACAATAACAAGGTTAAGATCTTGTGAGGATAAGACTATGTACTTCTACCAACCTCCAAACCCCATCAGGAGGGAACCTTTTGTATTGTGCCACTAACAAAAGAACACCTGAAGCACTCCTTTATTTAATCAAGTCAATTTGAGATCATTCTTGTCTCGATTTAGTATTTTTCCCATCATTTGCGAAGCTTAAATGATTATTAATCACATGTTTAATAATTATATGCATTATACGTACAGGTAAAGATAACTAGTATTCAAACTGCAAAATGTATGAGTACATGACTCCTTAGCTATCAAAAAACCAAGCCTTTAGTTTCCTTAGGTGCAGAGTTGTAGCTAAGTAGTCCCTGGTAGGATGCAATATAACTGATACCAACTAGTGGCCAAACACTTAGTTGT
The DNA here is from genome assembly GCF_003086295.3 of Arachis hypogaea. Taxonomy (NCBI): domain Eukaryota; kingdom Viridiplantae; phylum Streptophyta; class Magnoliopsida; order Fabales; family Fabaceae; genus Arachis; species Arachis hypogaea. The sequence continues at coordinate 86,596,432 of NC_092048.1, read as the reverse complement.
TGAGTGGAAGGAGCTAAGACATGGACACAGATACATACAGAGGCATGGAGATAACAATACACAAATTTTTCAATTGTGTTTGGTAACTAATACACAACAGAACATACATCACAATTGTACTTAAATGTCAATATTTCCCTTCCTTTTGTCAGTTCAGTAGCGACAGCAACACAGACCCACCAGCACCACCTCTGCCTTTTTCCACCCTCCCTTCAAAGTTGACACAAACCACTGCCAACACCTTCAACCTAAAGCCAAATATAGAAGCAAAAAAACCCAAATCTAAATTTTAATTAAGAAAAATTAAAAAATAAAACAGAGGAAAAGGGGAAAATTCTGGAAGAAGCAGTATCTCCTCCACGAGGAATGACAGCAGTGACATCGTCCTCCACCATGGGGAAATACCAGAGGGTGAAGTGGGAAGCACCAAAGTGCATGAAAGAGGTTCTAGGTGGCTTAAAGAGAGAGAGAGAGAGAGAGAGAGAGAGAGAGAGAGATGTTGTCATCACAGGGAAAAACCAAGAGCTTTGCGGCGGTGAACGGTGTAAGGAAATTGTGGAGGAGGCTGAGACGTGGAGGAGGAGGCAATAGCAAGTAGCAGGAGTAACTAGAAGAGAAGAGGCAGCATATTTGTGAAAGTGAAGAAGGGAGAGTAACGTTGAGAAAGGAAGGGTAGATTTGAAGATATCACAAAATAGTATGGGTAAAAATGTCCAAAATTCCGTGTCCACCATAAGAAATTTGTCTCTCAACAATTTGGAGAGACACACAATACATGTCTATTGTGAGTAATTGTGTGCCCCCGTGTCCTTCAAGAATGTGTCACAATAATCAAATGGTGAATGTGTTCCACCGTGCCTATATTTTGGGCGGACACACTCACTAACCAAACACAACCTTAGTATATACCTTGAGACATGAGACAGACACATACACGCCCAATACAAAATATTAGTGTATGTGTATTGTGTTTAGTAAAAAATGTGAACAAGATACAAATACTCAAAAGGACTATATTACCCTTGATTTGTCTACCCCTACCAGCACCACCACCACTGCTAACGACGAAACAGTCACTGCTAATTTTTCATCACTCCAATCTAAACTCACTATCCTCAACAACACCTACTCAAGTAGATTCAAAATTTTAAAAAATATATATTATAAAAAATAATGAAATTTTTAATTGAAAAAATAAAACAAAAAACAGGTAGTGGAAGTGGGAAGAACACAATCACAACAAAAGATGCAGCGGGCGGACAAAGATGCAAACAAAGCAACAAAGAAGGAAGATGAACAGGGAGCAGATGCAATGGGGAGCAGATGCAATGGAGCTGATCCAGAGGCGACGCAGATGCAGGAAGAAGAGGTGGCAAAGGGAAGAAGGCCAACACGGCAGAGGAAGACGTGGAAGAGGTAGCAAATAGAGGCGGCAATAGAGGAGGATCAACAAAGGCCGACGCGATGAAGATAAAGAGAGCCGAGGAGGTAGATGACAACGACGACAACTGCGATGGCAGAGGGGCGACAGATTGGAGGTGAAGACTGAAGAGGTACATGAAGACAAAGCAGAGGAAAAAATGAAAGAGAAACGGAAGATGAAGATTGAAGAAAAGATTGTGAGGCGGAAAAAGAAAGGTGGAATTGGCAATGGTGGTGAAGGGAAGTGGCAGTGGTTGAGGGTGGAGGGAGGAGAAAAAGAGAAAAAGGGAAGAAGAGGAGAGAAGGGAATAAGTGAGGTTAGTGTAAGGGGGTAAAACAGGAATTTTTGAAAAATATCGAGGGATAAAAGTAGAAAATTTGTTTCTCATAAGTTGTCTCTCAATGTCCCAGTTTTAAGGAAAGACATTGAATATATGTATTTTGTGTAGGGATGACAAAACGGGCCAAATCCAACAAAAAGGATGGGTCGGGTTAACATTTGGAACCCGCCAAACTCGCAGGTTTTGGCAGGACAGCCCACCGGGCAAAAGGTTTTTTTTTTCTATTTTTATTAAATAAAAGAGTGATTAGTACTATAAAATTAACAATTATATAATTTTCGAACACATTTTTTTATTTTTATTCTTCTTTTTGTTATTAACTTTATTTATTTTATTTTACACTTTTATATATATGCTTAAATTATGTGACTTATTTCTTAAAATAAAGATGATTCTATTAACAGATATTATTTTGAACAATTATATTTAAGTTAAAAATTTAGAAAAAGATAGTGAAAAAATGATATTGTAATTTGACTATTTTTTATTTATATTTGATTTTTTAATTATTATTTTTTACTAATCTTAATTAATTTTATTAATTTATTTTTAAAGAGTTAAGCGGAATAGCCCACCTACCCGCCAACCTGACATAAAGCGGGGTGGGCTAGCATTTGAAGCCCACTTTTGTTGGCAGGGCAGGCCGGTTGCCCCGTTTTTGAGGCAGGCCTTGGCAGGGTGGACAGACAACCGCTTTGCCACCCCTAATTTTGTGTGCTACCGTATCCATTAAAAATTTGTCTCAACAAACACTGAACATGGTCATTAACCAATCACTACCTTGATGTTGTGCAAAGACTAGGTTTAGAATCCATCTTTTTGTTTCTCCCCCAAAAAGATGATAATAGGTATATCTTATGCAACACAAATATAAGTATGTTATTGACGATGAGGAGGTTAAGGAAAAGGATAATATGTCCATATTACTTTACCTTTTCTCAAGGTCAGTGCAACAACTGCATCATTTTCAACCTGAAAATTAAAACGAATTGTAGAATATTGTCAACATCAACGGCAACATCTGTGCTGCATAAGTCGTACACGGAGACTCCAGAATTATTTGGCTATTCTAGATACTAAGAATAGATGTAATCAATAGATCCAAAAGATAGAAGAATGCGACAAGCTGATGTTAAATGATGATGATACATTGATGAGGACGACGATCATAATGATACTATAGAACAAAAATCATGTCAAACATGACACTACAGTACCTTTTGATCCGCCAGAGTCCTTGAGTCCTCTAATACTTCCCCTGTAGCAGGTATAATTAACCTTTGGTTATTAGTAGGCTGATCAACAAGTTCTTGCAACTTAAGCTTTATGTCCAGAATTTTATCAGTTGGCTTGCACCTGATGAAGTATGTTGTCTTACTACGTTTAACACGAATGTACATATCCTGTCATGAAATCACAATTTAGTTTACTTATAATGTCAGATAATATATAATAGATACCTTAGTAATTTTAGAGAAGGATTTTTTGCCTAAATTAATAGTTGCTAGTGGTCAAATTGGCTCTAATTCATGAGATTTCATCCCGTAAAAGAAAAATCAAGGGGTGTTTGAAAGAACTGGGCTCTTTCACTCTATTAAATCCATGAATCAAGAAAGAAAACTGGGTGGTTAAGAAAATAAGTTAACATCAAAACTACTCTAGAACTCAACCCACTATTTTGGGAATTGGAATCACCAATGAGAGGAGAAGCTTAATATACTCAGTAGCGGGACATAGTTAACAACGGAGATGTGCCTTAGTATTAGAGAAAAAGCTGAACACTGCCTGTCCCAATTACAATAATGTCTGGTCAGAGTGCTGAAATTCATTTAACTCCCTAGAATTCTTGATGTCACATAAGGATGTCAAGGTTAAAATCTTGTGATACAGATATAGAAATTGAAGCTCCACTGCATTTTTTGAGGTTTCAAGAATAATCTCAAACAATTCAACATAGAAAGTTAATTTAGATAAAATGAGAATAAATAATGCAAAATTAGGTTGAACAAGATTACACCAAGGTGTGTGGACTTTTATGTAATGGAGATGATCTTGATTATATTCATGATAACAATGAAAGTGTACTTCTTACACTGTGTTGCTTTATTTCATAGCTTACATAGCTAGTTGAAAGCTTGCATAAAAGAGGATTTTGCGTTAGAGCAGCCATGAGATGGATCAGGGAGGAAGTGTTTGATCCATGTAGCCAACCTCTCTTAGTGAGACAAAGCTTAGTCATTTTTGTTGTTGATGAAGGCCTACTTCTAGATGTATCTAGTTCGAACATGTAGAATATTTAGGAAGCAGGCTTTAACTTTGATTTAATGGTAGCTTGCAAGGATTAAAGGACCATCTTAAAAAACAAAATTAACGAGGTTAGAGAACAAGATAGTATAGACTTCCAAGTTCGAAAATGAGGATGATTCACTTGTTAAAATGATGAGGAATCTACATCACAATCATCTAAAGGTGATTCTTGATCGACAAAAAGATCAAAGAATGTCTTGAATTCAGTGGAAGCTTACAAGGAGTGATGGAGCTTTACTAAGTACTAACAACACAAATTACAGGGTATAGCACATCATGTTAGGGGGCAAGTTGATCAATGTTAGTTCTGAAAACGTGTTCAGCATCCAGAAGTCAAAACATTAGAGTGAGGGGACATTGAATAAGAAAGTAGTCTCCCCTTAAGAATTTTGGCAATGCAAGGGATTTGCATCATCCACAATGCTCCATGCAGATCCGCAAATGTCAAGGTAGCTTTCTAACTAAATGTGTATAACATAATGAGAAAGCAACACAAATACATGCAATAAAAAGAAAGTTGAAAAGGAACTTCAAAGTCTAGGCTGAGTTGAAGCAACTGTAAATAACAGAGGGCCTAAAGGATTTCAAGGCTTAATTGGGTTGTTTCATGAAAAGGGAACCATTTTGTTTTGTGGATATTATTTTAATTTCCATATAGAGCTGTTGCATTGAGGGTGTTTTATATTTGTTAACTCTGAAGTTTTGTTTTACTTTAGCATTGTGGTTTCATTTTGGATTATACCTTATCCTCTCGTAATTTCCCATTCTTTTCTAATATTTCCTTTCCATCCTAACACCACTACCAGGGCTTCTTACTAGCTGGGTGTGCCCAGCCTTGTTTTTCTTAGTATTGTTCAGGTGTAGGGCCTATTGTTCACCTAGACCGAAAAAAAAGAGGGCCCAACAAAGCATGATTACACATTGTATCTCAAAAATTATAATTTAAAATGATAGTATTTAATGCAAACCACTGCTTCTTAAAACTCCCACTGAAGGCCATACATTTGAAAGAAAACTGACAATAATCCTTTTCAGATAGGATTTAAATAAAAACTATGCAGCAGCAAAGGAAATATCTCCAAAGAAAAAGATAGGCATCCTTTGAGGAAGTCAAGATGGTGGAACATCTAATAAGAAAATCCACAATGCTGACGAAGAGTGTCAGCAACTAAATAAAGGAAACTGATCCTGAACTGCAACAACTGACCTAATTTGGAAGTAACACCTTGTTGCCAACTTGAGACACCTCATGATTAATGAACCAGCGTTGGACTTGGTAAAGCATTATATGCATGAGGGACACTACTATGAGATATAGACAGCAAACTCCAAAAAAGAGCAGGTGAAGCACCTCATAGAGGATGCATGTTTAAGAAACTTTTAGCATGTTTGTGAGTTGGAGTTTTGAAGGAAAAGGAGGGAAGGGAAGGGCTTTAAGAGTAAAATGAACTCCAGTTTACACATCAAACCATTCCCTTCCACTCCAAGATCACCACACACACACATTGTAACCTGATATCTTTGTGGGACCAGTTAACATCCCTTCTCTTCCTATTTCTTGCAAGACACAGTTTTCCTTTGATCAATCCCAGTTCAACACATAGCCTAGTGATGTGGCAGCTCCTCTCCAATTTGTGGGCATGTGATAACTACATAAGAAATACGGCATGCTAGCAACCCATCCTCCTCCACATAAAAAGCAGAAAAGGGCTTCAGATGACTCCCATTGCCCTCTTACCTTGTTAAAACAGAAGCTTCAGCAAAATTCATCAACTAGACTTCTCTCGAGTATTGTAAACCCAGAAACCAAGAAAAAATAGAAGTGCAAATGCTATGGACCACAAATATTATCCCAATCTTGTATTTTTGCATATCTTTCAGTCTCGTTCTTGATTATTAATATTATATAGTTCTCTCACATCTGCTGTTGATATTGATTCACCCAGTTAGAAATAAGATTAGAAAGACATGGATGAAGCTAAGTTTACACACTACGAAAACCCAGTTACAGATTTCCAAAAATGACCATCAATGATTCCAAAATTCACATTTTTGAATCATCATAAATTGGTTACTCAATTTGCTCACGCCCAAGCAATTGAAAGGTCAATTAAGAAGCACAGATAACAACAACCAGAAAGAAAAATGAATCACCTACCATTCCTTTGGTTCCCGGTTATTCTCCTTTGTAAAAAGGAATTTACTGGCTCCCCAATCCACACAACTGAAGAAGAAATTCAGGAAAAATAAAGTTGTTAAAAAACATAAAAGTTTTTGTGATTTGTATTTTGGGAAAGGGGAACTCTGAAAAAAAGAAAAATTAGAAACTTAACAACATCCAAATTTCCAAACAAGATCGAAGGATAGATTTGCACCTGGAAGGCTGGCAATTGATCAATCTTTGGCAGAATCAGATTCTGGTGAACTGGTGCGTTGTTACAACCTCACCCTACCTGCTGCTGTCACTTGTCTGAAGCGCCAAATTGAAGAACAAATAACAAAGCTAATATCAAATTTTATTATCAATCACCATTTAAAACCTGAGAAATGCTCAAGGACCAGCAGAATTTACTACTTTTGGCCATCACTCTTAGCCATCAATCCAATTCTTTTAGTCTAGTAATCCAACAACATACTTTTAGCCCACACTTTTAAACAATATAGCTAATTGATGGGAAAAAACAATAAATTCTGCTGGCCCTCTAGCATTTCTCAAAAGATAATAATTAAAAAGCTGACCTAATTTGGTCAACAATTTGATAAGCAATTTTATTAACAAATTAATCAGCAATTTGATCTAGTTTTATCAACAATCAGCACCAACAAGAAGAGCAGATCAATAGCAGAATTTCACTTATCGCAGCAGCAACAATAGCACATAATCAACAATAACACATCTGATCAATAATAAAAATTAAAACATAAATAGCACAAAAGAAAAAAATACCAGAGGCAAAGAGGCAGAGCAGACCGACGGAGAAGAGGTTGCGGCGGCGGAGCAGAAAAGAGACAAGGCGCAGCAGAAGCACAGGTAGGAGGAGGCGAATGCGGCTGCGAGATGAAGAGGCAAAGGCGGCGAACGGAGCAGAGCACGCAGTAATCAGAGAGGAGAGTCGGCGGGAACAGAGACGATGTGCGACGGCGGTACAGTGGCGAAGGTGACGTGCGACGGAGGAACTGGGACGCGACGATGAAGATGCGCGAACAGTACAGAGAGGTGTGAAACGATCGAGGGGCCGAGGCCTGCCGAGGGCGTCTAAGTCATTATTGTTACTTTGGGTGTTATTGTTATTTTGGAATTTCTGGGTTTGTTGGGACACAAATTAGTCAAAAAATTAGGATTTTTTATTTTTTATTTAAATAAATAACAGCAAGTTAGATTTTTTTTTTATTTAAAGAAAATAAGTATAAGTTGTGCTAATGTGATTATTAATACCAAGATTAAAAATTTAAATTATTCCTAAAATTTAATGTGTGTCTTAATTTTATTTTTAATATATTAAGATATTTTTACAGGTATTATTATAGATTTTTTAACAGCTATTTAATATGATATTTAAAATTTAATTCTTATTTTAATCTCTACAAATCTTTAAAAACATTAATTCTAATTTTCATAAAAAAAAGTTATGCATCATTGTCTATTATTTTTTTTTTCCTTCATTTCTTCTACTTTTAATAGATAGTATTTCTAAAGTATAATAGATGATAGTAATAATGTTATTGAGAGCTCCAACCAAGCACTGTTCTAATAGAAATTGTACAAGAAAAACTAATAAAAATAGAGATATACAATTTTTAGAGTAATGTAAGTATGAATATCAACCATTTTACAATAGTCAAAATATAAATACAAATTTAAAAAGATTCTTTTTGAGTGTTCAAACGGTAATGTTAATATAATATTACTTTTCATTTTTTTCGTCTTTTTATCTTTTAAAATATCTAATTTTTTCTACGTCTTCATTGTTAATTCTTATTTTAATCTATACAAATCTTTAAAAATAGTATGAATCCTAATTTCCATAAAAAAAATAATTATACATCATTGTCCTCTTTATTTCTTCAGTTCTTCCACCTCTAATAGATAGCATTTCTGAAGTATGATGGATGGTGGCAATAATATCATTGAGAGTTCCAACCAAACACTACTTTAATAGAAGTTGTGCAGAAAAAACTAATAAAAACAAAGATATACGACTTTTAGAGTGATGTGGATATAGATGTCAACCCTTTTGCAATAATTAGATATAAATACAAATTCAAAGAGATTTTTTTTAGTGTCCAAACTATAATGTTAGTATAAAATTACTTTTATGTCTTTTTTCCGTCTTTTTGTCTTTTAAAATGGAGGTCTGCTACACATACAAGCTTTTTGGCTTACAAGTCTTACAAGTCCAATAAAATACACGCATTACATTTAATTAACACATTACACACTTCCACATTCAAGAGTAAATAAAACGCACGTTATTCAACAACTTCCTGTTTCTAAAGCGCGCTACTCACCATGCATTATGAATGACTCTTCTTTTTCCTCCTCCATGAAAACAATTTTCTTGCCAAATTTGAAGATAATGGAACTTCAGAAATACACCCAAACGATTACAGAAATATACCCCAACGATTACAGAAATACACTCAAAGAATTACAGAAATACACCCAAACGGTTACAAGAATTCACCCAAACGATTATAGAAATACACCCAAAAGATTATAGAAATACACCCAAAGGATTACAAAAATACACCCAAAGGATTTAAGAAATACACTCAAAATTCGTTGAAGTACACCTTATCCATATTTCAAAACTCTTTCTCTTTTTCCTCCTCATCTTCTACTGTTTCTTCTTCTTCAAAAACGATTTCAGAGCTTGATGTCAAAAAACAATGGAAATCGAGAATAACGAAGAAAGAAAACAGAGAGAAAAGCACGTAAATGAAGAAGAAGAACAGAAAGAGGAAGAAGAACGTGCAGCAAGAAGAAGAAGATGGAGAAAGAGAAGGCAAGAAACGAAAGAAAAGAAGAAGAAGAGGAAGAGGAAGAAGAACGTGCAAGAAGAAGAAGGAGAAAGAGAAAGCAAGAAACGAAAGAAAAGAAGAAGAAGAAGAAGAGGAGGAAGAGGAAGAAGAAGAAGAAGAAGAACGTAGACCTTGCATCGCGTTTTTGGGGTTTATTCGTTAATTAACTTGTAAAGCATACAAGCCCTAATGACTTGTATGCAAAGCTTTTCTGTTTAAAATGTCTAACTTTTTCTCCATCTCCATTGAATGTGCCTTAGAATGTTGAAAAGAAATGGGGTGGGTTATTTATTTGAGCCAATAAATTTGAAAAAGAAGAAAAAAAAATGTCAGTGATAAAGTAGTATTTGAAATTGAAAAAAAAAAGAATAGAGGAAGAACTTTGTAAGAACCTAATCTTTCGTAAAATGACTTTTAGAATTTTCTATAATTGGAATCTGCAAAAATCATGTAGCACAGTTTGACTTCGTTAAATGACAAAGACCCGTATCAAAAATAAAAATATTTGGAGTTACTATTAACTAAAATAATATTTTATTAGTGAATAGTAAAAGAGTTTTTTTAGATCACATAATTATCAGGTCTAAATTCAACCGACACAATATTTTTACTTATATTCTTTGGTCTAATAAACTATACCAAAATATTTTGGAGCTAAAATAATTTATTATACCGGTATCATTAACACTGTTATTAATGGATAATTTACATATACATAGAAATATTATATTAATAATATTTCTATAATTTAAGTATAAATACGGTACTCCAAGAGTACTCTCACGTATATCTTTACTAGGATAGAAAATTATGTATTCTAATTTGTTAGGATCGTAAATTATGCCTTTTAAGATAGAAAATATTTGATATAGTTTCATATCAAAAGTTGTATATATATGTATTCATGACTAATAGAAAAACAGGTTGAATTTTCTGTATGGTATCAGAGCATACTATAATACCGACAAACACAAAAGGAACCTAGGCTGCTTAACCATGGCAGCAGAATCAGGAAAGAATTCTGTAAATGTACTAGAGACTTCAGAAAAAGGAATTAAGAAAACTTACTCGCCATATAACCTCAATGCGAGTGACAACCCAGGAAATGTAATCACGCAAGTGCAGCTGCGTGGAGAAAATTATGAAGAATGGGTTAGAGCTGTGAAAATATCACTTCGGGCTCGGAGGATTCATCGATGGAACTCTCACGGAACCAGAACAAGGTGCATCTGATCTTGAGGATTAGTGGACAGTCCAATCCATGATTGTATCATGGATCTTGAACACGATCGAACCAAGCCTACGGTCGACCGTCACAGACACTGTGGGAAGATATCAAAGAGCGGTTTTCCGCTGTGAACGGACCACGAATACAACAACTAAAGTCAGATTTGACGAGATGTAAGCAGGAAGGAATGGCCATGACGGCGTATTATGGGAAATTGAAAGTACTGTGGGATGAATTAGCGCAGTGCGAGCAAATTTCCAAATGCAAGTGTGGTGGATGTAAGTGCGGGAATGGATCTCAACTTGAGAAGCGAAGGGAAGAAGAGAGGGTCCACCAATTTTTGATGGGCCTAGATGATGCGAGTTACGGAACAGTGCGATCAAATATTCTGGCAACCGATCATTTGCCATCACTGAATCGTGTGTACGCAATGCTAGTCCAAGAGGAGAGAGTGAAGACGATGGCTAAGGCATCAGAAGAGAGAGGGTTGGTTGTGGGACTCGCAATGCAGGCAGGGAATAGGACAAAAGGACGAGAAGATCTGAGCCAAAAATCAACAATATGTTCTCACTGTGATAAAAGTGGGCATGATGTTAAAGGATGCTTTCAGATTGTAGGATATCCAGAATGGTGGGACAATCGACCAAGGAATGAAGGAAGAGACGGTGGCAAAGACTACGGACGATAAGGCACACGTACTCAAAGAATTCCACCGCGTGCACATGTGGCACACACGGATGGAAGTGGCAGGCATGCTACCAACATGGAAGACACGAGACGTGAGATGTCAGGATTGACCAATGAACAATGGCAAGTATTGGTAGATATGATAAACAAGCAAAAACCAAATGACTCCGAGAAAATGACTGGTAAGAGAATTTTTTATTTATGGATCATTGATAGTGGAGCTTCCAACCACATGACTGGAACCCTGAAAAATTTATGTGAAAAGAAAACTATACGCGGGTGTCCAATAGGTTTACCGGATGGAGAGCAGGTGATAACGTTCAAGCAAGAAACAGTGATACTTGAAGGAGGACTTGAATTGAAAAATGTTCTCTATGTATGTCAATTAAAATGCAACTTACTCTCAGTTTCTCAATTAATAGATGAAGAACACTGTCTAGTACAATTCACTGATAAATTTTGTGTCATACAAGACCGCATTTCGAGGACGCTGATTGAAGCGGGTGAGCAGAAGGATGGGCTCTATTGGTATCGTGGGGCACACAAGATTCAAGCTTGTCATACCAGAACAGAAAATCAACTAGCACTTTGGCATAAGAGACTAGGGCATCCATCCTTTCAAATTGTGTAAATGCTTCATAATGTAAGTGGAAAATATACAGCCAATGAGATTTGTGAAATTTGTGAAAAATCTAAGCAAACAAGAGATAAGCTTTCTTTGAGTGACTATCAAGCTTCCAATATTTTTTATTTAATCCATTATGACTTGTGGGGACCCTATAGAACTCCCTCCTCATGTGGTGCTTCATATTTCTTAACTATTGTGGATGATTGTTCACGAGCGGTTTGGATATATTTGTTGAAAGAAAAGGATAAGGTATCAATCCCATTGAAAAAAAATTTCACTTTGATTGCACGCCAATATAACAAATATGTTAAAATGATGCGATCTGATAATGGAACGGAATTCATGTGTTTAAAACAATACTTCCTACAACAAGGCATTGTTCACCAATCATTATGTGTTAATACACCGCAACAAAATGGATGAGTGGAGCGCAAACATCGACATATTCTCAATGTTGCTAGATCTTTACGTTTTCAAGGCAATCTTCCTATCCAGTTTTGGGGAGAATGTATCTTAACTGCTGGCTATTTAATTAATCGTACGCCATCCTTAGTACTAAAGGGCAAGACTCCGTATGAGGTTTTCCATGGAAAAATTCCAAATTATGAGCACTTGCGACTTTTTGGCTTTTTGTTTTATGCTCAAAATCAGAATAAGCAACGGGATAAATTTGCCAGCCGTAGTCGAAAATGTGTGTTTGTTGGGTATCCTTTTGGGCAAAAAGGATGGAAATTATTTGACTTGGAAAAAGAAGTTTTCTTTGTTTCTCATGACATTCATTTTGTTGAAGATGTATTTCCCTTTAAAGCGAATCAGGTTTTGGAACCAAGGATTGAAGATATTGGACCTCCTGTGACAGAAACAATTGTTGAAGAAGACACACACAATGAGACCAATACTCCACACTTGAATGACTGTGCTGGGGACTCCCTTATTGAAGAACCTATTGACCAACAAGGTGGACATGAGCTCAATGAAGAGATTAAAGAGTACACTGCTGACGATGCATCGGAACCAAGTGTAGTAGAAACAACGCCGATTTCTGATCTACCACTAGTCACGATGGACGTTCCACTTGGTCGGAGTCACTGCATGAAGACACCCTCAGTCAGGTTGCACAATTTTGTCTCTGCTGCTACGATACCAATAGGCCCTACTGACCAACCTCCCTCTCCATCAAAATCCTCAGGTGTGTCCTATCCTATACATAATTTTGTGAATTATAATTCCTTTTCCAAACAATACCACAGTTTTCTTGCCTCTCTCCAGACAGAACAGGACCCTTTATTTTTCTCTCAAGCAGTTAGAGATGAGAGTTGGCGCGAAGCGATATCCCAAGAAATTCGTGCACTTCAACTCAATGACACTTCGAAGCTCACAATCCTTCCTCCAGGAAAGAAAGAACATGGGTGTAAGTGGGTTTATAAAGTTAAATACAACTCTGACGGGACAATAGAGAGGTTCAAAGCAAGGCTGGTAATTTTGGGAAATAATCAAGTGAAAGGCTTAGATTACAATGAAACGTTTTCTCCAGTGGTAAAGATGGTAACAATTCGCACAACACTCGTAGTGGCAGCAACCTAGGATTGAGAATTCCACCAAATGGATGTCCACAATGCATTTCTTCATGGAGAACTTGATGAGGACGTTTACATGAAGCTTCCTCCTGGTTTTCAGGTGTCTCAACAAGGACTGGTTTGTAAACTTCAGAAATCTCTCTACGGACTGCGACAAGCTCCACGATGCTAGTTTGCAAAACTTTCATCTGCTTTCCTTCGATATGGTTTCAAGCAATCCCCAAAGGACCATTCCTTGTTTAGCCTTCGCCACAATAGCGTGCAATTGGTAGTTTTGGTATATGTTGATGACCTTGTCATTGTAAGAAATGATGGTACTGCAATTCAACATTTCAAAGAGTATTTACACACATGTTTTCACATGAAAGATTTAGGCCGGCTGAAATACTTCTTGGGATTTGAGGTTGCCAGATCTCCGACTGAAATCTTTCTGTGCCAAAGAAAATATGCTTTGAACATAATCACCGAAACAAGAGTTCTAGGTGCTAAGCCTGTAGCAACACCATGCAAAGAGAATCATCGACTGGGGTCAGCTATAGGTTCTCTTTTATCCGATCCTAGCATATATCGTCGACTTGTTAGAAGACTGATTTATTTGTATTTTACTCGGCTTGATCTGGCCTACAGTGTTCACATGTTGTCCCAGTTCATGCAAAATTCACGCATCGAACACTGGCAAGCTGCTTTGCGTGTTGTACATTATTTAAAGGGACATCTTGGACAAGGAATTCTTCTCCCACGAGAAAATGATTTGCGGCTCTATGGATGGTGTGACTCCGATTGGGCTAGTTGTCCACTCACTCGCAAGTCAATCACAGGCTGGTTCATCCAGCTTGGTAACTCACCAATATCTTGGAAGACTCAGAAATAACAAACAGTGTCTGCCTCCTCTACGGAGGCTGAACATCATTCAATGGCTCAAACAACAAAAGAATTGAAGTGAATTAAAGATATACCCTCATCATGCCTCCATTCGTCTCTATTGCGACAGTCAAGCAGCTCTTCACATTGCTAAAAATCCAGTTTTTCATGAACGCACAAAGCATATTGAAGTAGATTGTCATCTTGTTTGAGATGAGATCGTGCACCAACGCCTCCTTCCATCTTATGTTCCCACTCAAACTCAGTTGGCCGACCCTTTTACTAAAGCTCTTGGTGCCAAAAAGTTTGAGGCAATATTGGTCGAGTTGGGCATTAAAGACTTGCATGCTCCAACTTGAGAGGGGTATTAATGGATAATTTAGATATACATAGAAATATTATATTAATAATATTTCTATAATTTAAGTATAAATACGGTACTCCAAGAGTACTCTCACATATATCTTTACTAGGATAGAAAATTATGCATTCGAATTTGTTAGGATCGTAAATTATGCTTTTTAAGATAGGAAATATTTGATATAGTTTCATATCAAAAGTTGTATATATATATATATATATATATATATATATATATATATATATATATATATATATATATATATATATATATATATATATATATATATTTATGTATTCATGACTAATAGAAAAATAGGTTGAATTTTCTACAACTATTATATAAAACAAATGATTAAATAAAATAAAAAAAGTAAAAAATATGTGCTCAAATAATTACTACTCTAGATAATTATATCTTAAGAGTTAATTTAAACCACATGATTCACTTTATCTCTCCCTTATTACTTCGATCTTTCTCTATCATCATCATTTTTATTTATTTTTATCAGAGAGAGAGAGAGAAATTGCAAGTGCATAAGATCATTCAAGTAATACCATGCTAAGTGGATATCGTTCCCATGGGGATTAAATGATTGAGCAAACAACGTCCAATTGAATCTCAAATTAAATCGATCAAATATTGGCAAGAGGATTGTGGATCTTAAAGAAAAGAAGAAACAGATAAGAAGAAAGAATTAGGATTGTAGAATGTAACTGAAAAAGGGCTCAGAAAGTTAAGAAAGAATTCAGGAATAAGGAATGTTAAGTGGTTTTGAAGATGTTTAGTGTAAGAACCGCGATTAATTAATCGTTTAATTAAATAATTAATTGTCCAAAATAGGTTCCAAAAATTTAGAATGTTAATTTGACAATATAAATATAATTTTTGGACTCAATAGATTTTTCTGAGTTGGAGAATGTAATTTTCTGTGAAAAACCGCATAAGACTGCGAACCGGGAGATTAACTGGCTGAACCAGTTTAAGTCTGTCCAGTACTGAGCGAGAATAATAAAAACAGTAGAAAACCTTAGGAAAACATTTAGAATTGAAAACCCGGTATTAATTTTAAAGGTTTGGCCCAAAGTTGGGCCAAACGGACCAAAAATACTAACGAGTTGGACTGGGTCCAAGTTGGGCCCAAACCCAACATATATATAGCCTTAAGTGAGGCCATTTCAGCCTCACCACACTTCACAATAACACAACACAGCAGCTGCACCCTAAGTTAGAGAAGAGAGGTGAGGGTTACAAGAAGCACTATTCACATTCATCTTCTTCCTCTCGTAACTTGAGCTACGGTGCTCCAATTCGTGTGCTGTCAACGACTACCGAAACTCTCGCCAAGCCCGTCACTTCTAGCTAAGTATTGTGGTAAGCTTCTTGCAAATCTATGCCTAGTTTACTGTCCTAAGGAATTTGAAAATTTAGGCTTTTGTTTTGAGAGAATTTTTGTGTTTTGATTGATTAGGTGATCTCTAAGATTGGTGATGAGCGGAAATTTTATATGCTTTTTGACATTATTTTCATATAGTTTTTAGTAGTTTTTAGTAGTTTTTATTTAGTTTTCATTAAGTTTTTATAGGTTTTAGTGTTAAATTCACATTTTTAGATTCTACTATGAGTTTTTGTGTTTTTGGACAATTTCATATATTTTTCTGGCTGAAATTGAGGAGTGGAGCAGAAGTCTGATTTAGAGACAGAGAAAGCACTGCAGATGCTGTCCAAATCTGACCTGCCTGCATTCGGAAGATCTTTTCTGGAGCTACAGAAGTCCAAATGGAGCGCTCTCAATGACTATGGAAAGCTGACTTCCAGAGCTTTCCAGAAATATATAATAGTTCATACTTTGTTTTGGATTAGAAGGCCCAAAACTGGCGTCTAATGCCAACTTTCTGCCCCTTCCAGGCATCTAGCGCCCAAAGAGTAGAGCCCAGCATCCAAAGGCCCAGAGAGGACCCCCTAGCTGGCATTCCATGCCCAAGGAGCCTCATAGCACATGGATCTCATTAAAACTCAGCCCATACACTCACCAAGTGGGCCTTAGAAGTGGATTTTAGCACTAAATAGACTGTTTTACCCTTTCTAGTCATTAGTTTAGTATTTAAGGGATTTAATTCACAATTTTCATGAAGATCATCACTTTTCTCATTATTTTTGTTTTCACTATTATTTTTACTTTTAGTATGAGTTTCTAAACCTCCTAGGTTGAGGGGAAGGAGCCCTGCTGAGTCCTATGAATTAATAAAAGTACTATTTCTTCTTCTTCGATCCGTGTTTGATCTATCTCTAAGATGTATATCCGATCTTCATCGTGATGAACAGGGCGATCTGACAAATTGGCTCTGTTCATCATAGTAAGACGAACGTGCCTGACAAACACCCGCATCTACTTGGGTTCGTGTCTGTACCTGGAAGAAAAGCACAAGCCAACAGCTATGTTTATACATCTCTCAGACGGTTAATCCACGATTTCGTTGGGGACTTATCGATACACCAGTTCAGCCGATCTTCGGGGAGATTAGGGTCTTCGTGGTATAGGCTAGAATCCAAAGAAGCAGTATTCTCTGATCCGGAAGATTCGACCTTGTCTGTGGCGTTTTGAGTAGGATCGCTAAGAGAATGGACTGCTATGCGCTTCACCCTTCGTCAGATTGAGTAACCACGGCCAATGGCCATGGCCGTGTTCAACCTGTAGCAGAGGAGATCAATGACCACGGGCAATGGCTTTGATCACTTACAGCCTGCCATAGAAGAAGATCATTCACAAGTAAAGAAGACAGTAGTACCAGAGTTACTTCAGAAAGACAAAGCAACTCTAACTCTCAACTCTATTCCCATCATATAATTCATAATAGCTAACTTCTTAATAGTCAACTTCTTCTGATTCCGCCAATCACGTGCGCTGACGCATGTATACGCACAGATTGTCATGTGTACACACACATGGCTGTGTGCTTCTTGTGCGTACGCATAGCAGGTTGTGCATACGCACACTCCAGTGTGTGCTTCTCCTCCACTCTCATCAAGCCATTCCAACCTATTATACTTGAAATCACTCATAAAAAATATCAAGGCATCGAATGGGATGAAAGTGGAATAAAATTGGTTAAATTAAGCACAAAATAGCATGTTTTCACAATTAAGCTCAATTTAGGAAGAGAACACAAAAGTATGCTATTTGGATGAATAAATGTTTATATGATGAAATTCACTCAAATCAATCCAAAATTTATCATCAAATACGGATTCATCAATTTTTCCATACTTAAACAATAGCATGTCCTCATGCTAATCACAATCAAAGGAGAAGGATCAAAGGGCAAGCAAATTATTCAATGCAACTACTTATATGCATGCAACTGTACTAAATGCTCTCTATCTATATCTATGCTATGGTTCCTATTAAGTTTGGCAAGAACAAACAAAAGAATTTTAATCAATCCAAAGTAGAAACTTAGGGCCAAGACAAGAAAATATGGCAATATAATCAATGTCCAAAGATTTGATTTGGAATTTTCAAAAACTAACAAGCAACTTGCAAGAAGATACAATATAAGAGAAGGAATCATAGAATCGAGCAATTGAACCCCTCACCGGATGTGTATACACTCTAGTCGCTCAGTGTTTAGGGCTTAATCACTCAATCCTCCTTTAATAATGTTTTCTAAGATTCGTAAGTCATCTAACAATCAACTAATATTTGATGCATGAATGCAAATATCATGAGGTCTTTGGAGGGTTGTAATGGGGCTAGAGTTAAGGAAGGATTAATATGGTTAAGTGGGCTAATAGATTGGATCTTTGATTATCTCAAATATCTCACCTAATCCTATACCAACCTATGTACACAAAAGAGAACAATCTAATTCCCATTTGCCTCTTTTTCTGACATCCACTCATACATCTTTTTTTTTTTCTAATTCACACACATATGCATCCTTTATTTACATTATTATCATCACTCATTCCTTTTCTTTTCTTATTTTTTTTCAAAAGATATATATACCAAAATTTTTTTTCTTGTAACATAAAAAAGAGATGCATATGTTTAAGTAAAAATGCATGAGTGTTTACCTATTCTTCCAAATATTCTCAATGAAAACCCAAAGCAACTTTCTATCAATGTTTTCCACAAATTCCCCCCACACTTGATTAACACACCCTCCTCAACCCAAACTAATCAAAGATACAATTCATGGACATAATGGCCTTTTGCTTAGGGTGAATGATGTTCTTAAAATTAGAATAAAGGGGAATTAAAAGGCTCAAAATTGGGTTACAATGGTAAATATAAGGTTGGCCATATGGGTTAGTGAGTTCAATTTTAAAAATAGCCTCAATCATATTAAATGTATTCAAAACATCAAATATAGGACATAAAGACTTAAGCAAATCTAAGATTACAATCATAAAGGAGTATAATCACACAAGAACAAAAATTGTAGTGGAAAATGTGCAACCATCCATTAAAGCTCAATTCTCACTAGGTCTTTTGTTCAAGCTCTTTTCTATGTTCCATAAAAAGAATACTTCAAGCAAGTTCAAAAACAAGTTTTCAAATCTAATCAATGGAACGCCCTAAAAGGGATTTCTTGAAAATTCCTTGTTGTTTTTAACCAAACTTATTTCCTATACTAGGTAACATGCAAATATTTATACTATAAAACTATAAGCAACTAAGATATATACAAGTAAACTAAGCAAAGTATAATGCAATGAAATGAAATAATAAACAAATATTCACAAAAACATAGCTACTAAAAACTATAAAATAGTGCAAAGTGTTGAGAAAGAAAAATTTACACCCCGAAAATTGCGGATCCTCCCCACACTTAAACGTTGCATGGTCCTCCGTGCATGCACTCAATCCGGGGGTGAAGAGGTGTGAGGCTCCACCTTCAACTGGTGGGCACTGGGGCTCGGGTTGCTGTAACAAACAACATAAATTGAGGAGGAGGTTATATGAGTGTGGATGTGATAAAAGACAATGTGTGCATTCTAAGTGTGCACGGTTTAGAACACACACATTGGTCGGGTAGAACAATAACCACACAATAAAAAAAATAGCATGTGTTCCTCAATTAAGTGGCCTAGGTTGCAAGTAAAGATAAGCAAAAGATTAAAGCACAAGCAAACCTAGGTAACCATGACTAAAGTGAAATGAATTTAAAGATTTTTTTATTGAAATTATGTAAGTGAAAGCGCTAAATTGATATGAAATAGCACAACAAACAATAACCAATGCAATGATGAAAAGCACCTACTTGTTCATCTTGAAACATAATAAAATAGTTACATGGTAAATGTACTTGCTGCAAAAAGTGACAAGTTTAATAACAATCAAGTCAAGTCACTCAAATAAATGCAAAGCATTAAAAACAAATAAGTACTGGTGATGGATGAATTTGATATGAAAATCATGATGAACAAGTAATTCAACTCAATTCACTAAAGTAAAAGTGCACAATCCATGGTTAAGTTGCCAAACAAGGATAAAGTTTAATGCATATGGTAGCTACAACATATGAATCAAACTCACAATGCAATTAGGAAATCAAATAAGGACTTAATGCTCAGTGCACATACTCATCAAGAATCATGCCAAATTTCAAGCAAGAAGCAACCCAATCAACATTAATTAAATACTTGCAATTTATTCAATTAACAACAATTAGACTAAAACTAATATACTACTAAAATGAAAAAAAATTAAAATGCAATGAAAGCTAAGTAAAACAAGTAGAAAAGCAGGAGAAAAGCAAGAGAAGGGAGGGATGGAAGGGGTGAAAGTGTGTTAGGGCTTAATTTAAAGTGCAATAAGAATTTGTCCAAAACAGCACTTGTGCATACGCACAAGAATGTGTGCGTACATACACTAGGTGGAAAAAGGAAGGTGTGCGAACGCTATCAGTAGAGAGGAAATTAAGAGGTGTGCGTGCGCACCGAGGTGTGCGCATGCACATGGGCTTTTTTTGGGAAAGATCATGTGTACGTGCGCACACAGGTCCGTGCGCACGCACAGGAGTTAAAAGGGCTAGGGGTTCATACGCACAGGCTGTGCCAGCGCTCCCAACAGAATGGGTGCAAGGGAGTGTGCATACGCACACAGGGGAATGCGCGTGCACAGTGCGTGCGAGCGCTCCCAATAGAGGCTTGGCAAGGTAGTGTGCGTACGCACCCAGTTGTGCGTACGAACACGATGCGAAATTTTGTTGTTGCGTGCGCGCGCACAAGGGTGTGCGCACGCACATGCCCTGTTTTTCCCAAAATTTTTCTTCAAAATTTAAGGCTTTAAGGCTTAACTCAACAAAAGCTCAACCCCAAAACATTCAAAAACCCATAAATTCATGATCCATACAAAAATCAACCTACTAAACTCAAAATCAAATAAATCCTAAGCTAACCAAGATAAACAAATATGCAATAAACCAAAATTATAAACAAAGAGAAAGGGTAAGAAAGATGTTACCATGGTGGGTGTCTCCCACCTAGCACTTCTATTTAGAGTCCTTAAGTTGGACTTTTTTGAGAAGCTCTCATCAAACCTCTTTGAAATCCCACCCAAGCTTGTATTCTCCAAGGCTTTTGAGATTCCAAAGCTTGTGCACCCAATTCTTGTTGTAAATTCCTTTCATTCCATCTAGGTAACAACCATTTGAAATTCCCAATTCCTATAACATAACAGCAACAAAACTCACAATGCAATGGGTGAGAATTTATAGGATAAAAAGAAAATAAAAAATCAAAGGTAATAAGAACAAATAAAATGAACTCCTAAAACTAGCAAAAACAAGCAATCAATAAAAAACAAACTATTCACATATTCACATATTAACATATTCACAATAGCAAAAAATAAGAAAGCAACATATGCACAATCAACAAAAAATAAGCTATTCACAATATTCACAATATGCACAATAACCAACAATATAACACCATTGCAACTCCTCGACAATGGCACCAAAAAAATTTGACAATGGCCTAAAGTGGGCTAGGAGTTTCATAAAATAGATTTTTGTTGCAAGTATAGCTTCGAACCAACAATTGACCCTAATCAAATTTTAATTCTAGAAATTGTCACAATCCAAAGTAAATATAAACCGAGAGTATTTAGACTCCCGGGTCGTCTTCCCTAGGAGTTGCAATTAAGTGATCAATCATTGGCTATGGGGGATTTTTGAGGGTTTTGATTATAAGAGGAAAGAATTTAAAATGGCAAGTAATTAAATGGAAAGCAAGTAAAAGCAATGAAAATGGAAATTAAATGGCAAAAAGGGGCTCTTGGCAAGAATTGGGGAATTAAGGCTTCCTATCCTAGTTATCGACCACAAACATAGTAATTGTGTAGAATTAATCCCAATTAGTCAATCTTAACATCAAGAATTAGTCAAAAGGGCATAGTTGATCCCAATCCACAAATCCTAGCCAACTCTATTAATGGAAGGCTTAGAGTTAGTGGAAACTAAATCAATTAACAATCCTAACACAATGTGGAATGGACATCCACAATTCAAGTTCACCCAATTACCCAATTTCCCAACCAAGAGTGTGAAAAACTAGGCAAAAATCCAACCAAGCATTTTATCAAACACTTGAAAGGCATAAAAAGAAAGCATAATAAAATAACAAAGAATAATAAATTCTACAACTACCAAGCAAGGAAAGTAAGAATAAAAACTTAATTAAACAATAAAGGAACATAAAACATAAATTGTATTAAATAAAAATTAAAATAACAAGAGTGCTCATAAACATAAAAAGTAACCAAATTGAGAAATTAACAAGACAAAGTAAGGAAATTAAGGCAATAGAACAAAGAAAAGTAGAAGAAACTAGATGAAAACAAGAATTAAAAAGAGAAATTACAAGGAAATTAAACTAAGAACCCTAGTTTCTAGAGAGAAGGGAGAGCTTCTCTCTCTAAAAAATGACTTACATATTGCTAAACTAACCCTAATTTCTCTCCCCCTTTCACATGGAATGATGGCCCTTTGATATAGCACTGAATCAGCTTCAGAAGGTCCCAAAATTGGGCTCTGGAGGCCCAGAAATCGCCCCCAGCGATTTGCATTAAGTGAGTCACGTGCGCTGACGCGTGCGTACGCACACTTGCTGATTTTTCACTTGTGCGTATGCACAGATTGTCGTGCGTACGCACACATGGCTATGTGCTTCTTGTGCGTACGCACTCCAGTGTGTGCTTCTTCTTTGTTTTCTTCATGTTTTCTCCCAATTGCATGCTTCTCCTCCACTCTCATCAAGCCATTCCAACCTATTATACCTGAAATCACTCATAAAAAATATCAAGGCATCGAATGGGATGAAAGTGGAATAAAATTAGTTAAATTAAGCACAAAATAGCATGTTTTCACAATTAAGCTCAAATTAGGGAGAGAACACAAAAGTATGCTATTTGGATGAATAAATGTGAGTTTATATGATGAAATCCACTCAAATTAATCCAAAATTTATCATCAAATATGGATTCATCAATGCCTCCCTATATGGCCGTCATGAAAAGCCTACTCTCAGAGAAGAAGGCCTTGAAGGGAGTTGAAACTGTGGTCTTGACCAAGGAGTGCAGTGCACTGATTTAGAGGAGGTTGCCCAAGAAGATGCTAGACCCTGGAAGCTTCCTGATTCCCTGTACCATTGGGACTATTACTTTTGAGAAAGTACTATGTGATCTTGGTTCAAGCATAAATTTGATGCCTCTGTCTGTAATGAAAGAGCTGGGAATCCAAGAAGCACAGGCAACAAGGATAACCCTACAATTTGGCTGACAAGTCTCTAAGGCAGGCATATGGGCTAGTAGAGAATATACTGGTCAAGGTTGGAGAGCTATTCTTCCCAACAGATTTTGTAATACTTGACATGGGAGAGGATACAGATGATTCTATCATCCTAGAAAGGCCATTCCTAGCCACCGGAAGAGCCCTAATTGATGTTGAGAGAGGTGAATTGGTGTTGAGGTTACATGAGGACTACATGGTTTTCAAGGTTTCTAAACCTCCACCAATCTCAGACAAAGGAGGTACTTGCATGAGTCTACTGCACAAGTCTTCTTCTTTAGTGGGAACTAATACTATTCCCCCTGACATCAAACCTAAGTTTGGTGTTGGGTATGCTTTGTCCACCAAGGAGGGAGACCCCAAGAAGAAGCTACCTAGAGGCTAGAGGAACAAGAAGATTCCTACTGAGGACTTCTCACATGGCATGAAGGTGGTGTTCACTAAAAGTCCAATTATACCTCACATAGTGAACAGAATCCTGTCCCTTAAGTATGTTGAGCTAATCCGTGATAGCACAAGAAAGAAGTTCACAATGAGGGGTGAAGATCTGAGCTCTTATAACCCTCTCCTTAGAGGAGCTGACCGTCAAGCTAGTGACGGTAAAGAAGCGCTTGTTGGGAGGCAACCCAACCATAAGTATCCCTTAGTTTATTTCCGTTTTATCTCTGTTTTGATTTCAGTTTTAAGTTCATTTGATTTTCCATTTTTATTTTCATAGTTTTCCTAGGTTTTCTAATGTTTATGATCATGTGTAGTACTCAGAACAGGGGCAGGAAGACTTAGATAGAAGAACAGAACACCCTGGATTAAAACAGGCTTGGGCGCTAAATGCCAGGCAGGGTGTTTAATGCCAGAAGAGGAGTAAAGTAGGGCGCTAAACGTTGGTGTTTAGTGCCAGAAGAGGAGCTATGGTGTGGGCGTTAAACGCCCAAAATGGACATTTTCTTTAAGTTTTGGCACCCCTTGGGGTGCTAAATGCCTGCCTCGGCGTTTAGTGCTAGATGTTTTGGCCAATGGTTAAACCCCAAATCCCAACTACCTTCACCATTCAAAGTTATCCATTCTCTCTCCTCCTTACCCACTTTTCCATCCACAATCATCCATCCCATCAACCATCAAATCCCTTGATTCTCTCAACTCACCTCACACTCCACCCAATCCACTCTCATCTATCCTAACAATCTCACCTCCCAACAACCCAAAATTCAATTCCTCCCCCCACCCTAACCCCATGGCCGAACCCTCCCTCTCCCCCACCTATAAATATCTTACTCCTCTTCCACTTTCACCACACCTCAAATCACCCTCTTCCTTCCCACTACCCCCTCTATACATTTCCCATTTCCTTTCCCCTCTTTTCACCAAGGCCGAAGCCCTCTTCTCCATTCTCCTCTATCTCTTTTATTTTTATTTTGAATTTTTTCCCTTTTCTTATTTTCTATTTTTATTTTGCTCGGGAACAAGCAAACATTTTAAGTTTGGTGTTGGGTGCTCTGCTTTTCTCTTTATTTTACTATCTCCATGGCACCCAAAACCGGAGAATCCTCTTCAAGAAAGAGAAAAGAGAAGGCTCCCACCTCTGACTTATGGAACTTCACCCGGTTCTCGTCTAAGACACATGAGGATCACTTTTATGAGGTGGTGCACAAGAAGAAGGTGATTCCCGAGATTTGCTTTTATCTAAAGTGGGATGAGTATCCGGAGATCCAGTACCAGATTCTGAGATGGGGTTGGAAAGTTCTGGCCAACCCTGTAACTGAGGTTAGAGCACTGATGGTGCGGGAGTTCTACGCCAATGCTTGGGTCACTTACAAGCATGTTCGTAGCGTGAACCTAGAGCCGAAGAACTGGCGTAGCATGGTCAGAGGGCATATCATGGATTTTAGCTCTAAGAGTGTGAGGGTGCATGGGACTGCAGTTACCACCATCCGGAGAGGACCCTCATTCATACACTCGGAGAGTCAACACTGACCAAAGGTTGTATTAGATTCTCGCTGACATTTGCCTCCCCGAAGCTTAATAAAGGTAGGATTCTAGAGGTCAACCATACCAGCTGGGTAGGAATGACCTCAGGCCAGTTGCTCGAGGATGGTTGGAGTTCATCCGACGCTCCATCATCCCTACGAGTAACTGTTCTGAGGTTACAGTTGAGCGAGTACTGATGATCCACTATATCATGCTCGACAACGAGGTGGAGGTGCATGAGATGATCCCTCAGGAGTTCTACAAGATAGTTGACAAGTCCTCTACCTCTGCGAGACTAGCTTTCCCTCACCTCATCTACCATATTTGTGCAACAGCTGGAGTCACATTGATGGAGATACCCCGATCAACATTGATAGACCGATCACAAGGAGGGGTATGGAGCACGTTCACACTAAGGAGCCCGGGCATGGACCACAACAGGAGCCAGTTCCACCGCCTCTACAGGATCTACCGGAGATGCCTCAGAGATTCTATTTTCTCCCCGTGACTACTGGGACTAGTTGACAACATCCATAGGAGAGCTGACATCATCTGTTGATCAGTTGAGGATAGAGCATCAGGATCACTCTGCTCTCCTCCACCAGCTGATGGAGGAGCAGATGAGCCAGGGGCATGGCATAGAGGAGTTGAAGCGCTAGAGAGGATTTCCTCGGAGGGTGCAGCAGCCACCATGACTGAGGTGGTTGAGTTTCATTCTCCTTTCCCTTATCTTATTTTTGTTTATCAGTATTTCATTCTATTTTCTGGTTTCTATTCTGAGTTTCATGATCACTAGTAGGATTTCCTTGCTTTCTAGTTAGTTATTTATTTTAGTAGTTTATGTTTATCTTTAAAAGATGTCTCATGTATTACTCACTGAGCTTAAAAATAAAAATAAAAAAGGAATAGTAAAATGCATGAGATTTTGAGTTATATATATACATTGAGTTGTTCCAGTCACTTTGATGTGGTGGCACTATATTTATTTCTGAATGTATGAATTGACCGTACATGTTTGATATTGGAGTTGAGAATATTGGTTCTTGAGGACCAAGGACTTAGACAAGCATTATTGATTCTCTGCAATGAGTAAAAGATTGATTCTTAAAACAAAACAAACAGCAAAAAAAATCAAAAGAAAAAGGTCCAAGGCTTTGAGCATCAATGGTTAGGAGGGTCAAAAATTGATCTAAAGCTCAAAAGAGTGGTTTTTCCTAACCATATGCTTGTGGTGGAATGTGTCAAGTAATCCTTGAGACAAGACACCAAGAGTCGTGACCTATTGCTGTTATAGAGTATGCCAAAGGCTCTGAGCACCACTGTCTGGGAGAAATAAAAAGAAAAAATTAGAACTCAAGGAGTTCCCCAGTTAAGTGCTTGTGGTGTTCTTGTATCAAGTTAAGCTTGAAGACAAAATATTTAGAGTCACGGCTAGGCTCAAGGTGCAAAGCACCAAAGAAAAGAAAGATAAAGCTGTGTTCAAGAATCAATTAGAGCCTAAAGAAGAGAATCCATAATATCATCTAAGTTCTAGTTTTAAAGAATATTAATATTTCTTAGCTTCAAAGGATAGTGAGATGCTGAAGCTATTCAGAGATAGAGTGTCATTAGCCATACTCAGTAACTAGACCTGAGCTTAAATGACAACTCAAGTCTTAGGCATTTTCTCTTCTCAGTCCTATATTATTTTTGGTTGCTTGAGGACAAGCAACAGTTTAAGTTTGGTATTGTGATGCGTGAGCATCTTGTACCCTTTTTTTCCTTTTATTTTCTAGTTGTTTTTAGTTAGATTTTTTTAGTTTAACTTTATTTTAGTGCAAAAATCCTCTTTGGATGCTACTTTGAGTTGTTTTAGTGTTTTTATGATTTCAGGTGAAATTCGGAGCAATTTGGCAGAGTTTTGAGCTGAAAAGGAGAAGCTGGCAGCATCCCCCCTGGGCGCTAAACGCCCATCTGGCATTTAGCGCCAGTAGAGCCGCAATTTAGAATCGTTGTGCTCCCTCTAGGGTGCTAAATGCCAATCTGGCGTTTAGCGCTAGGCTAGGCAATCCGAATTCACCCTCTTTGGGCTTCTCAAGCGGATTTAGCATTTATTAGTTATTTTATATTTTCCTTTTGTAAACTTTATTTAAAAAAATATCTTTAGTTTTAGGATTTATTATTTTATTTTATTTTCGGAATCAAATTAGGTTAGATATAAAAGAGAAAAGATTCACCCTTTAGGGGAGCATCTTGGATCTTCTCTCTTCTGCACATTCACTTTTCAGAACCCTAGTTTTTCTCTGTAAGTAATGAGCCACTAAACCTCCTCAGTTAAGGTTAGGAGCTCTGTTTATTTCTATGTATTAAAACTATAGCTTTTCTATTTTCATTAATGTATTGATTCAGTTTCAAAGATTGTTTTCGTTCTTAATCTTATGAATCCAGGTGGAACAAGAGTATGACCCTTATTCTACATGAGTTCTTGTGATTCTCGAGAAAGTTATCTCGCTTGAACAACAGCTTGAAAACAAATTCCTCCTAAATTGCTAATTACATGAATTAATTGGGATATGTGACATATAATCCTCTTAGCTTTGGATAAATAAGGTTTTTGTGGCCATAAACTAGTTTTTGAACTTAACCCTCTAATCGAAATTAAGTGACCACGAAAGTGGCGGTTAATGAAGGTTAGAGGAGACTGATTCACTAAGATATTAGGGTTCAGTCATTTACAGTTTGCCATGGAATGAATCATGCATTCTTAAAATAGTTGGTAAGAACTTTTAATCCGGAAAAGTAAACATCTCTGAAACCTTAACTGTTTTCTCTCACTGTTTTACACCAAACTTTTTAATTGCTTTCTTACTCTCTTATTTACTATTCTATGTGATTTCAACCAACAAACAATCTTTTCTGTCTGCCTAACTAAGACAATTGGATAACCATTATTTCTTAGTCCGATAATCCTCGTAGGATCGACCCTCACTCACCTGAGGTATTACTTGGATGACCCGGTGCACTTGCCGGTTAAGTTGTGCGAGTTCACAATTTGCGCACCAAGTTTTTGGCTCCATTGCTAGGGATTGTTTGTGATTGACAACTACTAGTTGTCTGGTTGCTTAGATTAGGTATTTTTCGTAGTTTTGTTTATTTAGTTTTTTTCGTTTAATTTTCAATTTTAGTTTTATTTATTTTTCTTAATTTCTGATTTTAAGTTTGGTGTCCCTTTAATGTTTTCCTCTTTTTATTTTCAAAAATTTTAGTGTCTTTCTCTTTTTAGTTTTAAAAAATTTTTTAGGTCACTTTCTCATTCTTATTTTCGAATCTCTTTGTTTAATTGCTTGCTTTGTTGGCTTTTTTTTTTTACATAGGATATCTCACTGGGAGCTCTCTATACTTTGACATAGAGACTCCCACTTTTTTTGGTCTCATGTTTGTTTATGAGCAGGAACAGGAATAAAGAGTCCCTTCTTGAGTTTGATTTTGAACCTGAGAGGATCTTGAGGCGGCATTTGCAACAAGCTAGAGCTTACAAAGCCAGAGAGAATCTCAGGGAAACTTTTGAGAAGAAAGTTATAGACGCTAATTGTGGAAACCCGAATGATAATGAGCATGCAAGGAGGACGCTGGGCTCATACATTGCACCCACTCTTGACTTCTATAGGTGCAATATAACTGTACCTTCCATTGGTGCCAATAAATTTGAGCTCAAGCCACAGATGATCACTCTAGTGTAGTAAAATTGCCAGTTTCACGGATTCCCATAGGAAGATCCTAATTTATTCATCTCTAACATCCTACGGATCTGTGACACTGTGAAGAAGAATGAAGTGAATTCTGAGGTCTACAAGCTCATGCTCTTCCCATTTGCTGTGAGGGATAGAGCAAAACAATGGCTTAATTCTTAGCCCAGAAAAAGCCTGGACATGTGGGACAAGGTGGTCATTGGATTTCTGACCAAAATTTTCCACCTCAGAAAGCTTAGGGTGGATGTCCAGACCTTCAGATAGAAAGATGGAGAGTCCTTCTATGAAGTCCGGGAGAGATACAAGCTGATGATTAGGAGATGTCCTCCTGACATGTTTTTTGAATGGACCAGGTTGCAGATATTTTATGATGGCCTCTTTGAGATGGCCAAGATGTCACTGGACAACTCTGCAGGTGGTTCCTTGCACATGAAGAAGACACCTGAAGAGGCTAATGAGCTTATTGATATGGGTACTAACAACCAATATCTATACACTTCTGAGAGGAACCCTGTGATTTCTGGAACTACTCAGAAGAAAGGAGTCTTGGAGGTGGACACACAGGATGCCATCCTAGCTCAGAACAAGATCATGCCCCAGCAGATTACTTGGATGACCTAGTGCACTTGCCGGTTAAGTTGTGTGAGTTCATAATTCGCGCATCAGCGCCAAACTTCACCTGGCTTAAGTTTGGCGCCAGAACCCTGATCAAGAAAGACACCAGCGTGATCTTTTTGATATTATTTGATTTAATTAGGTTTTAGAATTTATTTTAAATTAAGAAAAGATATTTTTAGGTTTTAGAAAATATATTTTATATTAATTAGGATTAGATATAAAAGGAGAAGAGATTTTTTGATCTAGCTCTTCTTCTCCTCTTTTTCTCCTATTCCGCACTTTACACTTTTTCTCTACTAGGATTTTTCCGTATCATGAGCAACTAAACCTCCATTATTAAGGTTGGGAGCTCTGTTTGCTTTGATGGATTAATATTATTTGTTCTTCTACTCTTTGATTAATGCATTGATTTACATTCAATAATTGGTTTCGTTCTTCATCCTACGGATTAGAGTATATTGAAAAATAACTCTATTCTAAATTGAATTCTTGTTGAATCTTGGAAAAGTTATATCACTTAAATTATAGCTTGAAACTGATTTCTCATAACTCTCTAATTATTTGGATTTAACGCGATATGAGACATATAATCGGCTTATTTTGGGTTTTTAGGATTTTGTGTGGCTATTAAACTAAAATTTGAACTTAAACCCTCTAATTAGATTAAGTGACCAAGAAATTGATGATTGATTGAGTTAGAGGAGGATTAAATTACCAATGAATTGGAGTCTAATCACTTAAAGTTTGCTATGAATTGAATCTTTGCATGATCAAGGTAAAAGACAAGAATTGTTAATCCAAAAATTTAAATATCTCCAAAACCTTAACTATTTTCCCATATAATTTTCACAACCTCTTTGTTATATGCTTTTTTAATTTTTTTTAATTATTGTTTAATGCAATGAACCCAAATCACCCTTTTTTTTCTTGTCTGACTAAGTTGATCACTCAATTATTGTTGCTTGATCCATAAATTCTCGTGGGATCGATCCTCACTCACCTGAGGTATTACTTGGTATGACTCGGTGCACTTGCCAGTTAGTTTGTGGTTTTCGAAATCTGCACCATATATATGCATAGACTCTTGGAGATGCACGCACGCAGGGACTGTCTAGGGTTCACTACCAGACATGTCGAGTTTGGCTATATAATAGACAGATGAGACTCATCAACCATAGGGCAGGCATGCATCATATGCACTAGTATGTTTTGTTTGAGTATGCGATTGTTTTGGCTTGCCTATTTGCTTAACTGTAATTAACTGCTACCTGATCTAATTGTTGTATCAGTCTCCTTAGATATAGTCACTATATTTCTGATTTAGTAAAAACTTTAGGATTTAATGGGTTGTTAGAGTTTTGGAATACCTCTGGCTTTCCAGGACATTATTTATTATCTATATGGGCGCCTTTACCATATTGAGAACCTTCGGTTCTCATTCCACACATATTCTATTATTTTTAGTTGCAGGATGTGAGGCACCATGCTGAGCGTGCTAGAGACTCACTTGAAGCGAAGATCTACGAGTTTTGGGGACTTAATTGTGTATCTAGTTTATATATATGTATATATGTTCTCCACTTTGTATGTATTTGTATTTTGTCCTTCCTAGAGGTTGACTTGGAGAAATAGGATTTATATTTTGTCTTTTGGTAAACTTTTGGGTTATATATATGTATATATATATTCTGACCGGCCTTTGCTTCATAGGTCGAGTCTGGAGCTTGCTATATGTATTTTGTTGGAACTCTCTATATATTTGTATATATTTTGTCTCTTCTACCTTCCATTATTCCACTTTATATTCTTAACGTATTGAGTGCGATGTGGTTTTCTGTTTGTTTTGTCCAATTTTTCTTCAGGTCTCCTAGTTAAACTATTCTTCATATATATATATATATATATATATATATATATATATATATATATATATATATATATATATATATACGTATTTTACTTTTATAGTTCGTAATACTCCACCACCTCTGATTTACGAACTTAAGCGTAAAGCTTTGTATGGTAGGGTGTTACAAGGTGCATCACGCCCTACATCAGAAAAACAGAAAATCCAAGATAGGTGAGAACCCAAAGGTTCCTAGAAGCGTAATAGTTCCAAATAAAGACTACATAAAGAGACATGAACCCACTAGGCAATCCTAAATCTCTAACTTCACCAAAGTTCAAGCTTAGGATTTTAACTAATTCCAACGGGGTTAGGTCACTAAAATCTTGGTTCTGTAACTATCTCTAGTCTTAGTCGTTTCCAATGCGTCGTCATCACTCGTTAGTCATATTTATTCCCAATGTCACAATTTCTCAGTTCAGTATTCAGTGCAGCAGTAACAATCACAAAATAGTCAATGCAAGACAAACACAATCAAAGAGCAAGTACAACAAATATTACATTTAGTAATTAAATAGAAATATACAGTTAGGCAAACCAAAACGAATATACACACTCAAGAAATAGCAAACAAATACACATGATGCGTGCCTGTCCTACTGGTCGTGAGCTCACATGTTGGTTATACTGCCAAACTCGACACATCTAGTAGCTAACCCGGATATTGTCTTTCTGTCGAGCATCCCCAAGAGATAATTATCTCAAGCATGTATATATAAAATAGTCTCATAGGAGAGTGCCTATCCACCTTCTCTTGGAGGCTAGCTAATCCGGGGATTGCATGCCCGACCACACTTACGAATAGAAAGAATGTGGGCGGGACAAAATCACCATCCCCACATCTACACCGCAACATTGAGTAAGCAGGATAATACCACCATCCTTGCATCTACCAGGTGCAGGTGTCTTATCAATACGCAAGCAGCACAATACCAACGTTCTTGCCAATACAATTTTCATATTATATTCAGCTATAATTTCCAACTCATTCAATTTAATAAGTTATGATGTTCATTAACCTCAATTTTTTTTATCAATTTACTAATTTTTTTATTTCGTGAGCGGGATAGCGCCACCGTCTTCACCATGGGTGGAACGAACCACCATCCCAACCACATTTTCATTCGGTTAACCAAGTATTTATCCGAAAATTAATCAATTCAATTCATTAGAAATATCTCCACTCTTTTCAAAGCTTAAAAATTTGTTATCAGATGTCACATGTAGGTTACAGGGGTTACAAGCTTTTTATGAAGGCTAAACAGTCAAAAATAGCATTTTTGCATAAAACAGGTCGTGTGCAGATGCACAGATCAGCAAGCTTCCTAGAATGGTGTATACACACAACCCTGTGCATAGGCACAAGTTCATTTTTTTCGTCTTGTGCGCACTCACACATTAGAAAGTTTTTTTGTGTGCTGCAGAATCTCTTATTTTCAATTTTTGACACCGATTTTTAAACTTCTATAACTTTTGCTGCAAAATTCATTTTCCTCCCATTCTTCAACAATTTTAAAGTACACATCACCAAATTTAATTCAATGTAAGGTTCATTCAAATCCGAACTCTGAGCACCAAGTTATGTCCCGTCAAAGTTAGTCAAAATTCTAACTTTATCCAAAATTCTGCATAATCCAGTTCTTAACCATTTCTACCAAATCCTTATATCACTATAAAAAAAAGGCCTATAATCACGGTAAAAAATCGTGACCATAGCTAGTGAAAAGGGTGACCATAGATCTATAGTCACGGTTTTGGACCTATGGTCACGGTTTTTTACCGTGGCCTATTCCGCCATGGCCATAGGTCTATGGTCACAGTTTTTTTACCTATGGTCACGGTTTCTATGGTCACAGTTACAATTTTCAAATTCTGACACTTTACGCCACGGTTTTTAACTGTGACCATAGGGCAATCTATGGTCACGCAAAAAAATCGTGACCATAGCCATATCTATGGTCACGGTTTTGGCCGTGACCATAGCCTCTATGGTCACCCTTCCTTAAAACCGTGACCATAGCCTTATCTATGGTCACGGCAAAACCGTGACCATAGCTTCTATGGTCACCCCTCCTCAAAACCGTGACCATAGCCTTATCTATGGTCACAATTTTGGCCGTGACTATAAAGCCTATGGTCACCCCTCCTCAAAACCGTGACCATACCCTCTATGGTCACCCTTCCTTAAAACCGTAACCATAGCCTTATTTATGGTCACGGTTTTGGTCGTGACCATAACCTCTATGGTCACCCCTCCTCAAAACAATTACCATAGTCTTATCTATGGTCACAGTTTTGGCCGTGACCATAGAGTCTATGGTCACCCCTCCTTAAAACCGTGACCATAGCCATACCTATAGTCACGGTTTTGGCCGTGACCATAGCCTCTATGGTCACTCCTCCTCAAAACTGTGACTATAGCCATATCTATGGTCACGATTTTTTACCGTGACCATAGCCTATTTTGTTTTATGATATTTAATTTTATTTTTTAAAGCATAATCACATTCCAAAATGATGATAATCACAAAATAAATCTAAAAATAAAAAATGATAATCAACAATTAAGATAAATTGTGATTAAAGTAACTAACTAACATATCAATAAAATCAATAAAATTATACATAAATTAAGTTATAAGTAATAACATTTTTAGATCTATACTACTATATAGTATAAGTAATTCAGCTCCATGTGCATTGGGCTGGTCTTAGTCTAATATTATACAATGCGTGCGTGAGTGTGTTGATTGATGGTGTTAAGGTTGTCTACACATGCCAGCCTCTTCTTGTTAATTAGGCCTCAAAGTGGGAGCATGATCGCCACCATTGTAGCTTCTGAATCCAGACACCATTGCTGAGAGTTGGTACCAGACTCTGTCATGAAAAATACATCAGTAGTTGCACATGCAATAAAGTCCAAAGCAGCAAGCTGCATTAACATCAAACCTTCATTGTTAAGTATTAGTAATCATGCTTCAACTGAATTTGAAAATTATTAACATGAATATTTATTACCTGAGAAGAAAAATTCTTAAAAGGTTCAAGTTCGTTGGGAGCAACCGAGCAAGGAAATCTTCCTTTGTAATAGCATTGACATGAATTATTTATTGCAAAAGTATTTAACTCACTTGGGGTACATCTCCATTCTTCCTTTCAAAACTAAAGCTCAGTGATATGTTCAGCAACAATTCAACATACGACAACAAATTCATCTCAAATCATAATTTGCAACAACAAATTCAACTATGATAGTTTTCAAATCCCTAGTTTATCAAATTCAACAAATTCAACTATATTTTTTATCAATTTTTTTGAAAATGCTCTTGGTCTTACTTTAAATAATTACCTCTTTTAAAATCTCTAAACTCAAAACAGATTCTAAATATAAAACTAGTCACATTAACCATCTCTTAGCCACATAATTAATTATTAATCAAAACAGCAACTCGTAATCACTTTAATACATTCATAAACTAATAGTACAAGTAAAAGATTCAATTCAACATACAAGCAAGTCACAATAAGACAAACAGCACAATCACAAGGAAATAAAATAAGCAAACTTTTCAGAGTAATTCAGAACCACATCCAGCTTCAATCATAATTCAGAGTAATCACACTAACTAACTTTTCTCAAATATATTTCATTCAATAATTAACTAATCATATTTCAATTTAATGACAATTAAGCAACCTTACACTCCCACTTTTGTATCTAAGCCTAGAACTCTTCCAATATCACAATTCTAACTTCCATTTCATTAAACATATTTATTAGAATTAGTAGTATAGTTCTAAGAATTCGAAATCAATAATTCACAAAATTACACATACATATTCATAATAGTTCATCAACTTCCAACAGCATTTCAAGCATACCCTCATCATCATCAAATCACATAACCAACACAAATCATCATCCTCAAACATAACTACAAATCAATCTCATCATAATTTCATCACATTCAACCATATTCACAATCACCAATAATCTCAATTTCATCAATTTTCATCAATTAACCAAACAAGACATTTATGAATTATTTGCAATTACTCACTAAACTTCATTGGTATTCATTAATTAAAACAGTTAATTTTAAAATAAATCCCCTACCTCAAATAACCAGAACTCGAAGAATTCCTTAACCGCGACAAATTCCTTTTTCCTTTCTCACAACAGCAGTAGCCTCGAACAAAACCAGCAGCAGCCACAACAGTTCCAAAACCAATACGAGTTACAACAGCAATTTTGAAGCAAAGTAGCATAACTAAAATAAGAATATGTGACTATGATTAGAACAAGAACATGGCAAAGGAACAAGTTTGAACCAGAACAAGAATGAGTGTTACAGTTTTAGAAATGGAGGAATCGGAAGCAGAACAAGAAGGCTGATACTGTCTTCTGACTCTGATGACGGTGCACGACTCACCAGCGACCGTGGTAGCAACAGCGAGGACAGTGCCTCCTCTGGCTCGCACGGCTTTCTCTTCCTCTCTCCCTCGTGTCGTTCTCTTCTCCATGGTGGAATCCAACAGGGACGGCGGCGACACCAACTGCGACGAGTTGGCTGCGATGGAACCCTTGGCGGCAAGACGCGACGAATTTCAACGCACGACTCCTCTCCTCTCGGACGCGTCACAGCAACGACAACTCATCGGCGGCAGCGGCTTCCTCTGGTGAGCACGAATTGACGATGATGGAGGCTCTGCTCCCTCTCGGTGCTGCTCTGTCTCAACGTCTCTCTCTCTCCTCATTGCGAACAGTGGCGGCAACGACGTGGAGAATGGCGGTGAGTTGGGAGCGACGATGGCGCAGTGGCAGCACGACGGTGGTGGCGAGGCGGCTGGACAATGGCGGCAGCGTGGCTCTTCCTCTCTTTCGATCACAGTTCTCCTTCTCTGCTGCTGTGTTACGTTTGAATGGGATTAAAGGGAAAGGGGATGCGGCTGAGTGTGGTGAGGAGGGATTAGGGTTAGGGTTCTTCAATTTGGGAATTAGGTTTCTAATTCAATTTGAAAATTAAAGTTAAAAATTAGGGATTTTATAAAGGAATAAAAATAGATATGAATAGATATTTTAATAAAATTGGAGGGTAGAGTAATTTTAAAATTAAATATATTCTATCAAAAATATTTAAGAACATTATTTATTAACATATTACTAAATTTAATTAATTATTTTTAATTTAAATTATAAAATAAACATATTAATCACATTTTATAAAACATAGTTTATTATCAAAATATTAATTATTCAAATTAAATGATATAAATTTTTTTTCTATCACCGGAATTTTTTTTTACCAAAGATAGGAGACTCGAACCCGCAACCTCTTAATTGAGTATGGGGAGACTATGCCATTTGAGCTATAACTCATTGGCTATCACCGGAACTTTAATTTCAACAAATATAATCAATTTAATTATTCAAAAACATGGGATGTTACACCAACTCACGACAAAGAAAGCATTGATGGCCGAAGCAGAAAGACGAGCTTGCGACGGTGACAGAGCGAGACAAAGGACGACGAGCTGCGACAGCGACGACAAGGGCGACAATGGCGAGGCGGGATGGATGGCGGCAGCAGCGCGGCTCCTCCCTCTCTCATTTAATTAAAAGTATTTTATTTAATATTTTTATTTATAAAATTAAATTTAAAATGTTAATATTTAAATTAAATTATATAAAATTCGAATTAGTTTTCAATTATTAAAATTTTTAAATTTTAATTAATTTAAATTCAAATTATCAAAACTCAATTTAGCTACAAAAATATTCTTGAATAGTAATTAGGCTTAAGATTAGGTTAGAACTAAGGTCATCCTTTCGTAAAACTGTGACCATAGACCCTTTTAGGTCACCCTTCAAAACCGTGACCATAGACCCTTTAGGTCACTAAAGAACGAAACTCTCACGCGATCTAGAATTTTCACAAATAAATTTCCGTTGTAAGTATAGCTTCTAGACCGACAAGAATTCCTTTCTTACAAAAGTTTGGTTGTCACAAGTAACAAAACCCAATAAAATTTATAACCAAAGTATTGAAACCTCGGGTCGTCTTCTCAAGGAATTGCAGGGAGGTATGATTTATTATTGGTTATGTAAAAAGTTATGTTTTTGGGTTTTTTTAAATAAGAAACAAGTAAATTAAATGACAAGAAAAATAAATTAATAATTAGAAAAATCTCTTGGCAAGGTATGAGAAATTGAGGTCCTATCCTAGTTATCCTTATCAATTGTGATGAAAATTAGATTTTACTCCCACCTTGTTATCCTCTAACTATGAAGGTAAGTCAAGTGGATGAATCAATTTGATTCCTCTGGTCCTAGTCAATTCCTATGGAAAGACTAGAGTTATTGGAATACAAATCAACTAGCAAAGATAACAATCATCAAACACAAGGAGTTTGATAACTCAAGTGTCTCCAATTACTTAACCAAAGAAAAAAGAGAGAAAATCTACTTGAATAAAAATGCCTTCAAATGGGAAGCAATAGTAACATAAATAAAAGAAAGAAATCTTAATTATGAAATATCTCAAATTATATTAAATAGAACATTCAAATCTTAACATGGAAAAGTTTATAAGCCAATTTAGGAACATTAACAAGTAAAAGCATTGGAATAAATAAAAGTAGAAAATAAATTAAAGGAACTTTGAACCTGTGATTGTAGAAGCAATCCTAAAATAAGAGAAATCCTAATCCTAAATCCTAAGAGAGAGGAGAGAACCTCTCTCTCTCTAAAACTACATCTAAAACCTAAAATTATGTGAATATGAAAGTTGTATGAATTTTTCAATGATGAATGGATGCATTCCCCCACTTTATAGCCTCTAATTTGTGTTTTCTGGGCCGAGAACTGGGTCAGAAACAGCCCAAAAATCGCTGGGGCGAAATCTGCTACGCTGATTTTCGTCACTGCGACGCATCCGCGTGGAGCACGCGTTCGCGTCGCCTATCTGTACGGCCATGGTGCACGAAATTGTGATCTCAGGCAACGGCGCCAGAAACTCTGTACGCACGTCTTAATAAATCATTTTTCATTCACAACTTCGATACAACTAACCAGCAAGTGCACTAGGTCATCCAAGTAATAAATCTTACGTGAGTAAGGGTCGATCCCACGGAGATTGTCGGTATGAAGCAAGCTATGGTCATCTTGTAAATCTCAGTCAAGCGGATATAAAATAGTTATGGAGTTTTTGAAAATAAATAATAAAATAAGGATAGAAACACTTATGTATATCATTGGTGAGAATTTCAGATAAGTGTATAGAGATGCCTTTCGTTCCTCTGAACCTCTGCTTTCCTGCTGTCTTCATCCAATCAGTCTTACTCCTTTCCATGGCTGGCTGTATGTAAGGACATCACCGCTGACAATGGCTACTTTTAATCCTCTCTGGAAAATGGTTCGATGCGCTGTCACTGCATGGCTAATCGTCTGGAGGCATCACCCTTGCCAATGGCTGCATCCTATCCTCTTGTGAAAATGGTCCAAATGCACTGTCACAGCACGGCTAATCATCTGAGGTTCTCGATCATGCTGGAATAGGATTTACCCTCCTTTTGCGTCTGTCACTACGCCCAGCACTCGCGAGTTTGAAGTTCGTCACAGTCATTCAATCCCAGAGTCCTACTCGGAATACCACAGACAAGGTTTAGACTTTCCGGACTCTCATGAATGCCGCCATCAATCTAGCTTATACCACGAAGATTCTGATTAAAAGATCCAAGAGATACTCATTCAATCTAAGGTAGAACGGAAGTGGTTGTCAGGCACGCGTTCATAGGGAATGATGATGATTGTCACGTTCATCACATTCAGGTTGAAGTGCGAATGAATATCTTAGAAGCGGAATAAGTTGAATTGAATAGAAAAATAGTAGTACTTTGCATTAATCTTTGAGGAACAGCAGAGCTCCACACCTTAATCTATGGAGTGTAGAAACTCTACCGTTGAAAATACATAAGTGAAAGGTTCAGGCATGGCCGAATGGCCAGCCCCCAAAACGTGATCAAAGATGATTCGAAGATCATAAGATGTCTAATACAATAGTAAAAAGTCCTATTTATATTAAACTAGTTACTAGGGTTTACAAAAGTAAGTAATTGATGCATAAATCCACTTCCGGGGCCCACTTGGTGTGTGCTTGGACTGAGCTTGAATGTTACACGTGTAGAGGCTCTTTCTGGAGTTGAACGCCAGGTTGTAACGTATTTCTGGCGTTCAACTCTGGTTTGTGACTTGTTTCTGGCGTTTAACTCCAGACAGCAGCGTAGAACTGGTGTTTAACGCCCTTTTACGTCGTCTAAACTCAGCCAAAGTATGAACTATTATATATTTCTGGAAAGCCCTAGATGTCTACTTTCCAACGCAATTGGAAGCGCGCCATTTTGAGTTCTGTAGCTCCAGAAAATCCACTGAGTGCAGGGAGGTCAAAATCCAACAGCATCAGCAGTCCTTCTTCAACCTCTGAATCTGATTTTTGCTCAAGTCCCTCAATTTCCGCCAGAAAATACCTGAAATTACAGAAAAACACACAAACTCATAGTAAAGTCCAGAAATATGAATTTAACATAAAAACTAATGAAAACATCCCTAAAAGTAACTAGATTCTACTAAAAACATACTAAAAACAATGCCAAAAAGCGTATAAATTATCCGCTCATCACAACACCAAACTTAAATTGTTGCTTGTCCCCAAGCAACTGAAAATCAAATAGGATAAAAAGAAGAGGATATACTATAAATTCCAAACTATCAATGAAACATAGCTCCAATCAGATGAGCGGGACTTGTAGCTTTTTGCCTCTTGAATAGTTTTGGCATCTCACTTTATCCATTGAGGTTCAGAATGATTGGCATCTATAGGAACTCAGAGTTCAGATAGTGTTATTGATTCTCTTAGTTCAGTATGATGATTCTTAAACACAGCTATTTTATGAGTCTTGGCCGTGTCCCTAAGCACTTTGTTTTCCAGTATTACCACCGGATACATAAATGCCACAGACACATAACTGGGTGAACCTTTTCAGATTGTGACTCAACTTTGCTAGAGTCCCCAATTAGAGGTGTCCAGGGTTCTTAAGCACACTCTTCTTTTGCTTTGGACCTTGACTTTAACCGCTCAGTCTCAAGTTTTCACTTGACACCTTCACGCCACAAGCACATGGTTAGGGACAGCTTGGTTTAGCCGCTTAGGCCAGGATTGTATTCCTTTAGGCCCTCCTATCCACTGATGCTCAAAGCCTTGGGATCCTTTTTGTTACCCTTGCATTTTGGTTTTAAGGGTTATTGGCTTTTTGCTCTTGCCTCTTGGTTTTAAGAGCTTTTGGCTTTTTCTGCTTCCTTTTTCTCTTTTTTTTTTCTTTCTATTTTTTTCGCTATTTTTTTCTGCAAGCTTTGTTCTTTGCTGCTTTTTCTTGCTTCAAGAATCATTTTTATGATTTTTCAGATTATCAAATAATATGTCTCCTTATCATCATTCTTTCAAGAGCCAACATATTTAACATTCTTAAACAACAACTTCAAAAGACATATGCACTGTTCAAGCATTCATTCAGAAAACAAAAAGTATTGTCACCACATCAATATAATTAAACTAAGTTCAAGGATAAATTCGAAACTCATGTACTTCTTGTTCTTTTGAATTAAAACATTTTTCATTTAAGAGAGGTGATGGATTCATAGGACATTCATAACTTTAAGACATAGTTACTAAATACTAATGATCATGTAATGAAGACACAAATATAGATAAGCACTTGACATAGAGAAAACGAAAAAATAGAGAAAGAACAAGGAATGAATCCACCTTAGTGATGGTGGCGTTTCCTTCTTGAGGAACCAATGATGTCCTTGAGCTCTTCTATGTCTCTTCCTTGTCTTTGTTGCTCCTCCCTCATTGCTTTTTGATCTTCTCTAATTTCATGAAGGATGATGGAGTGCTCTTGATGTTCCACCCTTAATTGTCCCATGTTGGAACTTAATTCTCCTAGGGAGGTGTTGATTTGCTCCCAATAGTTTTGTGGAGGAAGGTGCATCCCTTGAGGTATCTCAGGGATTTCTTGATGGTGAGCTTCTTCATGTGCCTGTTGAGATCCATGAATGTGCTCTCTTGTTTGCTCCATGCTTTTCTTAGTGATGGGCTTGTGAGATGAATCTTTCCATCTCCCATGGCTCAGAGGTGGAAGCATTTGTCTTCCCTTTCTTCTTTCTTGAGGTGCCATTAATGGTTATGGAAAAACAAAAAAAGCTATGCTTTTACCACACCAAACTTAGAAAGTTGCTTGCCCTCGAGCAAAAGAAGAAAGAATAGAAGAAGAAGAAGAAGATATGTAGGAGATGGAGGGATGTGTGTATTCGGCCATATGGGTGGGATTGGGTGGGTGTATGGATGTGAGTGGTAAAGTGGTGATAGGGAAGAGAGATTGAGGTGATTGGTGAAGAGTTTTGGGGAAGAGTGTTTATGGGATTGTGTGAAAGAGGGGTGAGAAGAAGTGAGTGGATGTAGGTGGGGATCCTGTAGGGTCCACAGATCCTGAGGTGATCCTATGGGGTCCACAGATCCTGAGGTGTTCAAGGATTTACAACCTTGCACCAAATTAGGCATGCAAAATGCCCTTGCACACAACTCTGGGTGTTCAGCGCCAGATTGGTGCTTGTTCTGGGCGTTAAACGCCCATTTGTTGCCCATTTCTGGCGTTGAACGCCAGAACCATGCTTGTTCTGGGCGTTCAGCGCCAGCTCTTCTCCAGGGTGCAATTATGGCGTTCAAACGCCCAGATGCTGCCCATTTTGGGCGTTCAGCGCCAGAACCATGCTCTGTTCTGGCGTTGAACGCCAGCCAGATGCTTCTTACTGGCGTTTAAACGCCAGTGAGCTCCTCCTCCAGGGTGTGATTTTTCTTCTGCTGTTTTTGATTCCGTTTTCAATTTTTATATTTATTTTGTGACTCCACATGATCATGAACCTACAAAGACATATAACTAATAAAAATATAATTAAATAAAAATTGGGTTGCCTCCCAACAAGCGCTTTTTTAATGTCAATAGCTTGACAGTGGGCTCTCATGGAGCCTCACAGATGTTCAGAGCATTGTTGAGACTTCCCAACACCAAACTTAGAGTTTGGTTGTGGCCTCCCAACACCAAACTTAGAGTTTGACTGTGGGGGCTTTGGTTGACTCTACAGTGAGAGAAGCTTTTTATGCTTCCTCTCCATGGGTACAGAGAGAGATCCTTGAGTTTTAAACACAAGGTTGTCCTCATTTAATTGAAGGATCAATTCTCCTCTGTCCACATCAATCACAGCTCTTGCTGTGGCTAGGAAGGGTCTTCCAAGAATGATGGATTCATCCTCATCCTTCCCAGTATCCAGGATTATGAAATCAGCAGGGATGTAAAGGTCTTTAACCTTTACTAACATGTCCTCTACTTGTCCATAAGCTATTTTCATGGATTTGTCTGCCATTTCTAATGAGAAATTGGCTTCCTGTACCTCAAGGGTTCTCAGTTTCTCCATTACAGAGAGTGGCAAGAGGTTTATTCCTGACCTAAAGTCACACAGAGCCTTCTCAAAGGTCATGGTGCCTATGGTACAAGGTATTACGAACTTTCCAGGATCCTGTTTCTTCTGAGGCAATCTCAGTTGATCCAGATCATTTAGTTCATTGGTGAACAAGGGAGGTTCATCTTCCCAAGTCTCAATACCAAATAATTTGGCATTCAGCTTCATGATTGCACCAAGGTACTTGGTAACTTGCTCTTTAGTAACATCCTCATTCTCTTCAGAAGAGGAATACTCATCAGAGCTCATGAATGGCATAAGGAGGTTTAATGGAATCTCTATGGTCTCTAGATGAGCCTCAGATTTCTTTAGTTCCTCAGAGGGAAGCTCCTTATTGATCACTGGACGTCCCAGGAGGTCTTCCTCCTTGGGATTCACGTCCTCTCCTTCCCTTACAGGTTCGGCCATGGTGATCAATTCAATGGCCTTGCACTCTCCTTTTGGATTTTCTTCTGTATTGCTTGGGAGAGTACTAGGAGGGATTTCAGTGATCCTTTTACTCAGCTGGCCCACTTGTGCCTCCAAATTTCTAATTGAGGACCTTGTTTCATTCATGAAACTTACAGTGGCCTTAGATAGATCAGAGACTAAGTTTGCTAAATTAGAGGTATTTTGTTCAGAGTTCTCTGTCTGTTGTTGAGTGGATGATGGAAAAGGTTTACTATTGTTAAACCTATTTCTTCCACCATTATTAAAGCCTTGTTGAGGCTTTTGTTGATCCTTCCATGAGAGATTTGGGTGATTTCTCCATGAGGGGTTATAGGTATTTCCATAAGGTTCACCTATGTAATTCACCTCTGCTATTGCAGGGTTTTCAGGATCATAAGCTTCTTCTTCAGAAGTTGCCTCTTGAGTACTGTTGGATGCAGCTTGCATTCCATTCAGACTCTGAGAAATCATATTGACTTGCTGTGTCAATATTTTATTTTGAGCCAATATGGCATTCAGAGTATCAATTTCAAGAACTCCCTTCTTCTGAGGCGTCCCATTACTCAAAGGATTCCTCTCAGAAGTGTACATGAACTGGTTATTAGCAACCATGTCAATGAGTTCTTGAGCTTTTGCAGGCGTTTTCTTTAGGTGAATGGATCCACCTACAGAAGTATCCAATGACATCTTAGCTAATTCAGAAAAACCATCATAGAATATATCCAGGATGGTCCATTCTGAAAGCATGTCAGAAGGACACTTTTTGGTCAGTTCCTTGTATCTCTCCCAAGCTTCATAGAGGGATTCACCTTCATTCTGTCTGAAGGTTTGGACATCCACTCTAAGCTTACTAAGCTTTTGAGGAGGAAAGAACTTGGCTAAGAAAGCCTTGACCAGCTTATCCCAAGAGTTCAGGCTATCCTTAGGTTGAGAGTCCAACCATACTCTAGCTCTGTCTCTTACAGCAAAAGGGAAAAGCATGAGCATGTAGACTTCAGGATCTACTCCATTAGTCTTAACAGTATCACATATCTGCAAGAATTCAGTTAAGAACTGAAAAGGATCTTCAGATGGAAGTCCATGAAACTTGCAGTTCTACTGCATCAGAGAAACTAATTGAGGTTTCAGCTCAAAATTGTTTGCTCCAATGACAGGGATGGAGATGCTTCTTCCATGTAAATTGGAATTAGGTGCAGTAAAGTCACCAAACATTCTCCTTGCATTATTATTATTTTCGGCTGCCAT
Source organism: Arachis hypogaea (assembly GCF_003086295.3). Taxonomy (NCBI): domain Eukaryota; kingdom Viridiplantae; phylum Streptophyta; class Magnoliopsida; order Fabales; family Fabaceae; genus Arachis; species Arachis hypogaea. The sequence continues at coordinate 86,551,734 of NC_092048.1, read as the reverse complement.
CTCCTCTTCCTGTTCGAAAATTTCTGAAAGGTTGTCTCTGGACTGTTGTATTTTAGCTTCTCTTAGTTTCCTTTTCAGAGTCCTTTCAGGTTCTGGAACTGCTTCAACAAGAATATTCTTGTCTTTGCTCCTGCTCATATGAAAAAGAGGGACAGAAAAATAATAATAATAATAGGGATCCTTTTTACCACAGTTAGAGGTCCCTGTGTGAATAGAAGAAAAGAAGAAGAGAAAATCTGAACTCAAAGAGAGAGAGGGGGTTCAGATTTTTGAAAATAATTTTTGAAAAAGAGTTAGTGGTTTTCGAAAATAGTTTTTTGAAAAAGGTTAGTAATTTTTGAAATTTTAAAATCAAAAGTTAAAATAATTAGTTAATTAAAAAGAAATTTTGAAAAAGAGGGAAGATATTTTCAAAATTTAGAGAGAGAGAGTTAGTTAGGTAGTTTTGAAAAAGATAAGAAACAAACAAAAAGTTAGTTAGTTAGTTGAAACAAATTTGAAAATCAATTTTGAAAAGATAAGAAGATAAGAAGTTAGAAAAGATATTTTGAAATCAGATTTTTGAAAAAGATAAGATAAGAAGATATTTTTGAAAAGATATGATTGAAATTAGTTTTGAAAAAGATTTGATTTTTAAAATCACAATTAATGACTTGATTCACAAGAAATCACAAAATATGATTCTAGAACTTAAAGTTTGAATCTTTCTTAACAAGTAAGTAACAAACTTGAAATTTTTTAATCAAAACATTAATTGATGATGTTATTTTCGAAAATTAGGAGATAAAGATAAGAAAAAGATTTTTGAAAAATATTTTTAAAATTTTCGAAAATAACTAAGAAAAATGAAAAAGATTTGATTTTTGAAAAAGATTTTTAAAAGATAAGATTTTTAAATTGAAAATTTGATTTGACTCATAAGAAACAACTAGATTTTAAAATTTTTTTGAAAAAGTCAAATCTAATTTTCAAAATTTTAAGAGAGAAAAAGGGGAAGATATTTTTTTAATTTTTGAAATTTTTAATGATGAGAGAGAAAAACATGCAAAATGATGCAATGCATGAAAGTTATGGATCAAAGCAAGAAATGCATGCACGAATGCTATGAATGTCAAGATGAACACTAAGAACACTTTGAATGTCATGATGAACATCAAGACTTATTTTTAAAAATTTTTATATGCAAAGAAAACATGCAAGACACCAAACTTAGAAATCTTTCATGTTTAGACTCTATGGATGCAAAAATGCACATGAAAAACAAGAAAAGATGCAAAACAAGAAAACATCAAGATCAAACAAGAAGACTTACCAAGAACAACTTGAAGATCATGAAGAACACCATGAATGCATGAATTTTTCGAAAAATGCAAGATGAACATGCAATTGACACCAAACTTTCAACTTGACTCAAGACTCAAACAAGAAACATAAAATAATTTTTTGATTTTTATGATTTTATGAAATTTTTTTGTATTTTCTTTTAATTTTTTTTTCGAAAATCATTTTGAAAAAGAAAAATAAGGATTCCAAAATTTTTTATATGAATTCCAGGAATCTTATGCTCTTTAGTCTAAAGCTCCAATCAAAGGGTCAGGCATGGCTTAATAGCCAGCCAAGCTTTAGTATGTAACTCAGACATGACACGCCTGACATTCCCTACCCAGAAGGATTAGACATGGCTTTACAGCCAGCCAGACTTCAACATGCTTCATGAAACACTAGAATTCATTCTTAAAAATTCTGAAGAAAAATATATTTTTTTGAAATCATTTTTATTTTAAAATTTTTTTTTCGAAAACAAAGGAGAAAATTTTTGAAAGATTTTTGAAAAATTTTTTGAAAACTTTTTGAAAAGAAAACGAAAGGAAAGTTACCCAATCTGAGCAACAAGATGAACCGTCAGTTGTCCAAACTCGAACAATCCCCGGCAACGGCGCCAAAAACTTGGTGCACGAAATTGTGATCTCAGGCAACGACGCCAGAAACTCTGTACGCACGTCTTAATAAATCATTTTTCATTCACAACTTCGATACAACTAACCAGCAAGTGCACTAGGTCGTCCAAGTAATAAACCTTACGTGAGTAAGGGTTGATCCCACGGAGGTTGTCGGTATGAAGCAAACTATGGTCATCTTGTAAATCTCAGTCAGGCGGATATAAAATAGCTATGGAGTTTTCGAAAATAAATAATAAAATAAGGATAGAAACACTTATGTATATCATTGGTGAGAATTTCAGATAAGTGTATAGAGATGCCTTTCATTCCTCTGAACCTCTGCTTTCCTGCTGTCTTCATCCAATCAGTCTTACTCCTTTCCATGGCTGGCTGTATGTAAGGACATCACCGTTGACAATGGCTACTTTTAATCCTCTCCGGAAAATGGTTCGATGCGCTGTCACTGCATGGCTAATCGTCTGGAGGCATCACCCTTGCCAATGGTTGCATCCTATCCTCTTGTGAAAATGGTCCAAATGCACTATCACAGCACGGCTAATCATCTGAGGTTCTCGATCATGCTGGAATAGGATTTACCCTCCTTTTGCGTCTGTCACTACGCCCAGCACTCGCGAGTTTGAAGTTCGTCACAGTCATTCAATCCCAGAGTCCTACTCGGAATACCACAAACAAGGTTTAGACTTTCCGGACTCTCATGAATGCCGCCATCAATCTAGCTTATACCACGAAGATTATGATTAAGAGATCCAAGAGATACTCATTCAATCTAAGGTAGAACGGAAGTGGTTGTCAGGCACGCGTTCATAGGGAATGATGATGATTGTCACATTCATCACATTCAGGTTGAAGTGCGAATGAATATCTTACAAGTGGAATAAGTTGAATTGAATAGAAAAACAGTAGTACTTTGCATTAATCTTTGAGGAACAGCAGAGCTCCACACCTTAATCTATGGAGTGTAGAAACTCTACTGTTGAAAATACATAAGTGAAAGGTTCAGGCATGGCCGAATGGCCAGCCCCCAAAATGTGATCAAAGATGATCCGAAGATCATAAGATGTCCAATACAATAGTAAAAAGTCCTATTTATACTAAACTAGTTACTAGGGTTTACAAAAGTAAGTAATTGATGCATAAATCCACTTCTGGGGCCCACTTGGTGTGTGCTTGGGCTGAGCTTGAATGTTACACATGCAGAGGCTCTTTCTGGAGTTGAACGCCAGGTTGTAACGTATTTCTGGCGTTCAACTCTGGTTTGTGACTTGTTTCTGGCGCTTAACTCCAGACAGCAGCATAGAACTGGCGTTCAACACCCTTTTACGTCATCTAAACTCGGCCAAAGCATAGACTATTATACATTGCTGGAAATCCCTGGATGTCTACTTTCCAACGCAATTGGAATCGCACCATTTTGAGTTCTGTAGCTCCAGAAAAGCCACTCTGAGTGCAGGGAGGTCAGAATCCAACAGCATCAGCAGTCCTTCTTCAACCTCTGAATCTGATTTTTGCTCAAGTCCCTCAATTTCAGCCAGAAAATACCTGAAATCACAGAAAAACACACAAACTCATAGTAAAGTCTAGAAATGTGAATTTAACATAAAAACTAATGAAAATATCCCTAAAAGTAACTAGATTCTACTAAAAACATACTAAAAACAATGCCAAAAAGCGTATAAATTGTCTGCTCATCAAGCCACTATAGCAAATTATATATCACTTCAAAGCCCCAGATATTAGCTTTCCAACGCAACTGGAACCGAGTCATTTGGATCTCTGTAGCTCAAGTTATGACCGTTTGAGTGCGAAGAGGTCAGGCTGGACAACTTAGCAATTTCTTCAACTTCTTGTATTCCTTCCATTTTTGTATGCTTCCTTTCCATTCTCTAAGCTATTCCTGCCTTATAAATCCTGAAATCACTTAACACACATATCAAGGCATCGAATGGTATAAAGAAAGAATTAATATTTGGTGATTTAAAGGCCCAGGAAGCATGTTTTCAATCATAGCACAAAATCAGGAAAGAAAACGTAAAACATGCGAATTGTATGAATAAGTGTGTAAAGAGTTGATAAAAATCACTCAATTGTGCACAAGATAAACCATGAAATAGTAGTTTATCAACCTCCCCACACTTAAACATTAGCATGTCCTCATGCTAAACTCAGGAGAAGCTATAAGGGAGTGAAGAGGAATGGTAGATGTATGAAATGCAACCTATCTATATGAATGCAACTACATGCTAAGATGTTTCTATCTACTTGGTTAAAAGTAAATAAGCTCTTCAAGACAAACATAAATCAGATTTTACTAATTCAAATTATACAATAAAAGACAAGTAAACTTATAAGAAGATAGCTCATGAAAGCAGGGAACATAGAATTAAGCATTGAACCCTCACTGGTAGTGTATATGTACTCTAATCACTAGTGTATAGGGTAATTCACTCTACTCTTCTCTAATCATACTTTCTAAACTTTGTTCTTCATCTAACCAATCAACAAGTATTTAATGTACCAATGCAAACATCATGAGGTCTTTTCAAGGTTGTAATGGGGATAAGGTAAGGGTGAGGGTATATATATGGCTAAGTGAGCTATAAATTGAATCTTTAATTAACCTAAGCTTTCACCTAACATACATATACTCTATATAATTCTAATTCATGCCTAGCTACCCAAAATTTCTACTTTTGCATCACATACTCATGTATCAACTTTTCTTTAATTTTATCACATATGCATTTATTTTTCATTAACTTAATATTGGGGTAATTTTGTCCCCTTATTTATTTACTTATTTATTGAATATTTTTTTTTGGATTTTTTTTAATTTTTTTTAATTTTTAATTTTTTAAATAGAAAAATAAACATAACTTATCAATGCACATGGATTTTTAATTTTTCTAGTCTCACATGAGTAGGTACCCAAATTCTCAATATTTTATCAAAGTAAAAACATAACACATTCCCTTATTAACCCATGTTCCTACAGTTTCCCCACACTTAATTGTTACACAATCTCTATCTTAAGCTAACCAAAGAATCAATTGGGATATTTAATTGTTTTTCTGCTTAAGGCTAATGATGTGGTTATAGAACAGAATAAATGGGGATAAAAAGGTTCAAGGTGGCTAACAAGGGTGATGTAGAAGGTAGGCTTATTTGGGATAAGTGAACTAATAACAAATAATGGCCTCAATCATATACAAGCATTTAAATACACTAAATAGTGGACATATAGAATGGAACAAAGCAAAGATTGCAATCATAGGGAAGAAAACACACAAGAATAAAAATTTATGGTTAAATAATGTAACCATATAAATAAGTTCAAAATCTCACTGGTTGTGTATTCTTAGCTTTTTAAACTATGTTCCAAATACAACTTCAAACAAGTTTTAACATAAAAATTTTTTCAATTTAAATTAGTGAAATACTATAAAAATTTATTGAAAAAGAAAATATTACTTCAACCAAGTAGTAACTAAATACATAAAATCAAGAAAACATGTAATCAAATATGCAAATGCAACAATGAACTAATAAAGAAAATAAGACATTGGTGTTGAGAAGGAAATAACTAACCCACGGAAGTCGGTATCGACCTCTCCACACTTAAAGATTACACCGTCCTCGGTGCATGCTGAGATGTACAAGTGGACGGGTTGCTACAACTGATGCTTTTCTCTAGAGATTGTGCAGATGGACTTGTCTGTTGCCCAATATAGAAGTTTCTCTTTCCCTTTCTCGGTGGCCAACCTGAAAGAAGAGGAAAAAGTAATTCAGAAATAAAGATAAGAAAATAAATAAAGTCTGGGTGGGTTAATGCCAAATAATGAGGGTCTCAATTACATGGTAGCTACAACATGCAAGAGGAAAGACAGTAGAAACAAACGGCATATCAATAGTGCAAAAATTGCAACAAAGGGGAAGAGAGTGTGGGTAATGCAAGATAGTATAAGCTCATGTCAATGCAAAAGGAATACAGGTATCCGAAAAGATTAACATTGACTTAAATAATATTACCCAACAGTGGAAAACAAGTCACTAAGCACCAAAATAATACCAGAAAAGATGTAACAGTTGAATAAGAAAATTTAACACCATTGGAAAAATAATAGACCTAGAAAAGAAAATAAAAATATGCGCAAAATTAAAATGCAATGGATGAAAGTACGCAAATAAATTAAATAAAATAGAATGGAAGTGAAGAGGGATGAGAGGTTAAAGAGATGAAGAAGAAGTAAGTAAGAAAGAAAGAAAAAAGAAGAAAAGATAGAAGAAATTAGGTTTAGAAAAGAAAAGAAAAGATAATTGGCGCTGATCTGGATAAGTTGTGCGACACAGGCGACGCGGACGCGTAGGTCACGCAATCGCGTGGTGTGTGATATTTTCCAGGTGACGCGGATGCGTGGGTCACGCGATCGCATGACCTGATTTGTGCTATTGGCGCGAGTGCAGCCGTGCATTCGCACAACTCTCTGTTTTATATGCATTTTGCCAAAATCTGGGTGACGCATGCGCGTGGGTGACGCGATCGCGTGAATGGCCATATTTTGAAAAATGATGCGGATGCGTGGGGCACGCGGTCGCGTGATAGGGCTGGTGCTTCCAGCATCATTCCAGCCCAGCTCCATCATAACTGTCTGCCATACACCTATTTACGTCGATTTTGCAGGGCCACGCGTTCGCGTGGTTGACGCGGACGCGTGGGGAGGCTATTTCGCAAACGACGCGGTCATATTTGTGCCTAAGGCACGCCTCCAGCCACGCTTTCGCGTGACTTTCTGTTCAATTCTCTTTTCTTCAGAATGTACCTATGACGTGGACGCATCAGCGACGCTGACGCGTCGCGTGCTTCCCCTCTTTTTTTTATGCAATATGCAGATGCAAATGCAGAATGCAGGTGAATATGCAGAAATTATGAATGAACACGAATAAAAATAAAATAAAATAAAACTAAGAACAAAAAGGAAAGAATATACCATGGTGGGTTGTCTCCCACCTAGCACTTTTAGTTAAAGTCCTTAAGTTGGACATTTGGGGAGTCCTTTGTTATGGTGGCTTGTACTTGAACTCATCTAGAAATCTCCACCAATTTTTGTGATTCCAATGGCCTCCGAAATCCCAAACTAGGCACAAAAATCCTTCAAGCAGGTTAAAGCAAGTGACAAGGCCCCAAGAGTGTTGATTTCTAGACTGAATTCTGGGGTCCCAAACCTTACCTTTGCACCCGTCTTCTTGTTGACCATCTTTGTTCCAACCGGGTGGTAAGCAATCTGAATTCTCACTCAGGCATCCAAACAGCTTCCTAGACCCATTCAATTTAGTATTCTTCCAACCTTGATAACTCAGCCGTGATGGCTTTGGAGAAGAGGTCTTCAACAACTTTGGCAGGGTGATTTCCAGCTCCATTCCCTTGGGCTCTTCTTTGACAATTTCCACCTCTTTGCAAGCTTCTTCAATATCAACCTCTTCCTCTTGGTAGCTTTTTTCCAATTCAATCTCTTCTTCATTGTTCACCAAGGGCATGGGAGGTTGTGCTTCTTCTTCTTTAATTTTCATGTCAAGTCCAATGGGAGAGGATTCAATTGTAGATAAGAATTAATCAATGATTGAATCCATCTCTTGATCAACCTCTTCAAAGTCTTCAACCATGATATGCATTGGAGGTTGTACACCCTCTTCAACATCAATTTCAATCATCCTTGAAGGAGGCTCTATAACTTGACTTTCCCATGGAGGTTCAGCATCTCCTATGTCTTCAACCAATTCTTCTTCTTTGATAATTTCAGCTTCCTCCACTTGTTCCAGTACAAAATCATGCTCCTTAGTGTCCATTGGAGTTTCTAGTATCTCCTTCATGCTGCGTTCTTCAGTAGATTCTCCACATGAAGCCATGGGGATTCCTTGAGTGTCTGAACGTCGGAAAGGTAATCGATTTATCACATGATTTAATTGGTGAAGTGTGGCATGAAATTTTTCAAATGTTTCCTTGAGTTGCTCCCTTGATTCTTGGGGTGATGGATATGGACATGGTGCATTGGGAAGTGGTGGTTCTTGGGAGTAATTGGGTTGGAATTGGGGTGGATAAGGGTTAGGTCATATGGAGGTAAATGGTGGTAGTTGGCTTGTGAGTGTGGTGGTTCAAAGCTGTGTTGAGGAGGTAGTTCATAGGCATATGATGGGGCTTGTCGGTAATTACAAGGGGGTCCACCATAACTGTTGTTTTGGTATGCATCACAGAATGGTTGTTGGTTATAGCACACTGGAGGGGGTTGTTGCCAAGAGGGTTGATCAAATCCTTGTGGCTCCTCCCATCTTTGATTGCTTTGACCTTGATGCATGTTCCTATTATAGATTCCATTCCTTACAACAACATTGGAACCAAACTCAAAAAGACGGGGGTGAGAACTCATAGTAACTAATAAAAATTAAAAACAAAAATAAATAAACAAGAAAAGAAAAATAAAATAAAATAAAATAAAATAAATAAGAGAAAAGGTTTGAAAAAGATTTGATTTTAAGATTAGAAAAGATAAGATAAGTTAGATAAGAGAAGATAAGTTTTTAAATTAAAAGGTTTTGAAATTTAATTTTTTGAATTTGAAAATTAAATTTTGAATTTTAAATTTTGAAATTTGAATTTTGAAAAAGTCAACAATATAAGATAAAGATTTGAAAAAGATTTAAATTTTGAAAAGGTTTGATTTTTAAAATTTTAAATTTAAATTTTGAATTTTGAATTTTGAATTTTGGAATTTAAATATTGAAATTTGAAATTTGATTTTGAAATAAGATAAGATAAGATTTTGAAAAAAAAGATATGATTTTTGAAAAAAAATTTGAATTTTGAAATTTGAAACTAAGATAAGATAAGATAAAAAATTTTAAAATAAAAATATGAAATTTTTTTTTAATTTTTGAAAAAAATCAATTAAAATAAAGATAAAAAATATTTTTGAATTTAATGAGGAAAGAGAAAAACAATAAAATGACACCAAACTTAAAATTTTTAGATCAAAACGAAGAAAATAACCAAGAATAACTTGAAGGTCAAGATGAACACGAAGAACAACTTGAAGATCAAGAAAGAACAAGGAACATTATTTTCGAAAATTTTAATAACTAAATAAAAATCAATAACCTCTTAATTTACGAAAAAGCAAAAATAAAAACAAAAATAAAAACAAATAAACAAGCAAAAAGCAAATATTTACAATAACCAATAATAAGGCACACGTTTGCAATTCCCCGGCAACGGCGCCATTTTGAAGAACAAAACTCTCGCGCGATCTAGAATTTTCACAAATAAATTCCCGTTGTAAGTATAGCTTATAGACCGACAAGAATTCCTTTCTTACAAAAGTTTGGTTGTCACAAGTAACAAAACCCAATAAAATTTATAACCGAAGTATTGAAACCTCGGGTCATCTTCTCAAGGGATTACAGGAAGGTATGATTTATTATTGGTTATGTAAAAAGATATGTTTTAGGGTTTTTTTTAAATAAGGAACAAGTAAATTAAATGACAAGAAAAATAAACTAATAATTAGAAAAATCTCTTGGCAACGTATGAGAAATTGAGGTCCTATCCTAGTTATCCTTATCAATTGTGATGAGAATTGGATTTTGCTCCCACCTTGTTATCCTCTAACTATGAAGGTAAGTCAAGTGGATGAATCAATTTGATTCCTCTGGTCCTAGTCAATTCCTATGGAAAGACTAGAGTTATTGGAATACAAATCAACTAGCAAAGATAACAATCATCAATCACAAGGAGTTTGATAACTCAAGTGTCTCCAATTACTTAACCAAAGAAAAAAGAAAAAAAATCTACTTGAATAAAAATGCCTTCAAATGGGAAGCAACAGTAACATAAATAAAAGAAAGAAATCTTAATTCTGAAATACCTCAAATTATATTAAATAGAACATTCAAATCTTAACATGGAAAAGTTCATAAGCCAATTTAGGAATATTAACAAGTAAAAGCATTGGAATAAATAAAAGTAGAAAATAAATTAAAGGAACTTTGAACCTGTGATTGTAGAAGCAATCCTAAAATAAGAGAAATCCTAATCCTAAATCCTAAGAGAGAGGAGAGAACATCTCTCTCTCTAAAACTACATCTAAAACCTAAAATTATGTGAATATGAAATTTGTATGAATTTTCCAATGATGAATGGATACATTTCCCCACTTTATAGCCTCTAATCTGTGTTTTCTGGGCCGAGAACTGGGTCAGAAACAGCCCAGAAATTGCTGGGGGCGAAATCTGCCACGCTGATTTTCATCACTACAACGCATACGCGTAGAGCACGCGTTTGCATCACCTAGCTCTATGGCCACTATGAGAAATTATATATCATTTCAAAGCCCCATACGTTAGCTTTCCAATGCAACTAGAACCGCGTCATTTGGACCTCTGTAGCTCAAGTTATGACCGTTTGAGTGCGAAGAGGTCAGGCTGGACAGTTTAGCAATTTCTTCAACTTCTTGTATTCCTTCCATTTTTGTATGCTTTCTTTCCATCCTCTAAGCCATTCATGCCTTATAAATCCTGAAATCAATTAATACACATATCAAGGCATCGAATGGTATAAAGAGAGAATTAATATTTGGTGATTTAAAGGCCCAGGAAGCATGTTTTCAATCATAGCAGAAAATCAGGAAAGAAAACGTAAAACATGCAAATTGTATGAATACGTGTGTAAAGAGTTGATAAAAACCACTCAATTGAGCACAAGATAAACCATGAAATAGTGGTTTATCAGTCACCCCCCAAAATCGTGATCATAGGCCCCTTTTAGGTCACCCTTTTTTGAAAAACCGTGACGATAGTCTCTTTTTGGTCACTGTAAAAAACCGTGACCATAGACCCCTTTAGGGCACCCCTAAAACTGTGACTATAGACCTTTTAGGCCACCCCCAAAAACCGTGACCATAGATCCCTTTAGGCCATCCCCCAAAACCGTAACTATAGACCCTTTTAGGCCACTCCCAAAACCGTGACCATAGATCCCTTTAGTTCACCCCCCCAAAACCGTGACCATAGACCCTTTTAGGTCACCCTTTTTTACCATAGACCCTTTTAGGCTACCTCCAAAATCGTGACCATAGATCCTTTTAGGCCACCCCTCAAAACCATGACCATAGACCCTTTTAGGTCACCCTTTTTTGAAAAATCGTGACCATAGACCCTTTTTGGTCACTGTAAAAAACCGTGACCAAAGACTCCTTTAGGTCACCCCTCAAAACCGTGATCATAGACCCTTTTAGGCCACCCTTTTTTTAAAAAACCGTGAGCATAGGTACTCTATGATCACCCTTTCCAAAAAAACCGTGACCATAGCTTTTTTTTTTTGTCACCCTAAAAAACCGTGACCATAGAGGGTCTATGGTTATGGTTTTTTACCGTGACCAAAAAAACCGTGGCCATAGACCCAAAATATTGTAGTGTATTTTAATACTCATATCAACCAAACCTCATTCATTATTAACACTACATTCATTCATCAAATATTCCATCCTTCACCAATCATAAGTCTTTACCATCAAAACCACATTGTTTCTCATTAAAAATCGTAACCCATAATTTAATCATCCAAACAAATTTCATATCTCAATAACACATCACAACATATCATTACCACCCAAAATTATCAACACTTACCAAATTACAGCTTTCGGCCCAATTTTCATTCAACAACCATTAACCAACCAAATTCACACATTCAATCATCATTCAACACAATATTCAATCAACAATTCACTTTCCTATTTCATTGACAATAATTCAACCTCAACAACATAACATACCACAACTCAGCATATGTCACCCAACCTCAAAACATACCAAAACACATAATTCATTTCAATTAAGGCCTCTAGCCACAATTTCACTCAGAATCATCAATTAACCATCATAAGCATTTTCACTAAACCAATATCAAACACATTAATTTTTCCAATTCATCACTAACCTAGGGTCATCTAGCCTAGGTTTTCACATAACGTTATATAATATTTACCCAAAATCAAGACCCTACCTTCGTTGATGACAATTTTCATATCCTTTGAATCTCCTCTCTAATCATACCCAAGCTTTAATCAACGCAACCAAACCTCACTCGATCCTCCTCCAATCAAGTGGTGCACCCAAATTCTCACCAAAACTATCAAGCAACTATACTCAATCTAATTAAACAATTCTTCAAACTTTCAAGCTAGAATTTTTGCATATAATTGGAGAAAATCAAAAGAAAAGAGTTTTCTTACCTTATATCACATAACCTTGGGTCAAAATCTTGCTAGACTCGATACTAAGCTTCCCTTATATATCAAAATCACAAATTTTTAACACCTTAAATCCCAAACTCGAAATAGAGATAAATAGAGAAATAGGATAAGGTTTTTGAGATTACTCACCACAAAAGTTAGATAGAATCGAAAAGGATGATGATGTGATCGCGTGGCCACAAATGGATCTTCGATCGGAGCTCTGGATTGAGAGAAAAGTGGAATTGAAGAAGGGAATGAATAGTAAGTTAGGTTTTCTCTTCTCTTCTTTCTATGTCTCGAGCTCTCCTCTCTCTCTTTGTGAAATTGGTGATTTTTGTGAAATAGGAGGAGAGGGTGAGTCACGCCCTTACCCTTTAAGTGAGGGCAATTTCGTAGTTTTTGTCATCGGGCCCATCTAGGGCCAAAATCTTTAAGATAAGTGTTTTGGTTCGTATCCTAATTATTTTTTATCAATCTTACTTTTTTATTTTTCTTATACACAGTACCAGACAGACTTAAGCTTATACTGTTAATTATAATGTTAGTACATATTTTCTGCAATTAATAATATTTTCGCACTCCAATTAATTTTCTAATTAAATTTTATCAATAATTTTTCAAATTATAAAATTTAAATCGTTTAACTCCTTTTATTCACTTTTAATTTATTAATTAATTATTATTTATCTGGATTTTACAAGTGGCATAAATCGCCATCATCTAAATCATCATTTCATCCTTCATGAGCATTGATAAGCAAAAAATTAGTGTTGAGAGTAAAATATTAATTGTCATATTATCATTATAGTTTCTTTGAACGTGAAATTCCACGGGATATAATTCAATGGTTCCAGGACGTTTGGACCATTAAATGGTCCAATAATAAAACATGTTTTTCTTAGTTTTTAATCATTATTAATTAGTCCTTATTTAATTATAGCTACAATTTAATTCTTTATATATTATTTAATTATTAAATATACCTTCTATTTTATAAATTATTATTTTATTATTCATCTATTATGTTTATTAAGCATTAGAAACAAAAACAACAACAAAATAGATCTTTCATTAATCATGACCTTCATAAATATTTTGGCAATGTAAATCAACGAGTATTTTTGTCCTTGATCCGTTACATCTATAAACGCTAGAAAAATCGTGTTTCTTGGAAATTCAATCGATTAGACGTACAACACAATCAATTGAATATCGCAAATTTTTTCAAAATTCAATTGATGGGAAATGTAACACAATCGATTGAATTTCGCACGGCAATATGGGTTTTCTTAAAATTCAATCGATTGGATATATAAAAGGCTTTAATCACGTATAAATTTTAATCGATTGTATTATCATACCAATGGATTGAATATGAAAATACCCTTGTTGCTTTGCGATATTCAATCGATTGTGTAATAATTTCAATCGATTAAATTTTGAGAAAACCCATATTGCCGTGCGAAATTCAATCGATTGAATTTTGAAGAAACGTGTGATATTCAATCGATTGTGTTGTACGTCCAATCGATTTTTTTTGGCTAAACAGAAAAGAAAGAAAAAAAATAGAGACAAAACTAAATTAATTGGCTAGGTTCATATCTAAATCTATTACATGTTGAAGCTCACTCCGAGGTTGACTCCAATTAGAGTGAATGTCTACACAAGAAGCAGCTGCTTTAGCCATACAATCTGCAACACTATTTCCATTCCTCTGAATTAAAAGAATAGAGACTCTCCAATTCCAATTCATAACCTCCTGTATATGCTTTGTCAAATCCCATTCCGGAATATCCTTACCAAGCATTCTTTGGTTTACCAAGAAAAGAGCTTCTAAACAGTATGATTCACAAATAACCTCACTAAATCCACTATCCCAAGCTAGAAGTAAACCTCTCCAAATCGCATACAATTCAGCAAAAAGAACACTGCACACTTCGACTTTCCTAATGCAACCTTTCAACCAACATCCAGCAGAATTGTGAATGATACAACCAAAACCAGCATAGCCAAAATGAGCAAAACAACTAGCATCACAATTCAATTTAACAGAATTAACTGGTGGTGGAACCCAATGCAAACAAAGCGAAGGAGGAAATAAAGATTGATGCATAGCAAAAATAGTGTGGAACTCCCTTACTGAACTATGAATCAAACTCACAATTTTACTAGCACTCCAAGAGTCATCTGTATTAAATAAATCATTATTCCTGCTTCTCCAAATCCACCAGATGGTCGAAAAGAAAAGAAAAATATCTCCACTCCTTGCACCTCTGTATAGCCAATCACGTAAATCCGAGTTATCTGAATACATGCCTAAAAGGTTCCAGACCTCCATGGCACTAGAGGACTCCCGAAGACAATGAAGAATGAATTCAAAACCATTCTGACATCAATGACAAGTGCTAGATAAAGCTAAGTCACGACCTAAACAAAACTCTGCCGTAGGAATAGCGTCATGAAGACTGAGCCAAATTAAGAACTTTTACTTCTCAGGAATATGCAGTCGCCATACCCACAACCAATTATCACGCTCATTCCAGTCAAACTTTCTTTTGACTAGCCAACTGTATCCACTCCTAGCTGAGTAGAGTTTAGAAGATGCCACACCCTACGACCAAACCAAACTCTCTCCAGCATTTAAATCCGAATTATAAGCATTCAAACGCTATTTGACATCTTAGAAAATATCATGGAGATTCTATTGACCATCTTTCCAAATATCTCTAATAGTTAAATCAGAGTCAGATATATGTATAAAAGGGATATCTTGAGCAATTGGGTCCTCAATACTCCAATTGTCAAACCAAAAAGATTGATCAAATGACCCAACACACTAAGAGAAGGCATCCTTAAGAGCACCAAAAGCCTTTGAGATACTCTTCCAAACATGAGAAGCGTTGCAAGGGACAGGGCCATCTAAAACTTTCTCATTCCTCAGATACTTCGTCCTCAATAGAGCAATCCAAGGCTTGTCCTGATAATGAACAAGTTGCCAAACTAATTTACCAAGTAAAGATATATTAACACATGCATGATCTCTAACACCCAGGCCACCAAATTTCTTTGGAGTGACCCAGTCCTCCAATTAATAAGAGAAAGACCTCTGCCACTGTCTCATCATAAAAGATAATTTATCGCAAACCCAATTTGGAAAAAAAGATACATGCATATGATAGACAGGACTGGATACTGCAACAGAATTGATCAGGCAAAGTCTCCTTGCTTTATTTAGAAGCTTTTCTTTTCAATTAGCTAATCTTTCCCTCACCTTTTCAATCACCGAATGAAAAGAAACGCTACTTGTATGAGAATGATTAAGTTTAACTCCAAGATATCTTCCTAAGTCCAAATCAAAACTTATTGAAGAAACACTAGTAAAAACATCTCTTCTATGAGCAGTCACATTTTTAGAACAAAAAGCTTTATACTTTTCAAGATTTACTTTCATGTCAGATACCTTGCAAAAAATGTTAAGAGAATGCATGACCATTTGGACTTGACTCTTTGTAGCCTGACAGAAAAGTAAGAGATCATTTGCAAACTTCAAATGAGAAAATTTCGAGCCACCCCTAGTGAGAGAAACTGGTTTCCACACATCCTCGACCACCTTATGAGATATATAGCATGCAAGTCTTTCCATACAAAGCACAAATAAGTAAGGAGACATTGGATCACCCTGTCTAAGCCCCCTTCTAGGAGCAAAACTATCCAATCTATTCCCATTCCACATAATAGAAAGAGATGATGCACGGACACAATTCATAATCAAATTAACAATGATGATAGAAAAATCAAAAGCAATGAGAGTACTCTCCAAAAACCTCCAATCCACCCTATCATAAGCCTTTTCAAGATCAATTTTAAAAGCAAGAGTACCTTTCTTGGATTTCGTGTGCTTCATGAAATTCAAAATTTCTTGAGCCACAATAATATTATCAGGAGCACCACGACCCAGAATAAAACCTCCTCGTAAAGGACTAATACTATCTGGAAGAAAGGGCCAAAGTCGATTAGTCAATACTTTGGTGATAATTTTATAAACAACATGACACAAGCTAATAGGCCTGAAATCCTTCATAAAGGTAGGGTTATCAATTTTAGGAATAAGCACAATAAGAGTTTTCATGATGCTAGGATTTAAGTACTCTCCTAAAAAAGTGCTCCGGACAATATTCCAAATCTCAGTGCCTACTATCTCCTAATATTCTTTAAAAAAATAAGCTTCAAAGCCATCTGGACCAGGAGCCTTAAAAGGGCTCATACTGAATACTGCTGACTTAACTTCTGCAAAAGAGACAAGGTCAATTAACTTAGCACAAGCCTCGGTACTTAGAGTGAGCATCGGAACATCGCTTAAACAATCAACCTCAACCTCTTTCGTTGTACTAAAGAGATTCTTGTAAAAAGAGATGGCTTCCTCCTGGAGAATATTTGTATTAGTAGACCAAGACGCATCTCTAACATACAATCCATGTACTCTATTATGGTTTCTATGCACCAAAGTTTGAAGATAAAATAATTTAGTGTTTCTATCCCCATACTTGACCCACTACTCTCTAGATTTTAGGTACCAAAAAAGTTTCTCTTGCAATAAAAGCCTATTGTAATCTTCCCTCGGTTCAGCTTCTTTAATTCTCAAAGACAACACATCGGTAATCTCCAAACGCCATTGAATCTGATCAATATGATATTCCAGCTTAATTAGGTAATCTGATCAATCGGTAAGTTTAGTAAGGTACATCTAATCGATTGAATTATCAAGAGACACGATTTTCCTGGTATTTACAGATGTAACGGATCAAGGACAAAAAAAATCTCATTAATTCGCATTGCCAAAATATTTATGAAGGTTATGGTTAACAGAAGATTTATTTCATTGTTATTTTTGTTTCTAATGATTAATAAGCATGATAGATGAATAAAAAAATAATAATTTATAAAATAGAAGGTAGATTTAATAATTAAATAATATATAAAAGATTAAGTTGTAGTTAAAATTAAATAAAAATTATTTAGTAATCATTAAAAGACTTAAAAATATATTTTATTATTAGATCATTTAATAATCCAAACATTATGGTACCTTCAAATCCGACCACAATCAAAATTGAAAAGGACAATGGTTGTTTAAATTTTTTAAAAAGTTAAAGCATGAATTTGGGCCCGCATAATATCTACAAAAAGGTGCATATAGATTGATCATGAAAACTAAAAAAAAAAACTCGATAGCAAGAAAAAAATAAAAAAAATAAAGAATGAAATTAAAAATGAAACTTAGGGCAATTAAAGCGAACAAAGATAAATTACCCAAAAAAAAAAAAGCGAACAAAGATAAGCAAAAGTAAACTAAACTTGTATTAGGAGTACTTTCTGGGATGATCTAGTATTGTTACTTTATCAAATCCGATTATACACCGTCGGCCAAACTGTAAATCTGGTCACCAAATTATCAATTTAAATTGGGTCATCATTTAAATTGGTTAAATAATTAATTCAATCAAATTCAATAAAATTAGTCAAAATTAGATAAATTAATCCGGTCAAATCTAATTAAATTAGACAAAGTTGTTAATTGTTATACATGATATTTTTTTTATTAAATATACTTCGTGAATAAAATTAAATTATATTCACAAATTTAAAAAAAATTAATAATTATAATATATTTTTTATTTCTATGATTATGATATTTATTTTTTTATAAATATTTAAAAAATATAATAAATATAAACTAATTAAGAAGTTTTTAAAATTTAAAAATAATAAGTAATTTAATACAAAATAAATTTATTATAAAAATAAAAAAAATAAAAATTAAATTTTGTATAATTATTTAATTATGACTAAATTAATTGGTTCAACTCCTAATTATCAATTGAACTAATAATTTAATGATTCAATAATATGATATTAATTGATTCTAATAATTATAAAATAGAGTAAATTATCCTAATAAATCATACAAAATATTGTGATAGTAATTATTTTAGTTATTAACTATTTTAATATAGTCCCTGACCAGCTAAAAAGTAATTGTTTCCTATTTTATATACCTACATAACTATACTTTGTACCTCTTATTTTTCTCTCTTCCAATTTTTACTCATTTTATTTTATTCTAATTTTTTTACATAAAATCTCTCTTATCTTGTTTTTTTAAGTTATAGTGTTCATATCTTTTTCATATGGTTTTGATTTGTTTTTTTTTTTTATGTTTAAGGGAAAAAAAACATTCACATCTTTGTTTTAAGTTACTACTTGTTCTTTTTAGGAGTTACTACATGTAAACACATTTTGAAGAATTATAAACTGTGATAGACCCAAAAAAAAATATTTTCACTCATAAATATTTTAAATGCTAACAAAATTATTTATAACTATAAAAGTTGAGTTATATGTGATAAAAATACCCTATTCTTAAAATTTTATTAATCTTTTTAAAAAAATAATTAAAATCTCTAAATTATTCATATATCTTTTACCCTCAACTTCACACCACCATCGTCTTTTTTTTTTTAATTCCAAATTTTTGTGACCTTCCATTACCACTCTCTTAATCACTTGCAACACCATTACTACCACCACGAAAGGACCCTGAACTAAGTGTGTTCTTCACACCAAAAATTTTATATGTTGGAAAAATAATGCTAATATATTTTGCAAAAAAAAAAATTTTATCTCAAGTTTTTTCGCGTAGGAGAAACGGAACAGATTCAGTTCTTATAAAAAAAACTTTTTTTCCTTTTCAAAATTTTCTCATTTTCAAAACACTCGCCACACGCCAAGGTCATGAAATACACACTCAAAATTTGAGAATTTGAACCTATGGATGGACAGACCAATTTTTGTGCTACTTCATTGGAATTCCTTTTTGATTTTGCACGCTACCTCTTCGGATCCAACATGCAATTCAAGACTTTAACCACAACATACCTGACGAACTTAATAATGGTACTACACAATCAGAGAATTGAAGGAGATTTCAGTTCCAGATGTGTTAGGATATCACCCATGTCTTATCCTTGTGTAGATTTTTTAGACTCACTCTAAAAAGTAGGTTGGAGCTCCAAAAGGGTTTTGTTGTTGATAGTGATGCTAGTGGTGATGGTAAAGTTGACGATAGTGGTAATAGTAGTGTTGCATGTGGTGATAGAAGGTTATAAAAATTTGAAATTTGAAAAAAAAAAAAGATGGTGGTGTGAGAGATTGAGTATAAAAGATAAGAATAATTTGAAAATTTTGATTAATTGTTTAACAAAAGTCAACAAAACATTAAAAGTTAGATACATTTGTCAAGAAAAACTCATTTTATATGAATATAAGTTTAGTTACGTTTTCTTTTTAGATAATTTTATTTTTAAATATTTGTGGATCGAAATAATATTTTTTTATACATTTTTCAATAACATTATAGAATACATTTCTAGCCACATTCTGATTGTTGACAAATTTACCCAATAAAAAATAAAAAAAAACTTTGTGCTTATAAAAAAATGAATTTTGATTGACAAAATTATTCGAATCTTAAAAATCATTCAAAGTTTTTAAGCTAGCCTTCAATTCTAACTTTTCCTGTCTAATCCTTTCTACTGCCACTACCCAAATCCTTCTTCATCCAACTCTCATTCTAACTATCACCGCTACCACCATTAGGGGTGGCAAGCGAGAAGCCCGCTCCACCCCGTCTCGTCCCACCTAATGAGGCGGTCCTAAAATCCCACCCTGCCCTGTTTAATTGTGGGCTGGCGGGTTAAGCCCACCAAATCTTCTCTTTTTTTTATTATTAACTATTAAATAATATATATAATTTTACAATTATTTTAATAAATTTATCATTTCTAAAAGTATAAAAAAATTATAATTTTTATATTCACAAACATTAAAATCTTTGTAATTATAAATATCTAATAAACATAATTATAAACTAAGTTTTCATTCAAAACATATTGTCTCCAAAGCAAAATAAACATAATCCAAAACATTCAATTTTCATCTTCATTCCCTTGGAAGTTAAGTTGGGGGAAGTTGAATTTCGGCAAAAATATTGCAAAAATACTCCCTTGCCAAAAACACTAATCCCGACGGGGAAGCCCGCCCGCCAAAACCTGTGGTTTAAACGATGGGGTTAGGTGGGCTTTTGCTATTTGGCTGTCCCAATTTTCTAGCTCGACCCGCCTTTTTTGGCGGGTTACGCAGGCCGGATGATGAGTCCATATTTTCCGATATGTTTTAGCTCAATTTGCATGGATTTCATCATATAAACCCACATTTATTCACCTAAATAGCATGCTTTTGTGTTTTCTCTCTAGATTGTGCCTAAATGTGAAAACATGCATTTTTGAGATTAAATTAGTGATTTTAATCCCACTTTTATGCCATTTGATGCCATGACATGTTTGTTGAGTGATTTTAGGTCCTAGAGGCAAGATTGGCAAAGCAAAAGTGGAAGGAAGCATGTACAAAGGGAGAAAACATGAAGAAAACAAGGAGGAAGCACACAGCCATGCGTGCGTGTGCACAAGGATGCGTGCGTACGCACGAAAAGGAAATCAGCATGCGTGTGTGCGCACAACCACATGTGCGTACGCACAAGTGGAAATTCGGCGAAGTGTGCGGACGGACACATCTGTGCGTCCGCACAAGTACTAGCGTATGCATCTATTAAAAAGTCACGTGCTGCGCGGTTTTGGGGGTCTCTAGGCCCATTTCTGAAGTGCTAAAGGCTGGTTTGAGAGGCTATATTAAGGGCATATCAACACATAACAAAGGAGAGCCATCTTAGAATAGGAAAAACACATAGTAGGAGTAGGAGTAGTGTAGATTAGAAAATTCTCTCTTAGGGTTCTTAGTTAGGTTTGGAGCATTTTATACTTCAAGTTTTGATTTGGAATTATAGCAATTTTATTGTAAGTATTTCTTTAATTCTCTCTTTTATTATACCACTTGTTCTATACTTGCTTTTATTTTCATCTCTTTTGTCTATATTTACATAGTCTTGCAATTTTGGATTCCTAGTTGTTTAATTTGATGTTTGATGGCTTTTATATGTTTGTTTGAGTTGCCTTTATTGATTTTGAGCATTTGTGGTTCATAGCTTTCCTTAATTTTCCAATTTTGCCATATTTTATGTCTATGCCCTCTATGTGTTTGATGAAATGCCAATTTTGATTATGGGGTAATTTCCACCCCTTGGCTTGGGAAAAATGAGTGTATGGATTACTAGAGCCATAATGTCCAACATTTAGTGGTAATTCTTGGGTTGTTAATTGTTCTTATTCCCACTAATGCTAATTTGTTGCTAAGGTAATTAGCAAGCAAGCTAGGATTTGTGGGTTAAGAACATTTATGCTCATTTAACTTACTCTCCGATGTGAGGGTTGACTTAGTGAGATTAATCCATCATAATTATCATAGTTATGGTTATGGCAAGGAAGGAATTCTATAACTTATCCCAAGTCAAGGTTTCATTTATGTTTTAAACCACTTTTCCATCACTTTATAGTTTTACTTGTCCATATTACATACATAGTTCTTTTGTTCTTTTATTACTTTATTAATTGCAATTTTGGATTGTTCTTTTATCTCTTTATTTGATTGTTTGCTTCCTAATCATTGAAAACCCCATTTGTTCTTGCAACCAAAGTTGTGCACTTGTTGGCATTAGTTCCTAGGGAGAACGACTCGGGGGTCTAATACTCTCGGTTTATATTTGCTTTGAATTGTGACAATCTTTAGAATGATAATTTGATTGATGATCAATTGTTGGGTTTGGACTATACTTGCAACGTCAATCCTATTTTTAGTGCGAAAATCCAAACATATACAACTCGGTCCTTGTCAAATTTTGGTGCCGTTGCCGGGGAACTAGCACCATGAGTGCTATATTTTGGTTGTTGTAAATATGTGAATAGTGTGAATAGATACTTTTTGGGTTGTTTTCTTGTTTTTGCTATTAATTGGAATTTTGTTTCTTTTGTTACTTGATTTTTTTTGAAGTAAAAGAAGCTCAACACCAGAGTGGAGCGAATGAAACAGACAACCAAAAAAACTTAAACCAACACCTATTGTAACCACCTGGTGACTATCTAGACTAGTAACTTATCTCACTTGTCATCTCCGGCATTGCCATCAACAACAAATGGGATCCTTACACCTCCACTCCTTGTAGTTGCATAGAGACATGTTGAAGATTTCCTTAGCACCTACTCCGGTATTCTGAAACAACCTCCTATTCCTTTCCAACCAGACGTTCCAAACAACTGCGAAGAAGCTGACGAACCACTTCTTGTGCTCCTCCTTCCTCATTGTAGCACCTGTCCAACTTTGGAAGTGTTCCTTTAACGTACCGGGACAGGACCATTGTCTCCCAAATTCACATAGCCAAGCACACCACACCTGCCAAGTAAATTTACAACCAAGAAACAAGTGGTGAATATATTCTACATCCCTATTACATAATACACACAAATTATCATTGATCAACAATTCCCAGTCGACACAGACTTTCCTTTGTGTTCACCCTGCCTATCAAGACAAACCAGGCAAGCAGCTCTACTCTTGGAGGGACCAATCATTTTCAAATAGTTTTAGTGAATCTATAGCTTGTTACATCATCCGGAAGCGTTTCTTCCTGTAGCACCTACACAAAAGAGTTAGTAGAAAAAACACCTTGCCTGTCAAACTTCCAAACAACTCTATTCTCTTTGTCAGAGGTTAGTTTGACCGGTCTCAAAGTCTCATGTAATTGATTCACAAGTTCCAACTCCCATTGGAATAATTCTCGCCTCCATTGGAAGTTCCATATCCACTCTAACCCGTCCCAGAACCCACAAACCCCTATGAGAGAGCCTTTTTGATTTGAAACCGAGAAGAGCCTTGAAAATCTATCCTTAAGAGGATCACAACTTAGCCAGTTATCTTCCCAAAAACGAGTTCTTCGGCCATCGCCAATCTCCATGGACAAGCCAGTTATCATTTTTTCTCTTATATGTTGCTCCTTGATCTGTATTTGGCAGATATCCTTCCATGGACCCCCTCTAGTAGGTAGAACCTGGGTGGACAGAAGCTCATGAGAGGATAGATTGTTACATGAGCATATCACCTTCTTCCACAACGGACACTCCTCCTTAGCAAATCACCACCACCACTTGAACAAGAGTGCTGTGCTACTGATGAGCGGATAATTTATACGCTTTTTGACATTGTTTTTAGTAGGATCTAGTTACTTTTAGGGATGTTTTTATTAGTTTTTATGTTAAATTCACATTTCTGGACTTTACTATGAGTTTGTGTGTTTTTCTGTGATTTCAGGTATTTTCTGACTGAAATTGAGGGACTTGAGCAGAAATCAGATTCAGAGGTTGAAAAAGGACTGCTTATGCTGTTGGATTCTGACCTCCCTGCACTCAAAGTGGATTTTCTGGAGCTACAGAACTCTAAATGGCGCGCTTCCAATTGCGTTGGAAAGTAGACATCCAGGGCTTTCCAGAAATATATAATAGTCCATACTTTGGCCAAGAATTAATGACGTAAACTGGCGTTCAACGCCAGCCTTCTGCCCAAATCTGGCGTCCAGCGCCAGAAAAGGATCCAAAACCAGAGTTGAACGCCCAAACTGGCACAAAAACTGGCGTTCAACTCCACAAATGGCCTCTGCACGTGCAACACTTAGGCTCAGCCCAAACACACACCAAGTGGGCCCCGGAAGTGGATTTATTCATCAATTACTTACTCATGTAAACCCTAGTAACTAGTTTATTATAAATAGGACCTCTTACTATTGTATTTGACATCTTTGGACGCCTGGTTCTTAGATCAGAGGGGCTGGCCATCTCGGCCATGCCTGGACCTTCACTTATGTATTTTCATACGGTAGAGTTTCTACACTCCATAGATTAAGGTGTGGAGCTCTGCTGTTCCTCAAAGATTAATGCAAAGTACTACTGTTTTCTATTCAATTCTTCTTATTTCGTTTCTAAGATATCCATTCGCACCCAAGAACGTGATGAAGGTGATGATTATGTGTGACGCTCATCACCATTCTCCCCTATGAACGCGTGCCTGACAAACACTTCTGTTCTACATGAATTAAGCTAGAATGAGTATCTCTTAGATCTCCTAACCAGAATCTTCGTGGCGTAAGCTAGAATGATGGCGGCATTCAAGAGAATCCAGAAGGTCTAAACCTTGTCTGTGGTATTCTGAGTAGGATTCAATGATTGAATGACTGTGACGAGCTTCAAACTCGCGAGTGCTGGGCGTTAGTGACAGACGCAAAAGGAAGGTGAATCCTATTCCAGCATGATCGGGAACCGACAGATGAATAGCCGTGCCGTGACAGGGTGCGTGAGCATATTATTCACTGAGAGGATAAGATGAAGCCATTGACAAGGGTGATGCCTCCAGACGATTAGCCGTGCCGTGACAGGGCATTGGATCATTTTCCCGTGAGATGACCGAAAGTAGCCATTGACAGTGGTGATGTATCACATAAAGCCAGCCATGGAAAGGAATGAGACTGATTGGATGAAGATAGCAGGAAAGCAGAGGTTCAGAGGAACGAAAAGCATCTCCACTCGCTTATCTGAAAATCCTACCAATGAATCTACATAAGTATCTCTATCCCTTTTATTGTTTATTTGAATCTAATAAAATATCATGTTTAAATCCGCCTGACTGAGATTTGCAAGGTGACCATAGCTTGCTTCATACCAACAATCTCCGTGGGATTCGACCCTTACTCACGTAAGGTATTACTTGGACGACCCAGTGCACTTGCTGGTTAGTTGTATCGAAGTTATGACAATTATGAATTAAGATCAAAGCACCAAGCTTTGGAGCCATTACCAGGGATTGTTCGAGCCTGGACATCACAATTTCGTGCACCAAGTTTTTGGCGCCGTTGCCGGGGATTGTTTGAGTTTGGACAACTGACGGTTCATCTTGTTGCTCAGATTAGGTAATTTTCTTTTTATTTTCTTTTCAAAAAAAAAATTTTCAAAAATAATTTCAAAAATCTCTCATCTGTTTTCGAAAAAAAAATAAAAATGTTTTCAAAAATTTATTCAAAATTTTTAAGAATGAATTCTAGTGTTTCATAAAGCATGTGAAGCCTGGCTGGCTGTAAAGCCATGTCTATTCCTTTGGTAATGAGTATGTCAGGCATGTCATATCTGAATTACATGCTAAAGCTTGGCTGGCCATTGGCCATGTCTAGTGTTTTGGACTGGAGCTTTCTTTGAAAGCTTGGCTGGCTAGTGAGCCATGTCTAATTCCTGGACTGAAGCTTTAGACTAAGACTGCAAGATTCCTGGAATTCATATTAAAAATTTTGGAATCCTTATTTTCTCTTTTTTTTCATATAATTTTCGAAAAATATAAAATAAAAATCCAAAAAAATTAGAAAATCATAAAAATCAAAAATATTTTCTGTTTCTTGTTTGAGTCTTGAGTCATATCATAAGTTTGGTGTCACTTGCATATGCATTTAAGCATTTTTCGAAAATATCATGCATTCATAGTGTTCTTCATGATCTTCAAGTTGTTCTTGGTAAGTCTTCTTGTTTGATCTTGATGATTTTTTGTTTTGTGTCTTTTCATGTTTATCATATGCATTCTTGAATTCTTAGTGTCTAAGCATTAAAGAATTCTAAGTTTGGTGTCTTGCATGTTTTCTTTGCATTAAAAATTTTTCAAAATTGTGTCTATGATGTTCATCATGATCTTCAAAGTGTTCTTGGTGTTCATCTTGACATTCATAGCATTTTTGCATGCATCACATGTTTTGATCTAAAAATTTCATGCATTGCATAATTTTCATGTTTTCATAAAAAAATTCAAAAATCAAAAAAATATCTTTCCCTTTTTCTCTCCTCAAATTCGAAAATTTGGATTGACTTTTTCAAAAAATTTTAAAATCAAATTGTTTCTTATGAGTCAAATCAAATTTTCAATTTTAAAATCTTATCTTTTTCAGAATCTTTTTCAAAATTCAAATCTTTTTCAAAATTCTTAGTTATTTTCGAAAATTCCAAAAATATTTTTCAAAAATCTTTTTCTTATTTTTATATCAAATTTTCGAAAATAACATAATCAATTAATGTTTTGATTCAAAAATTTGAAGTTTGTTACTTGCTTGTTAAGAAAGATGCAAACTTTAAGTTCTAGAATCATATCTTGTGATTTCTTATGAATCAAGTCATTAATTGAAATTTTAAAAATCAAATCTTTTTCAAAAACTAATTTCTATCATATCTTTTCAAAAATATCTTCTTATCTTATCTTTTTCAAAAATATCTTTTCAAAATATCTTTTCTAATTTCCTAACTTCCTATCTTTTCAAAATTTGTTTCAACTAACTAACTAACTTTTTGTTTGTTTCTTAACTTTTTCAAAACCACCTAACTAACTCTCTCTCTCTCTCATTTTCAAAAATATCTCTCCCCTTTTTCAAAATTTCTTTTTAATTTATTAATTATTTTAATTTTTAAAACTTAAATTTTGAAAAAAAAAAATTTACTAACCTCTTTCAAAAACTATTTTCAAAAACCACTAACTCTTTTTCAAAATAATTTTCGAAAATTATTCCTCCCCCATCTCATTCTATTTATTCATTCATATCCTAACATCTCATCTCACATCTCTTCCATTGGTACAGTTGTGTTTTTTCCTTTACATCACATCCTTTATCTCCCCCTCTTCTTCTACTTACAAAGGGATCCCTATACTGTGGTATAAAGGATTTCCATTACTATTATTATTTTTCTGTGCCTTCTTCTTTGTCATATGAGCAGGAGCAAGGATAAGAACATTCTTGTGGAAGCAGATCCAGAACCTGAAAGGACTCTGAAGAGAAAATTAAGAGAAGCTAAAATACAACAATCCAGAGATAACCTTTCAGAAATTTTTGAACAGGTAGAAGAGATGGCAGCCGAAAATAATAATAATGTAAGGAAGATGCTTGGTGACTTCACTGCACCTAATTCCAATTTACATGGAAGAAGCATCTCCATCCCTGCCATTGGAGCAAACAACTTTGAGCTGAAACCTCAATTAGTTTCTCTGATGCAGCAGAACTGCAAGTTTCATGGACTTCCATCTGAAGATCCTTTTCAGTTCTTAACTGAATTCTTGCAGATATGTGATACTGTTAAGACTAATGGAGTAGATCCTGAAGTCTACAGGCTCATGCTTTTCCCTTTTGCTGTAAGAGACAGAGCTAGATTATGGTTGGATTCTCAACCCAAAGACAGCCTGAACTCTTGTGATAAGCTGGTCACGGTTTTCTTAGCCAAGTACTTTCCTCCTCAAAAGTTGAGCAAGCTTAGAGCTGATGTTCAAACCTTCAGACGGAAAGAAGGTGAATCCCTCTATGAAGCTTGGGAAAGATACAAACAGTTGACCAAAAAGTGTCCTTCTGACATGCTTTCAGAATGGACCATCCTGGATATATTCTATGATGGTTTATCTGAGCTATCAAAGATGTCACTGGACACTTCTGCAGGTGGATCCATTCACCTAAAGAAAACGCCTGCAGAAGCTCAAGAACTCATTGACATGGTTGCTAATAACCAGTTCATGTACACTTCTGAAAGGAATCCTGTGAGTAATGGGACGCCTATGAAGAAGGGAGTTCTTGAAGTTGATACTCTGAATGCTATATTGGCTCAAAATAAAATATTGACTCAGCAAGTCAATATGATCTCTCAGAGTCTGCATGGAATGCAAGCTGCATCCAACAGTACTCAAGAGGCTTCTTATGAAGAAGAAGCCTATGATCCTGAGAACCCTGCAATAGCAGAGGTAAATTACTTAGGTGAACCTTATGGAAACACCTATAACTCAACATGGAGAAATCATCCAAATTTCTCATGGAAGGATCAAAAGCCCCAACAAGGCTTTAATAATGGTGGAAGAAACAGGTTTAACAATAGCAAGCCTTTTCCATCATCAACTCAGCAACAGACAGAGAACTCTGAACAAAATGCTTCTAATTTAGCAAATCTAGTCTCTGATCTATCTAAGGCCACTGTAAGTTTCATGAATGAAACAAGGTCTTCCATTAGAAATCTGGAAGCACAAGTGGGCCAGCTGAGTAAAAGGATCACTGAAATCCCTCCTAGTACTCTCCCAAGCAATACAGAAGAGAATCCAAAAGGAGAGTGCAAGGCCATTGACATAAGCGCCATGGCCGAACCTGTGGGGAGAGGAGAAGACGTGAATCCCAAGGAGGAAGACCTCCTGGGACGTCCAGTGATCAATAAGGAGCTTCCCTCTGAGGAACCAAAGGACTCTGAGGCTCATCTAGAGACCATAGAGATTCCATTGAACCTCCTTATGCCCTTCATGAGCTCTGATGAGTATTCCTCTTCTGAAGAGAATGAGGATGTCACTGAAGAGCAAACTGCCAAGTTTCTTGGTGCAATCATGAAGCTGAATGCCAAATTATTTGGCATTGATGCTTGGGAAGTTCAACTCCCTTGTTCATCAATGAACTAAGTGATCTGGATCAACTGACATTGCCTCAGAAGAGACAGGATCCTGGAAAGTTCATAATCCCTTGTACCATAGGCACCATGATCTTTAAGGCTCTGTGTGACCTTGGTTCAGGAATAAACCTCATGCCCCTCTCTGTAATAGAGAAACTGGGAATCTATGGGGTGCAAGCTGCTAAAATCTCACTGGAGATGGCAGACAGCTCAAGAAAACAGGCTTATGGACAAGTAGAAGATGTATTAGTAAAGGTTGAGGGCCTTTACATACCTACTGATTTCATAGTCTTGGATACTGGAAAGGAAGAGGATGAATCCATCATCCTAGGAAGACCTTTCCTGGCCATAGCAAGAGCTGTGATTGATGTTGACAGAGGTGAAATAGTCCTTCAATGGAATGAGAAATCCCTTGTATTCAAAACTCAAGGATCTCCCTCTGCAACCATGGAGAGGAAGCAAGAAAAGCTTCTCTCCAAGCAGAGTCAACCAGAGCCCCCACAGTCAAACTCTAAGTTTGGTGTTGGGAGGCCACAACCAAACTCTAAGTTTGGTGTTGAACTCCCATATCCAAACTCTAAGTTTGGTGTTGGAGAGTCTCAACAAAGCTCTGCACATCTGTGAGGCTCCATGAGAGCCCACTGTCAAGCTATTGACATTAAAGAAGCGCTTGTTGGGAGGCAACCCAATGTTTATCTAATTCTTATTTTTATTGTTTTTCATGTTTTCTTAGGTTCATGATCATGTGGAGTCACAAAATAAATAGAAAAATTGAAAACGGAATCAAAAACAGCAGAAGAAAAATCACACCCTGGAGGAGCATCTGTCTGGCGTTCAGCGCCAGAACAGAGCATGGTTCTGGCGCTGAACGCCCAAAATGGGCAGCTTCTGGGTGCTGAACGCCAGAACAGGCATGGTTCTGGCGTTCAACGCCAGAAATGGCACACAGATGGGCGTTAAACGCCCAAAATGGCCACCAACCTGGCGCTGAACGCCCAGAGTTGGATACAAAGGCATTTTTACATGCCTAATGGGTGCAGGGATGTAAATCCTTGAACACCTCAGGATCTGTGGACCCCACAGGATCCACTCAGGATCTGTGGACCCCACAGGATCCCCACCTACCTCCACTCACTTCTTCTCACCACTCTCTTTCACACAACCCCATAAACACTCTTCCCTAAAAACCCCTCACCAATCACCTCAATCTCTCTTCCCCATTAAACCTTCACCACTCACATCCACCCACTCTTCCCAATAAACCTACCTCATAAACTCCACCTACCTTCAAAATTCAAAACCAATTTCCCACCCAAACCCACCCATATGGCCGAACCAATACCCCACCTCCCCACCCTATATAAAGACCTCCATTCTTCATCAAATTCACACAACACACCCCTCTACACTTCTCTTGGCCGAAACCTCATCTCCCTCTCCCTCTCCATATTTCTTCTTCTTCTTCTTCTATTCTTTTATTTATTGCTCGAGGGCGAGCAATATTCTAAGTTTGGTGTGGTAAAAGCATAGCTTTTTTGTTTTTCCATTACCATTGATGGCATCTAAGACCGGAGAATCCTCTAGAAGAGGGAAAGGGAAGACAAAAGCTTCCACATCCGAGTCATGGGAGATGGAAAGGTTCATCTCCAAAGCCCATCAAGACCACTTCTATGATGTTGTGGCCAAGAAAAAGGTGATCCCTGAGGTCCCTTTTGAACTCAAAAGTAATGAGTATCCGGAGATCCGACATGAAATTCAAAGAAGAGGTTGGGAAGTTCTAACAAATCCCATCCAACAAGTCGGCATCCTAATGGTTCAAGAATTCTATGCCAATGCATGGATCACCAAGAACCATGATCAAAGTAAGAACCCGGATCCAAAGAACTATGTTACAATGGTTCGGGGGAAATACTTAGATTTTAGTCCGGAGAATGTGAGGTTGGCGTTCAACTTGCCATACATGGAAGAGAACGCACGCCCCTACACAAGGAGAGTCAACTTTGATCAAAGGTTGGACCAAGTCCTTATGGACATATGTGTAGAAGGAGCTCAATGGAAGATTGACTCCAAAGGCAAGCCGGTTCAACTAAGAAGATTGGACCTCAAGCCTATAGCTAGAGGATGGTTGGAGTTTATTCAATGCTCAATCATTCCCACTAGCAACCGGTCTGAAGTTACTATAGACCGGGCCATCATGATCCATAGCATCATGATTGGAGAAGAGGTGGAAGTTCATGAGATTATACCTCAAGAACTCTACAAGGTGGCTGACAAGTCCTCCACCATGGCAAGGTTAGCCTTCCCTCACCTCATTTGCCACCTATGCAATTCGGCTGGGATTGACATAGAGGGAGATATCCTCATCAAAGAGGACAAGCCCATCACTAAGAAAAAGATGGAGCAAGCAAGAGAGCCCAGTCATGGAGCTCAAGAGGCGTATGAAGCTCAGCACCATGAGATTCCAGAAATGCCTCAAATGCACTTTCCTCCACAAAACTATTGGGAGCACATCAACACCTCCCTAGGAGAATTGAGTTCCAATATGGGACGACTAAGGGTGGAACATCAAGAGCACTCCATCATGCTGCATGAAATAAGAGAAGATCAAAAAGCAATGAGGGAGGAGCAACAAAGACAAGGAAGAGACATAGAAGAGCTCAAGGACATCATTGGTTCCTCAAGAAGGAAACGCCACCATCACTAAGGTGGATTCATTCCTTGTTCTTGCTTTCTCTGTTTTTCGTTTTCTATATTATGTGCTTATCTATGTTTGTGCCTTCATTACATGATCATTAGTAGTTAGTAACTTTGTCTTAAAGTTATGAATGTCCTATGAATCCATCACCTCTCTTAAATAAAAAAACTGTTTTAATTCAAAAGAACAAGAAGTACATGAGTTTCGAATTTATCCTTGAACTTAGCTTAATTATATTGATGTGGTGACAATGCTTCTTGTTTTCTGAATGTATGCTTGAACAGTGCATATGTCTTTTGAAGTTGTTGTTTAAGAATGTTAAATATGTTGGCTCTTGAAAGAATGATGACTAGGAGACATGTTATTTGATAATCTGAAAAATCATAAAAACGATTCTTGAAGCAAGAAAAAGCAGCAAAGAACAAAGCTTGCAGAAAAAAAAAAGGGGCGAAAAAAATAGAAAAAAAAATAATAATAATAAAGAAAAAGAAAAAGCAAGCAGAAAAAGCCAATAACCCTTAAAACCAAAAGGCAAGGGCAAATAAAAAGGATCCCAAGGCTTTGAGCATCAGTGGATAGGAGGGCCTAAAGGAATAAAATCCTGGTCTAAGCGGCTAAACCAAGCTGTCCCTAACCATGTGCTTGTGGCGTGTAGGTGTCAAGTAAAAACTTGAGACTGAGCGGTTAAAGTCAAGGTCCAAAGCAAAAAAACAAAGAGTGTGCTTAAGAACCCTGGACACCTCTAATTGGGGACTTTAGCAAAGCTGAGTCACAATCTGAAAAGGTTCACCCAATTATGTGTCTGTGGCATTTATGTATCCGGTGGTAATACTGGAAAACAAAGTGCTTAGGGCCACGGCCAAGACTCATGAAATAGCTGTGTTCAAGAATCATCATACTGAACTAGGAGAGTCAATAACACTATTCGAAATCTGAAGTTCCTATAGATGCCAATCATTCTAAACTTTAATGAATAAAGTGAGATGCCAAAACTATTCAAGAGGCAAAAAGCTATAAGTCCCGCTCATATGACTGAAGCTATGTTTCATTGATAGTTTGGAATTTATAGTATATTCTCTTCTTTTTATCCTAATTGATTTTCAGTTGCTTGGGGACAAGCAACAATTTAAGTTTGGTGTTGTGATGAGCGGATAATTTATACGCTTTTTGACATTGTTTTTAGTATGTTTTTAGTAGGATCTAGTTACTTTTAGGGATGTTTTTATTAGTTTTTATGTTAAATTCACATTTCTGGACTTTACTATGAGTTTGTGTGTTTTTCTGTGATTTCAGGTATTTTCTGACTGAAATTGAGGGACTTGAGCAGAAATCAGATTCAGAGGTTGAAAAAAGACTGCTTATGCTGTTGGATTCTGACCTCCCTGCACTCAAAGTAGATTTTCTGGAGCTACAGAACTCTAAATGGCGCGCTTCCAATTGCGTTGGAAAGTAGACATCCAGGGCTTTCCAGAAAAATATAATAGTCCATACTTTGGCCAAGAATTGACGACGTAAACTGGCGTTCAACGCCAGCCTTCTGCCCAAATCTGGCGTCCAGCGCCAGAAAAGGATCCAAAACCAGAGTTGAACGCCCAAACTGGCACAAAAACTGGCGTTCAACTCCACAAATGGCCTCTGCACGTGCAACACTTAGGCTCAGCCCAAACACACACCAAGTGGGCCCCGGAAGTGGATTTATTCATCAATTACTTACTCATGTAAACCCTAGTAACTAGTTTATTATAAATAGGACCTCTTACTATTGTATTTGACATCTTTGGACGCCTGGTTCTTAGATCAGAGGGGCTGGCCATCTCGGCCATGCCTGGACCTTCACTTATGTATTTTCATACGGTAGAGTTTCTACACTCCATAGATTAAGGTGTGGAGCTCTGCTGTTCCTCAAAGATTAATGCAAAGTACTACTGTTTTCTATTCAATTCTTCTTATTTCGTTTCTAAGATATCCATTCGCACCCAAGAACGTGATGAAGGTGATGATTATGTGTGACGCTCATCACCATTCTCCCCTATGAACGCGTGCCTGACAAACACTTCTGTTCTACATGAATTAAGCTAGAATGAGTATCTCTTAGATCTCCTAACCAGAATCTTCGTGGCGTAAGCTAGAATGATGGCGGCATTCAAGAGAATCCGGAAGGTCTAAACCTTGTCTGTGGTATTCTGAGTATGATTCAATGATTGAATGACTGTGACGAGCTTCAAACTCGCGAGTGCTGGGCGTTAGTGACAGACGCAAAAGGAAGGTGAATCCTATTCCAGCATGATCGAGAACCGACAGATGAATAGCCGTGCCGTGACAGGGTGCGTGAGCATATTATTCACTGAGAGGATAAGATGAAGCCATTGACAAGGGTGATGCCTCCAGACGATTAGCCGTGCCGTGACAGGGCATTGGATCATTTTCCCGTGAGATGACCGAAAGTAGCCATTGACAGTGGTGATGTATCACATAAAGCCAGCCATGGAAAGGAATGAGACTGATTGGATGAAGATAGCAGGAAAGCAGAGGTTCAGAGGAACGAAAAGCATCTCCACTCGCTTATCTGAAAATCCTACCAATGAATCTACATAAGTATCTCTATCCCTTTTATTGTTTATTTGAATCTAATAAAATATCATGTTTAAATCCGCCTGACTGAGATTTGCAAGGTGACCATAGCTTGCTTCATACCAACAATCTCAGTGGGATTCGACCCTTACTCACGTAAGGTATTACTTGGACGACCCAGTGCACTTGCTGGTTAGTTGTATCGAAGTTGTGACAATTATGAATTAAGATCAAAGCACCAAGCTTTGGAGCCATTACCAGGGATTGTTCGAGCCTGGACATCACAATTTCGTGCACCAGCTACGAACCACTGCATTTCCGACTCCTAACCCCCTAGCTTTTTAGGAGCTTGGACCACTTCCCATTTGACCAAAGCCATACCATTCCTACCATCCTCTTTACTCCACAAGAATCTTCTTTGTAGCGAAATCAGTTTCTCTGCGACGGCCTTCGACATCTTATACAAGCTTAGATAATAAACTGGCAAGCTATTTAATACTGCTTTGATGAGCACCAACTTTCCCGCTTTGCTTAGGATCTTCGATTTCCATAAGCTTAGCTTCTTCTCCACTTTATCTATGATTGGCTTCCACGTCTTTACCAACCTCGGATTAGCTCCTAGGGGAACTCCAAGGTATCTAACCGGGAGAGTAGCTTCCTTGCACCCTAATAAGCTACACATACGTCGACTCCACTGTTGCTCACAATTGATTGGGATCAGGTTGGATTTGTCAAAATTGATACTTAACCCCGACATCAACTCGAAGCATCGTAGGAGTCTCTTATAATTCTTAATAGTCTCCTCCTCCAGTGGGCAGAACAACACAGTATCATCGGCAAATTGGAGATACGACAATTCTATATTATCTCTCCCAACAAATAAAGGTGCTATCCGGCCATTCCTAACTGCCTCTCCAATCATTCTATGTAGTACATCAACAACCAGTACAAATAAGAATGGAGATAGGGGGTCACCTTGTCTCAGACCTCTTTCCATCTTGAATAGCTTTGTTGGTGAACCGTTAATCAACACCGCCATAAAAGAAGTGCCTATACACTCCATAATCCATGCCCTTCACCTTCGCCCAAATCCCATCTTCTGTAACACAATGTCCACAAAGCTCCACTTGACCCTATCGTAAGCCTTTTGAAAGTCCAGCTTTATTATTACCGCTTCCTTTTTTCTCATTTTGAGCCAGTGTACAGTTTCACATGCGATAAGAGCCCCATCAAGTATTTTCCGACCCTTAACAAATGCACTCTGAGTCTCTCCCACCAGGCCTTGCATGACTGATCTCATCCTTCTAACCAGTACCTTAGAAATCACCTTATACACGCAACCCACCATACTAATTGGTCTAAGGTCCTTGATCTCCTTAGCCCCAATGAACTTTGGCGCTAATGCAATCCAAGTGATGTTGGAGTCTGTTGGTAATTTGGAAGTCTGAAAGAATCCCAGTACAGCAGCCGTAAACTCAGCCCCAATCTCATCCCAGCACTTCTTGATGAAATTCATGTTATACCTATCGCTTCCAGGTGCCCTTGTTGATTCACAGTCCCACACTGCATCTCTGATCTCCTCCACCGACGGCATCACCTCTAAAGTCATAGCGTCCTCGTCAGCTATCCTGTCTACTAGTCCATCCCGATACCCTACCATATGAGACTCCTCTTGGTGGTATAACTTCTTGTAGAAGTCTCTGATAGCTATTTTGATTCTTACTTGATTCCTTACCAACCTTCCATGAATTACCAACGCATCAAGCCTGTTATTCCTCCTTCTTGTTGAAGCTATGTTGTGGAAGTACCTGGTGTTTCTGTCCATGTCCTTCGCCAGTCGGGAACGTGATATTTGTTTCCAGTGCAGTTCTTTCCTCACATACCACTTTTTACAACAAGTCACTAACGCCTTCCTTCTTGCCTCCATCGTTCCATCATACACCACGTTGGTAACCATGTCATCAATCTTCTTGATCTCATCCTCAAACTTCATAATCTTCTTATCCATGTCGCCAAAGTTGTCTCTGTGCCATCTTCCCAGTGGAATCATTAAGGCCTTTAATTTGTTTATAAACTGCATTTCCCCTAGCCTCCTCCATTCCTCTTTAACCATACTTAGAAAATTTGTGTGTGTAAACCATGAGTCAAGGCTCCGGAACGGTCTTGGTCCACATCTCAATTTTGTATCTTCCACTATCATCGGGCAATGATCTGACAGGCCCCGTGGTCCTCCTCTCAAGCGAATCTCTGAAAACTCCTCAACCCATTCTAGACTTAGCAGGACTCTATCAATCTGACTGCATGAACTACCTCTGAACCAAGTAAACTTCCGGTCATTAAGTGGTAAGTCCACCAGATGCATATCTTGTATCCAGTTCTTGAACTCTTCAGCAGATGCTGCTAAGCTAACAGCACCTTTTCTTTCCTCAACCTGGGTAATCTCATTAAAATCTCCCATGAAACAACAAGGAACCTGGCATAATCCAGCTGTATAGCTCAACTCTTCCCACACCACAAGTTTCTCATCTCTAGTATGAGCACCATAGACTAGGATAAAAGCACAATTAAAGTTGTTCTTTAATATGGTCTCTTCCACACACAACCACCTCTCTCCTTTATAACAATTACTCAATTTAAAAGTCATTTCATCCCATATTAACAATAATCCACCAGATGCACCCTCAAATTCAACAAACTCCCACCCAGCACTATTACACCCCCAAATTCTAGCTACATCAAACTTCGTCACTATATGCTTTTTAGTGTCAATCAAACCCAACATATTTAATCTAAATCTTTGCTTTAGGTCCTTAATCATTCTCAACTTTCCATCCCCCCTCAATCCCATGACATTCCACGAACTAAATATCATTTTAAAATATTATTACACACCTTATTTTTATTCTTGGGTCTGCACCGTCTTGCTTTCGCCTTTTGTTTTGCCTGTCTTTTTTTCTGCACAATTTCTTCATTTTGAGCTTGTAAAATAGCCATGATGTCATCTTCTTCATTTAACAAGACTGCCCCTGATTCCACTGCTAGTTTCCACGCTCTCTTGTTCTCCAACATTTGCTCCTCCAAGGTTGAACTCTGGTTGTCACCAACTTCCTCGTTATTTTCACATGTGAGTTTTTCCTTTAGAGTATCTTTGATTCCCTCCCCATCCTGCGCCAGCATCTTCCTGTTTCTTGTTGATCCGCCATGTTCGATTCCAGCATCAACAACCTCGAAATTCTTATTTGGCCGGCTTCTATCATCGGCTTCACTTACAGTGTTCAGCTCCTCTTCTAAATCATTTTTCCCATCAATATCCCCAAAATTCTCGTCATCACTGTGCTCCCCAACACCACCAATTTTACCTGCGACTGCATAAGCCAGACCCCCACTACTTTTCACTGCCTCACTCCCTGGCAGCCTTCCTTCCTCTAGCATCGCCTGTCTCATCCCTAATCCATCGGTCCGAGTCAACATCGCGCCTCCGCAACTGCCCTTCATCGTCGCTGTTACAGACCCACCTTTTCCCCATCACCCCACAGACCGCAAATCCATGACACCCACGGATCAGCTGTGTCCCTTCTCCCATTCGCCGCTCCCGTTCTGCATGGAAACCTGCAGCGCCTCCGTCTCCATGCGCAAATCGTGTGGCTTTCGCAATGTGACCAGGTCGGTTTCCCCTTAGATAATCGTGATCTACCCGACCCGGATAGCCACCCCCCAGCTGACCCGATCCAGCAGTAGCGTCCCCAAGCATTTTCCCAGCTGAGAGACTTGGGCCCGGCAGCAGCGGGAAGCCTAAATGGGGATTACTAACAACCTCGTGCCTTGTTGTGTTAGTGTTATTGTTTATTGTTATCCCATTTTTTGCCTCCCCTAGCAGCCCACAATTCAAAGTGTCCAAATTCCTTGAAACAATTTTTTCTGAATCATCTTCATTGCTCACAACGGTCTCACCCACCAAATTAGCACTCCCTTTACTATCATCATTATTTGATTTGTATGTTACCAAATTAACACGATTCTGTTTTAAATCTCCATAAATTCACTCATTTAAAATAATTTCTAGAATTACCATCCTATCCTTCGCTTCTTCACCATCCCGCGCCACCTCCATTAGCCTTACTGTCGATCTGTCAGCCGCACCTGTTGTGTTACGCGCAGCGCTTGTCCTTCGTTGGTCGCAGCTTGTATCACCATCATTATTATTATCCAACTTACAAGTTATTTCGTATGTTTCGCGCCCTACCTCTTTCACCATTACATTGAATCCACTGATGCCTATTGTGATATGAATCCTTTCGTTTATTACGTCCATAACACATGTATCAATTTCGACGCGCCCAACACTGAAGTAATTGCACGATTCTGTCGTCGTATCACACCCAACCACTTCACCTGGTGCGCAGAAATTGTGATTACACTTTGATTATGTAAAATTTATTGCTCTTTCTTTCCCTGGCAATGGCGCCAAAAACATGATGCTAATACCATGGTTCACAACTTCGCACAACTAACCAGCAAGTGCACTGGGTTGTCCAAGTAATACCTTACGTGAGTAAGAGTCGAATCCCACGGAGATTGTTGGTATGAAGCAAGCTATGGTCACCTTGTAAATCTCAGTCAGGCGGATATAAAATAGTAATGGGGTTTTCGAAAATAATTAATAAAATAGGGATAGAAATACTTATGTAAATCATTGGTGAGAATTTTAGATAAGCGAATAGAGATGCTTTCGTTCCTCTGAACCTCTGCTTTCCTGCTATCTTCATCCAATCAGTCTTACTCCTTTCCATGGCTGGCTTTATGTAATGCATCACCATTGTCAATGGCTACTTTCGGTCTTCTCTCGGAAAAATGATCCAAATGCCATGTCACGGCACGGCTAATCGTCTGGAGGCATCACCCTTGTCAATGGTTACATCCTATCCTCTCAGTGAAAATGGTCAACGCACCCTGTCATGGCACGGCTATTCATCTGTCGGTTCTCGATCATGCTGGAATAGGATTTACTATCCTTTTGCGTCTGTCACTACGCCCAGCAATCGCGAGTTTGAAGTTCGTCACAGTCATTCAATCATTGAATCCTACTCAGAATACCACAGACAAGGTTTAGACTTTCCAGATTCTCTTGAATGCCGCCATCATTCTAGCTTACACCACGAAGATTCCGATTAAGAGATCTAAGAGATACCCATTCAATCTAATGTAGAACGGAAGTGGTTGTCAGGCACGTGTTCATAGGGAATGATGATGATTGTCACGTTCATCACATTCAGATTGAAGTGCGAATGAATATCTTGGAAGCGAAATAAGATGAATTGAATAGAAAACAGTAGTACTTTGCATTAATCTTTGAGGAACAGCAGAGCTCCACACCTTAATCTATGGAGTGCAGAAACTCTACTGTTGAAAATACATAAGTGAAAGGTCCAGGCATGGCCGAATGGCCAGCCCCTCTGATCTAAGAACCAGGCGTCCAAAGATTGATAGCTCTCTAGTACAATAGTAAAAGGTCCTATTTATAATAAGCTAGCTACTAGGGTTTACAGAAGTAAGTAATTAATGCATAAATCCACTTCCGGGGCCCACTTGGTGTGTGCTTGGGCTGAGCTTGAGTGTTACACGTATAGAGGTCATTCCTGGAGTTGAACGCCAGTTTTGGTGCCAGTTTGGGCGTTGAACTCCACTTTGCAACTTGTTTCTGGCGCTGGACACAAGAATTGGGCAGAGAGCTGGCGTTGAACGCCAGTTTGTGTCGTCTAAACTTGGTCAAAGTATGGACTATTATACATTGCTGGAAAGCCCTGGATGTCTACGTTCCAACGCAATTGAAAGCGCGCCATTTTGAGTTCTTTAGCTCCAGAAAATTTATTTTGAGTGCAGGGAGGTCAGAATCCAACAGCATCAGCAATCCTTCTTCAACCTCTGAATCTGATTTTTGCTCAAGTCCCTCAATTTCAGCCAGAAAATACCTGAAATCACAGAAAAACACACAAACTCATAGTAAAGTCTAGAAATGTGAATTTAACATAAAAACTAATGAAAACATCCCTAAAAGTAACTAGATCCTACTAAAAACATACTAAAAACAATGCCAAAAAGCGTATAAATTATCCGCTCATCACAACACCAAACTTAAATTGTTGCTTGTCCCCAAGCAACTGAAAATCAAATAGGATAAAAAGAAGAGAATATACTATAAATTCCAAACTATCAATGAAACATAGCTTCAATCATATGAGCGGGACTTATAGCTTTTTGCCTCTTGAATAGTTTTGGCATCTCACTTTATCCATTGAGGTTCAGAATGATTGGCATCTATAGGAACTCAGAGTTCAGATAGTGTTATTGATTCTCCTAGTTTAGTATGATGATTCTTGAACACAGCTATTTTATGAGTCTTGGCCGTGGCCCTAAG
The DNA here is from genome assembly GCF_003086295.3 of Arachis hypogaea. Taxonomy (NCBI): domain Eukaryota; kingdom Viridiplantae; phylum Streptophyta; class Magnoliopsida; order Fabales; family Fabaceae; genus Arachis; species Arachis hypogaea. The sequence goes on along the minus strand of NC_092048.1, from coordinate 86,511,319 downwards.
CACTTTGTTTTCCAGTATTACCACCGGATACATAAATGCCACAGACACATAATTGGGTGAACCTTTTCAGATTGTGACTCAGCTTTGCTAAAGTCTCCAATTAGAGGTGTCCAGGGTTCTTAAGCACACTCTTCTTTTTTTTTTTTTTGCTTTGGACCTTGACTTTAACCGCTCAATCTCAAGTTTTCACTTGACACCTACACGCCACAAGCACATGGTTAGGGACAGCTCGGTTTAGCCGCTTAGACCAGGATTTTATTCCTTTAGGCCCTCCTATCCACTGATGCTAAAAGCCTTGGGATCCTTTTTATTTGCCCTTGCCTTTTGATTTTAAGGGTTATTGGCTTTTTGCTCTTGCCTCTTGGTTTTAAGAGCTTTGGCTTTTTCTGCTTGCTTTTTCTTTTTCTTTCTATTTTTTTTTCGCCTGTTTTTTTTTCTTTTCTGCAAGCTTTGTTCTTTGCTGCTTTTTCTTGCTTCAAGAATCATTTTTATGATTTTTCAGATTATCAAATAATATGTCTCCTAGTCATCATTCTTTCAAGAGCCAACATATTTAACATTCATAAACAACAACTTCAAAAGACATATGCACTGTTCAAGCATTCATTCAGAAAACAAGAAGCATTATCACCACATCAATATAATTAAACTAAGTTCAAGGATAAATTCGAAACTCATGTACTTCTTGTTCTTTTGAATTAAAACATTTTTCATTTAAGAGAGGTGATGGATTCATAGGACATTCATAACTTTAAGACATAGTTACTAACTACTAATGATCATGTGATGAAGACACAAACATAGATAAGCACATAACATAGAAAACAAAAAACAGAAGAAATAAGAACAAGGAATGAATCCACCTTAGTGATGGTGGCGTTTCCTTCTTGAGGAACCAATGATGTCCTTGAGCTCTTCTATGTCTTTTCCTTGTCTTTGTTGCTCCTCCCTCATTGCTTTTTGATCTTCTCTTATTTCATGAAGGATGATGGAGTGCTCTTGATGTTTCACCCTTAATTGTCCCATGTTGGAACTCAATTTTCCTAGGGAGGTATTGATTTTCTCCCAAAAATTCTGTGGAGGAAAGTGCATCCCTTGAGGTATCTCAGGGTTTTCTTGATAATGAGCTTTCTCATGTGCCTGTTGAGATCCATGAATGTGCTCTCTTGTTTGCTCCATCCTTTTCTTGGTGATGCGCTTGTGAGATGAATCTTTCCATCTCCCATGGCTCAGAGGTGGGAGCAATTGTATTCCCTTTCCTCTTTCTTGAGGTTTCTCTGGCCTTAGGTGCCATTAATGGTTATGGAAAAACAAAAAAGCTATGCTTTTACCACACCAAACTTAGAATGTTGCTCGCCCTCGAGCAAAAGAAGAAAGAATAGAAGAAGAAGAAGAAGATATGGAGGAGATGGAGGGGTGTGTGTATTCGGCCATATGGGTGGGATTGGGTGGGGAAGAGATATTGAATTTTGTAGGTAAGTGGGATGTATGAAAAATAGAAGGGATGATCATGAATGGAGAGAGAGATGGTGAGGTGGGGGGGAAGAGTGTTTATGGGATTGTGTGAAAGAGGGGTGAGAAGAAGTGAGTGGAGGTAGGTGGGGATCCTGTGGGGTCCACAGATCCTGAGATGATCCTGTGGGGTCCACAGATCCTGAGATGATCCTGTGGGATCCACAGATCCTGAGATGATCCTGTGGGATCCACAGATCCTGAGGTGTTCAAGGATTTACACCCTTGCACCAAATTAGGCATGTAAAATGCCCTTGCACACAACTCTGGGCGTTCAGCGCCAGGTTGGTGCCCATTTTGGGCGTTCAACGCCCATTTGTTGCCCATTTCTGGCGTTGAACGCCAGAACCATGCTTGTTCTGGGCGTTCAGCGCCAGCTCCTCTCCAGGGTGCAATTCTGGCGTTCAGCGCCCAGATGATGCCCATTTTGGGCGTTCAGCGCCCAGATACTGCCCATTTTGGGCGTTCAGCACCAGAACCATGCTCTGTTCTGGCGTTGAACGCCAGGCAGATGCTTCCTCCAGGGTGTGATTTTTCTTCTGCTGTTTTTGATTCTGTTTTCAATTTTTATATTTATTTTGTGACTCCTCATGATCATGAACCTATAAAGACATATAACTAAGAAAAATATAGTTAGATAAATAAAAATTGGGTTGCCTCCCAACAAGCGTTTCTTTAATGTCAATAGCTTGACAGTGGGCTCTCATGGAGCCTCACAGTTGTGCAGAGCTTTGTTGAGACCTCCCAACACCAAACTTAGAGTTTGGATATGGGGGTTTGACACCAAACTTAGAGTTTGGTTGTGGCCTCCCAACACCAAAGTTAGAGTTTGACTGTGGGGGCTTTGGTTGACTCTACTTTGAGAGAAGCTTTTTCTGCTTCCTCTCCATGGATGCAGAGTGAGATCCTTGAGTTGTAAACACAAGGTTGTCCTTATTTAATTGAAGGATCAATTCTCCTCTGTCCACATCAATCACAGCTCTTGCTGTGGCTAGGAAAGGTCTTCCTAGGATGATGGATTCATCCTCTTCCTTTTCAGTATCCAGGACTATGAAATCAGTAGGGATGTAAAGGCCTTCAACCTTTACTAACACATCCTCTACTTGTCCATAAGCATGTTTTCTTGAATTGTCTGCCATCTCTAATGAGATTTTAGCAGCTTGCACCCCATAGATTCCCAGTTTCTCTATTACAGAGAGGGGCATGAGGTTTATCCCTGAACCAAGGTCACACAGAGCCTTTTCAAAGATCATGGTGCCTATGGTACAAGGTAGCAAGAACTTTCCAGGATCCTGTTTCTTCTGAGGCAATGTCAGTTGATCCAGATCACTCAGTTCATTGGTGAACAAGGGAGGTTCATCTTCCCAAGTCTCAACACCAAATAATTTGGCATTCAGCTTCATGATTGCACCAAGGAGCTTGGCAGCTTGCTCTTCAGTGACATCCTCATTCTCTTCAGAAGAGGAATACTCATCAGAGCTCATGAAGGGCATAAGGAGGTTCAATGAAATCTCTATGGTCTCTAGATGAGCCTCAGATTCCTTTGGTTCCTCAGAGAGAAGCTCCTTATTGGTCACTGGACGTCCCAGGAGGACTTCTTCCTTGGGATTCACGTCCTCTCCTTCCCTTACAAGTTCGGCCATGGTGCTTATGTCAATGGCCTTGCACTCTCCTTTTGGATTCTCTTCTGTATTGCTTGGGAGAGTACTAGGAGGGATTTCAGTGATCCTTTTACTCAGCTAGCCCACTTGTGCTTCCAGATTTTTAATGGAAGACCTTGTTTCATTCATGAAACTTACAGTGGCCTTGGATAGATCAGAGACTAAGTTTGCTAAATTAGAGGTACTTTGTTCAGAGTTCTCTGTCTGTTGCTGAGTGGATGATAGAAAAGGTTTATTATTGTTAAACCTGTTTCTTCCACCATTATTAAAGCCTTGTTGAGGCCTTTGATCCTTCCATGAGAGATTTGGATGATTTTTTCATGATGGATTATAGGTGTTTCCATATGGTTCACCCATGTAATTTACCTCTGCTATTGCAGGGTTCTCAGGATTATAAGCTTCTTCTTCATAAGAAGCCTCTTGAGTACTGTTGAATGCAGCTTGCATTCCAGTCAGACTCTGAAAAATCATATTGACTTGCTGAGTCAATATTTTGTTCTGAGCCAATATGACATTCAGAGTATCAACTTCAAGAACTCCCTTCTTCATAGGCGTCCCATTACTCACAGGATTCCTCTCAGAAGTGTACATGAACTGGTTATTAGCAACCATGTCAATGAGTTCTTGAGCTTCTGCAGGCGTTTTCTTTAGGTGAATGGATCCACCTGCAGAAGTATCCAATGACATCTTTGATAGCTCAGATAAACCATCATAGAATATATCCAGGATGGTCCATTCTGAAAGCATGTCAGAAGGACACTTTTTGGTCGGCTGCTTGTATCTTTCCCAAGCTTCATAGAGGGATTCACCTTCCTTTTGTTTGAAGGTTTGAACATCCACTCTAAGCTTGCTCAGCTTTTGAGGAAGAAAGAACTTGGCTAAGAAAGCCGTGACCAGCTTATCCCAAGAGTTCAGGCTGTCTTTAGGTTGAGAGTCCAACCATATTCTAGCTCTGTCTCTTACAGCAAAAGGGAAAAGCATGAGCCTGTAGACTTCAGGATTTACTCCATTAGTCTTAACAGTATCACAGATCTGCAAGAATTCAGTTAAGAACTGAAAAGGATCTTCAGATGGAAGTCCATGAAACTTGCAGTTCTGATGCATCAGAGAAACTAGCTGAGGTTTCAGCTCAAAATTGTTTGCTCCAATGGTAGGAATGGAGATGCTTCTTCCATGTAAATTGGAATTAGGTGCAGTAAAGTCACCAAGCATTCTCCTTGCATTATTGTTGTTGGGTTCGGCTACCATCTCCTTTACTTGTTCGAAATTTTCAATAAGGTTGTCTCTGGATTGTTGTAATTTAGCTTCTCTTAGTTTTCTCTTCAGAGTCCTTTCAGGTTCTAGATCAGCTTCAACAAGAATGCCTTTTTCTTAGTCCCTGCTCATAAGAAAGAGAAGAGAACAAGAAAAGAAGAGGAATCCTCTATGTCACAGTAAAGAGGTTCCTTATTGTTAGTAGAAGAAGAGAAGAAGAAAAATTCAAACACAGATAGAAGAGGGGGTTCGAAATTGGTGAGTGATGTGAGGAAGAGATGTTGGTAGATGAATAAATAAATAGAATAAGATGAGAGAGGGAGAGGATTTTCAAAAATAATTTTTGAAAAAGAGTTAGTGATTTTCGAAAATAGTTTTTGAAAAAAAGTTGGTAATTTTTTCGAAAATTTTTAAAAACAAAGATTAAAATAATTAGTTAATTAAAAAGAATTTTTGAAAAAGAGGGAGATATTTTCGAAAATTAGAGAGAGAGAGAGTTAGTTAGGTGGTTTTGAAAAAGATAAGAAACAAACAAAAAGTTAGTTAGTTAGTTGAGACAAATTTTGAAAATCAATTTTGAAAAGATAAGAAGATAAGAAGTTAGAAAAGATATTTTGAAATCGAATTTTTTTGAAAAAGTTAAGATAAGAAGATATTTTTTTGAAAAGATATGATAGAACTTAGTTTTTGAAAAAGATTTGATTTTTAAAATCTCAATTAATGACTTGATTCACAAGAAATCACAAGATATGATTCTAGAACTTAAAGTTTGAATCTTTCTTAACAAGTAAGTAACAAACTTGAAATTTTTGAATCAAAACATTAATTGATGATGTTATTTTCGAAAATATGATGTAAAATTAAGAAAAAGATTTTTGAAAAATATTTTTGAAATTTTCGAAAATAACTAAAAAATTGAAAAAAGATTTGATTTTTGAAAAATATTTTGAAAAAGATAAGATTTTTTATTTTTTTTAAATTAAAAATTTGATTTGACTCATAAAAACAACTAGATTTTAAAAATTTTTGAAAAAGTCAAATCTAATTTTCGAAATTTTTAAGAGAGAAAAAGGAAAAGATATTTTTTTTTATTTTTGAATTTTTATGATGAGAGAGAAAAACAAGAAAAATGATGCAATGCATGAAAGTTATGGATCAAAACAATGAATGCATGCAAGAATGCTATGAATGTCAAGATGAACACCAAGAACACTATGAAGATCATGATGAACATCAAGAACACATTTTTGAAAAAAAAATTTAATGCAAAGAAAACATGCAAGACACCAAACTTAGAATTCTTTAATGCTTAGACATAAAGAATTCAGGAATGCATATGAAAAACAAGAAAAGACACAAAACATGCAAATGCAAAGATCAATCAAGAAGACTTACCAAGAACAACTTGAAGATCATAAAGAACACTATGAATGCAGGAATTTTCGAAAAATGCAAGATGAATATGCAATTGACACCAAACTTATAACATGACTCAAGACTCAAACAAGAAACACAAAAAATATTTTTTATTTTTATGATTTTCTAATTTTTTTGTATTTTTTTTTCGAAAACAAATGAGAAAATTTTGAAAGAGTTTTGAAAAATTTTTGAAAAGAAAACAAAAAGAAAATTACCTAATCTGAGCAATAAGATGAACCGTCAGTTGTCCAAACTCGAACAATCCCCGGCAACGGCGCCAAAACCTTGGTGCACAGAAATTGTGATTACACTTTGATTATGTAAAATTCATTGCTCTTTCTTTCCCTGGCAATGGCGCCAAAAACATGATGCCAATACCATGGTTCACAACTTCGCACAACTAACCAGCAAGTGCACTGGGTCGTCCAAGTAATACCTTACGTGAGTAAGGGTCGAATCCCACGGAGATTGTTGGTATGAAGCAAGCTATGGTCACCTTGTAAATCTCAGTCAGGCGGATATAAAATAGTAATGGGGTTTTCGAAAATAATTAATAAAATAGGGATAGAAATACTTATGTAAATCATTGGTGAGAATTTTAGAAAAGCGAATAGAGATGCTTTCGTTCCTCTGAACCTCTGCTTTCCTGCTATCTTCATCCAATCAGTCTTACTCCTTTCCATGGCTGGCTTTATGTAATGCATCACCATTGTCAATGGCTACTTTCGGTCTTCTCTCGAGAAAATGATCCAAATGCCCTGTCATGGCACGACTAATCGTCTGGAGGCATCACCCTTGTCAATGGTTACATCCTATCCTCTCAGTGAAAATGGTCAACGCACCCTGTCACGGCACGGCTATTCATCTGTCGGTTCTCGATCATGCTGGAATAGGATTTACTATCCTTTTGCGTCTGTCACTACGCCCAGAAATCGCGAGTTTGAAGCTCGTCACAGTCATTCAATCATTGAATCCTACTCGGAATACCACAGACAAGGTTTAGACTTTCCGGATTCTCTTGAATGCCGCCATCATTCTAGCTTACACCACGAAGATTCCGATTAAGAGATCTAAGAGATACCCATTCAATCTAATGTAGAACGGAAGTGGTTGTCAGGCACGTGTTCATAGGGAATGATGATGATTGTCACGTTCATCACATTCAGATTGAAGTGCGAATGAATATCTTGGAAGCGAAATAAGATGAATTGAATAGAAAACAGTAGTACTTTGCATTAATCTTTGAGGAACAGCAGAGCTCCACACTGATGAGCGGATAATTTATACGCTTTTTGGCATTGTTTTTAGTATATTTTTAGTAGGATCTAGTTACTTTTAGGGATGTTTTTAATAGATTTTGTGTTAAATTCACATTTCTGGACTTTACTATGAGTTTGTGTGTTTTTCTGTGATTTCAGGTATTTTCTGGCTGAAATTGAGGGACTTGAGCAAAAATCAGATTCAGAGGATGAAGAAGGACTGCTGATGCTGTTGGATTCTGACCTCCCTGCACTCAAAGTGGATTTTCTAGAGCTAAAGAACTCGAATTAGCGCGCTTCTAATTGCGTTGGAAAGTAGACATCCAGGGCTTTCCAGAAATATATAATAGTCTATACTTTGGCCAAGAATAGACGACGTAAACTGGCGTTCAACGCCAGCTCTCTACCCAAATCTGGCGTCCAGCGCCAGAAAAGGATCCAAAACCAGAGTTGAACGCCCAAACTGGCACAAAAACTGGCGTTCAACTCCACAAATGGTCTCTGCACGTGCTACACTTAAGCTCAGCCCAAACACACACCAAGTGGGCCCCGGAAGTGGATTTATGCATCAATTACTTACTCATGTAAACCCTAGTAGCTAGTTTATTATAAATAGGACCTCTTACTATTGTATTAGGCATCTTTGGATTGTATTATGATCCTTTGATCACGTTTTAGGGGGCTGGCCATCTCGGCCATGCCTGGACCTTCACTTATGTATTTTCAACGGTAGAGTTTCTACACTCCATAGATTAAGGTGTGGAGCTCTGCTGTTCCTCAAAGATTAATGCAAAGTACTACTGTTTTCTATTCAATTCTTCTTATTTCGCTTCTAAGATATCCATTCGCACCCAAGAACGTGATGAAGGTGATGATTATGTGTGACGCTCATCATCCTTCTCCCTTATGAACGCGTGCCTGACAAACACTTCTGTTCTACATGAATTAAGCTAGAATGAGTATCTCTTAGATCTCCTAACAGGAATCTTCGTGGCGTAAGCTAGAATGATGGCGGCATTCAAGAGAATCCGGAAGGTCTAAACCTTGTCTGTGGTATTCTGAGTAGGATTCAATGATTGAATAACTGTGACGAGCTTCAAACTCGCGAGTGCTGGGCGTTAGTGACAGACGCAAAAGGAGGGTGAATCCTATTCCAGCATGATCGGGAACCGACAGATGAATAGCCGTGCCATGACAGGGTGCGTGAGCATATTATTCACTGAGAGGATGGGATGTAGCCACTGACAACGGTGATGCCCTTGCATAAAGCCAGCCATGGAAAGGAGTAAGACTGATTGGATGAAGATAGCAGGAAAGTAGAGGTTCAGAGGAACGAAAGCATCTCCATTCGCTTATCTGAAATTCCTACCAATGAATTACATAAGTATTTCTATCCCTATTTTATTATATTAAATTCGAAAACACCATTATCACTTTATATCTGCCTGACTGAGATTTACAAGGTGACCATAGCTTGCTTCATACCAACAATCTCCGTGGGATTCGACCCTTACTCACGTAAGGTATTACTTGGACGACCCAGTGCACTTGCTGGTTAGTTGTATCGAAGTTGTGACAATTATGAATTAAGATCAAAGCACCAAGCTTTGGAGCCATTACCAGGGATTGTTTGAGCCTGGACATCACAATTTCGTGCACCAAGTTTTTGGCGCCGTTGCCGGGGATTGTTCGAGTTTGGACAACTGACGGTTCATCTTGTTGCTCAGATTAGGTAATTTTCTTTTTGTCTTGTTTTCAAAAAAAAAAATTTTCAAAAATCTTTCAAAAATTCTTCCTTTGTTTTCGAAAAAAAAAATTTAAAAATAAAAATGTTTTCAAAAATATATTTTCCTTTCAGAATTTTTAAGAATGAATTCTAGTGTTTCATGGAGCATGTTGAAGCCTGGCTGGCTGTAAAGCCATGTCTCAATTCTTATACTCAAGAAAAGAGCTTCTTTATCTTTCTTAGCCAATTGGCTGTTGAATGTAAGGAATGTCAGGCGTGTCATGTCTGAGTTACATACTAAAGCTTGGCTGGCTATTAAGCCATGCCTGACCCTTTGATTGGAGCTTTAGAGCATAAGATTCCTGGAATTCATATTAAAAATTTTGGAATCCTTATTTTCTTTTTCAAAATTATTTTTCGAAAAACATAAAATAAAAATCCAAAAAAAAATTAGAAAATCATAAAAATCAAAAATATTTTTGTGTTTCTTGTTTGAGTCTTGAGTCATATCATAAGTTTGGTGTCACTTGCATATGCATCTTGCATTTTTTCGAAAATATCATGCATTCATAGTGTTCTTCATGATCTTCAAGTTGTTATTGGTAAGTCTTCTTGTTTGATCTTGATGATTTTTTGTTTTGTTTCTTTTCATGTTTATCATATGCATTCTTGAATTCTTAGTGTCTAAGCATTAAAGAATTCTAAGTTTGGTGTCTTGCATGTTTTCTTTGCATTAAAAATTTTTCAAAAATATGTTCTTGATGTTCATCATGACATTCATAGTGTTCTTGGTGTTCATCTTGACATTCATAGCATTCTTGCATGCATTCATTGTTTTGATCTAAAAATTTCATGCATTGCATCATTTTTCTTGTTTTTCTCTCTCATCATAAAAATTCAAAAATCAAAAAAATATCTTTCCATTTTTCTCTCATCAAATTCGAAAATTTGAGTTGACTTTTTCAAAAATTTTTAAAAATCAAGTTGTTGCCAATGAGTCAAATCAAATTTTCAATTTGAAAATCTTATCTTTTTCAAAATCTTTTTCAAAAATCAAATCTTTTTCAAAATTCTTAGTTATTTTCGAAAATTCCAAAAATATTTTTCAAAAATCTTTTTCTTATTTTTCCATCAAATTTTCGAAAATAACATAGTCAATTAATGTTTTGGTTCAAAAATTTGAAGTTTGTTACTTGCTTGTTAAGAAAGATTCAAACTTTAAGTTCTAGAATCATATCTTGTGATTTCTTATGAATCAAGTCATTAATTGAGATTTTAAAAATCAAATCTTTTTCAAAAACTAATTTCAATCATATCTTTTCAAAATATCTTCTTATCTTATCTTTTTCAAAAATATCTTTTCAAAATATCTTTTCTAACTTCCTAACTTCTTATCTTTTCAAAATTTGTTTCAACTAACTAACTAACTTTTTGTTTGTTTCTTAACTTTCTCAAAACCACCTAACTAATTCTCCCTTTCTAATTTTCGAAAATACCTCCCGCTTTTTCAAAAATTTCTTTTCAATTAACTAATTATTTTTATTTTTATTTCAAAAAAAAATTTCGAAAAAAAAAAATTTACTAAATATTTTCAAAAACTATTTTTCAAAAATCACTAACTCCTTTTTCAAAATAATTTTCGAAAAAATCCCTTCTTCTCTCTCATCTCATTCTATTTATTCATTCATATCCCAACATCTCATCTCACATCTCTTCCATCGGTACAGTTGTGTTTCTTCCTTTACATCACATTCTTTGTCTCCCCCTCTTTTCTTCCACTCACAAAGGGATCCCTATACTGTGGTATAAAGGATCTCTATTATTATTATTATTTTTCTGTGCTTTCTTCTTTGTCATATGAGCAGGAGCAAGGACCTGAAAGGACTCTGAAGAAAAAATTAAGAGAAGCTAAAATACAACAATCCAGAGATAACCTTTCAGAAATTTTCGAACAGGCAGAGGAGATGGCAGCCGAAAATAATAATAATGAAAGGAGGATGCTTGGTGACTTTACTGCACCTAATTCCAAATTACATGGAAGAAGCATCTCCATTCCTGCCATTGGAGCAAACAACTTTGAGCTGAAACCTCAATTAGTTTCTCTGATGCAGCAGAACTGCAAGTTTCATGGACTTCCATCTGAAGATCCTTTTCAGTTCTTAACTGAATTCTTGCAGATATGTGATACTATTAAGACTAATAGAGTAGATCCTGAAGTCTACAGGCTCATGCTTTTCCCGTTTGCTGTAAGAGACAGAGCTAGATTATGGTTGGATTCTCAACCTAAAGACAGCCTGAACTCTTGGGATAAGCTGGTCACGGCTTTCTTAGCCAAGTACTTTCCTCCTCAAAAGCTGAGCAAGCTTAGAGCTGATGTTCAAACCTTCAGGCAGAAAGAAGGTGAATCCCTCTATGAAGCTTGGGAAAGATACAAACAGTTGACCAAAAAGTGTCCTTCTGACATGCTTTCAGAATGGACCATCCTGGATATATTCTATGATGGTCTGTCTGAGTTATCTAAGATGTCATTGGATACCTCTGCAGGTGGATCCATTCACCTAAACAAAACGCCTGCAGAAGCTCAAGAACCCATTGACATGGTTGCTAATAACCAGTTCATGTACACCTCTGAAAGGAATCCTGTGAGTAATGGGACGCCTATGAAGAAGGGAGTTCTTGAAGTTGATACTCTGAATGCCATATTGGCTCAGAATAAAATATTGACTCAGCAAGTCAATATGATCTCTCAGAGTCTGCATGGAATGCAAGCTGCATCCAACAGTACTCAAGAGGCATCTTCTGAAGAAGAAGCCTATGATCCTGAGAACCCTGCAATAGCAGAGGTAAATTACTTAGGTGAACCTTATGGAAACACCTATAACTCAACATGGAGAAATCATCCAAATTTCTCATTGAAGGATCAAAAGCCTCAACAAGGCTTTAATAATGGTGGAAGAAACAGGTTTAGCAATAGCAAGCCTTTTCCATCATCCACTCAGCAACAGACAGAGAACTCTGAACAAAATGCTTCTAATTTAGCAAATCTAGTCTCTGATCTATCTAAGGCCACTGTAAGTTTCATGAATGAAACAAGGTCTTCCATTAGAAATCTGGAAGCACAAGTGGGCCAGCTGAGTAAAAGGATCACTGAAATCCCTCCTAGTACTCTCCCAAGCAATACAGAAGAGAATCCAAAAGGAGAGTGCAAGGCCATTGACATAAGCGCCATGGCCGAACCTGTGAGGAGAGGAGAGGACGTGAATCCCAAGGAGGAAGACCTCCTGGGACGTCCAGTGATCAATAAGGAGCTTCCCTCTGAGGAACCAAAGGACTATGAGGCTCATCTAGAGACCATAGAGATTCCATTGAACCTCCTTATGCCCTTCATGAGCTCTGATGAGTATTCCTCTTCTGAAGAGAATGAGGATGTCACTGAAGAGCAAACTGCCAAGTTTCTTGGTGCAATCATGAAGCTGAATGCCAAATTGTTTGGTTTCATCAATGAACTAAGTGATCTGGATCAACTGACATTGCCTCAGAAGAGATAGGATCCTGGAAAGTTCATATTACCTTGTACCATAGGCACCATGATCTTTAAAGCTCTGTGTGACCTTGGTTCAGGTATAAACCTCATGCCCCTCTCTGTAATAGAGAGACTGGGAATCTATGGGGTGCAAGCTGCTAAAATCTCATTAGAGATGGCAGACAGCTCTAGAAAACAGGCTTATGGACAAGTAGAGGACGTGTTAGTAAAGGTTGAAGGCCTTTACATCCCTGCTGATTTCATAGTCCTGGATACTGGAAAGGAGGAGGATGAATCCATCATCCTAGGAAGACCTTTCCTGGCCACAACAAGAGCTGTGATTAATGTTGACAGAGGTGAACTAGTCCTTCAATGGAATGAGGACTCCCTTGTGTTTAAAACTCAAGGATCTCCCTCTGCAACCATGGAGAGGAAGCAGAAAAAGCTTCTCTCAAAGCAGAGTCAACCAGAGCCCCCACAGTCAAACTCTAAGTTTGGTGTTGGGAGGCCACAACCAAACTCTAAGTTTGGTGTTGAACTCCCATATCCAAACTCTAAGTTTGGTGTTGGAGAGTCTCAACAATGCTCTGAACATCTGTGAGGCTCCATGAGAGCCCACTGTCAAGCTATTGACATTAAAGAAGCGCTTGTTGGGAGGCAACCCAATGTTTATCTAATTCTTATTTTTATTGTTTTTCATGTTTTCTTAGGTTCATGATCATGTGGAGTCACAAAATAAACAAAAAATTGAAAACGGAATCAAAAACAGCAGAAGAAAAATCACACCCTGGAGGAGCATCTGTCTGGCGTTCAAACGCCAGAACAGAGCATAGTTCTGGCGCTGAACGCCCAGAATGGGAGCATCCTGGCGCTGAATGCCCAGAACAAGCATGGTTCTGGCGTTCAACGCCATAAATGGCAGCAAAGGGGCGTTGAACGCCCAAAATGGACGCCAACCTGGCGCTGAACGCCCAGAGTTGTGTGCAAGGGCATTTTACATGCCTAAATTGGTGCAGGGATGTAAATGCCTTGACACCTTAGGATCTGTGGACCCCACAGGATCATCTCAGGATCTGTGGACCCCACAGGATCCCCACCTACCTCATCATCTCTCTTTCCATTCATGATCATCTCTTCTTTTTTTTCCATTTACCACTCACATCCATACACCCACTACCTTCAAAAATTCAACATCTCTCTCCCACCCAATCCCACCCATATGGCCGAATACACACTCCCATCCATCTCCTCCATATCTTCTTCTTATTCTTCTATTCTTTCTTCTTTTGCTCGAGGGCGAGCAACATTCTAAGCTTGGTGTGGTAAAAGCATAGCTTTTTTGTTTTTTTCATAACCATTAATGGCACCTAAGGCCAGAAAAACCTCTAGAAAGAGGAAAGGGAAGACAAAAGCTTCCATCAAGGGTCTATAGCTCAGTGGTAGAACATTTGACTGCAAATCAAGAGATCCCTGAGATACCTCAGGGGATACATTTTCTTCCACACAATTATTGGAAGCAACTAAGGGTGGAACATCAAGAGCACTCCATCATCCTTCATGAAATCAGAGAAGATCTAAAAGCAATGAAGGAGGAGCAGCCAAGGCAAGGAAGAGACATAGAAGAGCTCAAGGACATCACTAAGGTGGACTCATTCCTTGTTCTTACTTTCTCTGTTTTTCATTTTCTATGTTATGTGCTTATCTATGTTTGTGTCTTCATTACATGATCATTAGTAGTTAGTAACTTTGTCTTGAAGTTATAAATGTCCTATGAATCCATCACCTCTCTTAAATGAAAAATGTTTTAATTCAAAAGAACAAGAAGTACATGAGTTTTGAATTTATCCTTGAACTTAGTTTAATTATATTGATGTGGTGACAATGCTTCTTGTTTTCTGAATGTATGCTTGAACAGTGCATATGTCTTTTGAAGTTGATGTTTAAGAATGTTAAATATGTTGGCTCTTGAAAGAATGATGACTAGGAGACATGTTATTTGATAATCTGAAAAATCATAAAACTGATTCCTGAAGCAAGAAAAAGCAGCAAAGAACAAAGCTTGCAGAAAAAAAAAAGAAAAAAAAAAGGGGCGAAAAAAAAATAGAAAAAAAAATAGAAAGAAAAAGAGAAAGCAAGCAGAAAAAGCCAATAACCCTTAAAACCAAAAGGCAAGGGCAATTAAAAAGGATCCCAAGGCTTTGAGCATCAGTGGATAGGAGGGCCTAAAGGAATAAAATCCTGGTCTAAGCGGCTAAACCAAGCTGTCCCTAACCATGTGCTTGTGGCGTGTAGGTGTCAAGTGAAAACTTGAGACTGAGCGGTTAAAGTCAAGGTCCAAAGCAAAAAAAAAGAGTGTGCTTAAGAACCCTGGACACCTCTAATTGGGGACTTTAGCAAAGCTGAGTCACAATCTGAAAAGGTTCACCCAATTATGTGTCTGTGGCATTTATGTATCCGGTGGTAATACTGGAAAACAAAGTGCTTAGGGCCACGGCCAAGACTCATAAAGAAGCTGTGTTCAAGAATCATCATACTGAACTAGGAGAGTCAATAACACTATTCGAAATCTGAAGTTCCTATAGATGCCAATCATTCTGAACCTCAATGGAAAAAGTGAGATGCCAAAACTATTCAAGAGGCAAAAAGCTATAAGTCCCGCTCATATGATTGGAGCTATGTTTCATTGATAGTTTGGAATTTATAGTATATTCTATTCTTTTTATCCTATTTTGATTTTCAGTTGCTTGGGGACAAGCAACAATTTAAGTTTGGTGTTGTGATGAGCGGATAATTTATACGCTTTTTGGCATTGTTTTTAGTATATTTTTAGTAGGATCTAGTTACTTTTAGGGATGTTTTTAATAGATTTTGTGTTAAATTCACATTTCTGGACTTTACTATGAGTTTGTGTGTTTTTCTGTGATTTCAGGTATTTTCTGGCTGAAATTGAGGGACTTGAGTAAAAATCAGATTCAGAGGATGAAGAAGGACTGCTGATGCTGTTGGATTCTGACCTCCCTGCACTCAAAGTGGATTTTCTGGAGCTACATAACTCGAATTGGCGCGCTTCTAATTGCGTTAGAAAGTAGACATCCAGGGCTTTCCAGAAATATATAATAGTCTATACTTTGGCAAAGAATAGACGACGTAAACTGGCGTTCAACGCCAGCTCTCTGCCCAAATCTGGCGTCCAGCGCCAGAAAAGGATCCAAAACCAGAGTTGAACGCCCAAACTGGCACAAAAACTGGCGTTCAACTCCACAAATGGCCTCTGCACGTGCTACACTTAAGCTCAGCCCAAACACACACCAAGTGGGCCCCGGAAGTGGATTTATGCATCAATTACTTACTCATGTAAACCCTAGTAGCTAGTTTATTATAAATAGGACCTCTTACTATTGTATTAGGCATCTTTGGATTGTATTATGATCCTTTGATCACGTTTTAGGGGGCTGGCCATCTCAGTCATGCCTGGACCTTCACTTATGTATTTTCAACGGTAGAGTTTCTACACTCCATAGATTAAGGTGTGGAGCTCTGCTGTTCCTCAAAGATTAATGCAAAGTACTACTGTTTTCTATTCAATTCTTCTTATTTCGCTTCTAAGATATCCATTCGCACCCAAGAACGTGATGAAGGTGATGATTATGTGTGACGCTCATCATCCTTCTCCCTTATGAACGCGTGCCTGACAAACACTTCTGTTCTACATGAATTAAGCTAGAATGAGTATCTCTTAGATCTCCTAACAGGAATCTTCGTGGCGTAAGCTAGAATGATGGCGGCATTCAAGAGAATCCGGAAGGTCTAAACCTTGTCTGTGGTATTCTGAGTAGGATTCAATGATTGAATGACTGTGACGAGCTTCAAACTCGCGAGTGCTGGGCGTTAGTGACAGACGCAAAAGGAGGGTGAATCCTATTCCAGCATGATCGGGAACCGACAGATGAATAGCCGTGCCGTGACAGGGTGCGTGAGCATATTATTCACTGAGAGGATGGGATGTAGCCACTGACAACGGTGATGCCCTTGCATAAAGCCAGCCATGGAAAGGAGTAAGACTGATTGGATGAAGATAGCAGGAAAGCAGAGGTTCAGAGGAACGAAAGCATCTCCATTCGCTTATCTGAAATTCCTACCAATGAATTACATAAGTATTTCTATCCCTATTTTATTATATTAAATTCGAAAACACCATTATCACTTTATATCTGCCTGACTGAGATTTACAAGGTGACCATAGCTTGCTTCATACCAACAATCTCCGTGGGATTCGACCCTTACTCACGTAAGGTATTACTTGGACGACCCAGTGCACTTGCTGGTTAGTTGTATCGAAGTTGTGACAATTATGAATTAAGATCAAAGCACCAAGCTTTGGAGCCATTACCAGGGATTGTTTGAGCCTGGACATCACAATTTCGTGCACCACACACCTTAATCTATGGAGTGCAGAAACTCTACCGTTGAAAATACATAAGTGAAAGGTCCTGGCATGGCCTAATGGCCAGCCCCTCTGATCTAAGAACCAGGCGTCCAAAGATTGATAGCTCTCTAGTACAATAGTAAAAAGTCCTATTTATAATAAGCTAGCTACTAGGGTTTACAGAAGTAAGTAATTGATGCATAAATCCACTTTCGGGGCCCACTTGGTGTGTGCTTGGGCTGAGCTTGAGTGTTATACATGTAGAGGTCATTCCTTGAGTTGAACGCCAGTTTTGGTGCCAGTTTGGGTGTTGAACTCCACTTTGCAACTTGTTTCTGGCGCTGGACGCCAAAATTGGGCAGAGAGCTTGCGTTGAACGCCAGTTTGCGTCGTCTAAACTTGAGCAAAGTATAAACTATTATATATTGCTGGAAAGCCCTGGATGTCTACTTTCCAACGCAATTGGAAGTGCGCCATTTTGAGTTTTGTAGCTCCAGAAAATCTATTTTGAGTGCAGAGAGGTCAGAATCCAACAGCATCAGCAGTCCTTCTTCAACCTCTGAATCTGATTTTTGCTCAAGTCCCTCAATTTCAGCCAGAAAATACCTGAAATCACAGAAAAATATACAAACTCATAGTAAAGTCCAGAAATGTGAATTTAACATAAAAAATAATGAAAACATCCCTAAAAGTAACTAGATCCTACTAAAAACATACTAAAAACAATGCCAAAAAGCGTATAAATTATCCGCTCATCATCACCCCATTGACTTCCTATGGTTTTGAACGTATCCACGGACCAGGCATGCAACGGTACCCCAAAGCATTCTAACCACACTCTTCTAGTTTCACTTCATTTTTATTCTTCCCATCTCTACACACTATGAAAAAACTGCAGAAGGTTGTTCATTTTGAAGGTGTATGTCTCTTCAGCACTTAACACACTATCAAAAGTCAGCAAAACTTTGTATGCGCCCAGTTCTCGTACTTGGGTAACTTGAGGCAGATTTTTCGCAATTTGATCTTTTAACGAGGTAAAATTCATAGCCGTTGTTGTCCCTCCTACGAGGCTTCTTTGTAACCAGTCCAGGTTTTCCTTTGCCACAGCTACTTCCACTTTTTTTGTCTATCCATTTCCATGTGGATCTACGACTTTTTTATCTTTTCTTGGTTCTATTGTATTCATCGGCGTCTCTCCCTGAACCTCCTTGCGTTGTGGTCGGCCAATAGTGGTTCGAATATCTGCTTCTCTCTGTGTTATCTTCTTCTCATTCGTACCTGACATTCTCATGTACTTCGCTTCCCCCCACAAAAATCACTTTCCCTCTCAACCTTAATCGATTCATCTCCCTTATAGCCTTCAATGCTCCTCCTTTCGTCGTGTATCGTATGAACGCAAAAATATATATATTGTCACTTTTTTGTTTTCGTGATAAATATATATCATTTATACATCCCGTCCAGTTGAACAGTTGAAACAGTTCTCTCTTCGAAATGTCTTCAGGAAGGTTATCCACGAAGATTGAGAAGGACTCTCTCTCAAGTCTTCGGTATTCTTCTCGATTCCAAATCCTTGCATCTCTGTCTTGTGTTCTATGTTTACCCCTCTCAGTGTTTTCCCCCCACGCTCTCTCACCCCCTCTCTCTCTCTCTCATCTCTCTCACTTCCCCCCAAAACAATATTTCTATTTCTTCTATGAGTTATCACCCTCTTGGTTTGGAGTTTGGTTGTTATCATTTTGTAGGGCTTGATATTTTCAATTTTGGATTGCATTATTGGGATTGGAGCATCTATTTTGGGAGGAGCAACCTCCTCTATACTACAATGAGCAAAACCCTCCCCAATATGCATTGCTAAACCAAGGATATAGTGGATTTCATCTTGATTATACACTTTCACCACCATATGCCTATAAACCATACCCTCAACATAACCCTCAATTACCATATTTTCAAACATCACACCAATACCAACAACCACATTCTTACTTACCACCTCAAAACACCTACCAACATGAGTCACCTCTTACATATACCACCCTTCTCCCAAACTATGAAACCCTTTTTTCATCACAATGTGAAACTTTCTCATCCTTGGCCCAAGAACCACAAGACCTTCAAGCCTTTCTCCAAGAGCAAGAAGGATTTTGAAGGACACAAGGGTAATTTGTGGCAACCATAGCCGAAGCGGTGAACCGCTTAGTCCTTTTACGCTCATCTGATTAAGGCCCTCCTCTTGGAGGATGTGAAGGAGCAATTGAAGGGCGTGGAGAAGAGGAGAGCATGGAATTTCAAGTGGATGAAGAGGAGCTAAGGTTTGAAGCACAACATGGGGAGGAAGGTGAGATAAGTGAGTCGGAGGAGAGAAAGGAAGAATTGAGGGAGATTGATCAAGATGAGGATTCCATCATCGATGATTTTTTGTCCTCCTTAGTCAATCCCCTTAATGATCCTAATAAGTCTCTTTTCAATGAGTTTGAGAGAGACATGGAGGTAGACTTCTCACAACCTCCATGCTATGATGTGAGTGATGGGGAAGAGGAGGAAGAGGTTGGTAAGGAAGGAATTGACAACCAAGAGCACATTGACTGGGTGGCAATTTCATCTATGAACTTCATTGGCCCCCATCAATATACTCTCTTGGAGACGGATTACCAACTCAAGATCTTTCTTGGGTTGGTACATGGTAGAGAAAGAAGTGTTGGTTGTCAAGTGAATCCAAGGTTCTTCAAGATAATCAACTCAAGAATTGGAGTTCAAGTGGGATGTCAAGCACAATTGGGTGATTTCCGATGAGTGTTGAGGTGCTACAAGGGTAGACTGATAGCTTGTCCATCCGGCTTAGAACATAGAAATCAACAACAAGGTGACCGGATACCTAGAATATGGGATCTCGGAGGACCTACAAAGTGCAAGCTTGGATGGAGGTTCAAGGAGGAGGGGAAACACAAGCCACCCTAGCAAGAGTCTCCTCAAAGAGTCCAACTTAAGGACTATAAACCAAAGTGCTAGGTGGGAGACACCCCACCACGGTAACATCTTTCTTACCCTTTCTCTTTGTTTATAGTCCTAGTTTATTGCATGTTTGCTTGTCTTAGTTAGCTTAGGATTAGTTTAATTTTAGCGTAGATGTGTTCATTTGCATATGGATCATGATTTTGTGATGTTTTGAATGTTTTGGGGTTGAATCTGGGTTGAGTTAAGGCTTGGTGCTTTAGTTTTTGAAAGAAAATTTTTTTTTGAAACAGGGCATCTGTGCGTACGCACGCTGCTGTGCGTGCGCACACAACTGTGAGTTTCGTGATTTGTGCGAGTGCACAAGCCTGTGCGCCTGCACACTCTTTGTATTGCCCACTGTTCGCAGTGCCAGCACACCTTGTGCGCGCGCATTTCCCTGTATTTTTCACCCTGTGCGTGCGCACGCATCCCCTTATTCGCACTACTTGTGCGAGCGCACAGAGCTGTGCGCACGCACACATCCATACACTCCCACTGTTGGGAGCGTTGACACAGTCTGTGCACATGAATCCCTTTCCTTTTCACTTTTGTGCGAGCGCACGGACCTGTGTACGCACGCACACATGATCATTCCCTTAAAAAAAAGTTTTGTGCGTCCGCACACTTAGGTGCGCACGCACACGTCTTATTTCCCTCTCTGTTCGGAGCACTCGCACGCCACGTGGGAGCACACACACCCCCTGTTTTACCTTTTTGTGCGTACGCACACGTACCTGTGCATGCGCACAGGTGCTGTTTTGGGCAACATTCCTATTCCACTTTAAATAAGCCCTAACGCACTTCCCGCCCACTCCATCCCCCTCTTCTCTTTTTTTTTTTTTAACCTTATTTTCTACTTGTTTTACTTCGTTTTCATTGCATCTCATTTTTGTTTTAGTAATTATATTTGTTTTGCTTTAAGTTGTTTGTTAGGTAAATAAACTGCAAGTGTTTTCTTGTTGTTTGATTGGGTTGCTTGCTGATTGAACTTCATCAATACACATATACTTTGCCTTAAATTACTATCACCTAATTGGATTTACATACTTACATTTTGTTGCATATTAGGTGAACTTTTTATGAGTGCACATAGAATTTAGTGAATTGAACTGAATTGCTTGTTCACTATGGATTTTAAATTAATATAATCACATCACAAGGTCCTTGTTTTTTGTGAATACTTTGCATTTGTTTGAGTTGACTTGGCTTGATTCTATCAAGACTCGTCACTTTTTGTAACAAACACCTTAACCATGTGATTATTTGATTTTTTCTAAGGATGAATAAGTAATTCTCTTTTCATCATTGCATTGATTATTGTTTGTTGTGCTAATTTACATCACTTTTGCTCTTTCACTTGCACACCATCAATATCCAATAATTCCTACATTCAATTCACTCTTATTGTAGTTGTCTAAGTTTGCATGTGCTTGAATGATGCTCATTTATTACTTGCATCTTAGGACATTTAATTGGGGAACTCATTCTTCACTTTTTGATTGTGTGGAGGCCATTTTAACCAGCCGTTATGTGTATTTTAACCGCGCGCATAATTGGAATACACACATGGCTCATCATTTTCATCATTCCATACCACTATGCAAAATTCCTCAATTAGATGCTTATTTACTCTCTCCTTTACCATTTTTGTGCTACTTGCCCTATGATTCTTAATTATACTTTATCCATTCTTTTCGAGAATGAGACATAAAGGCGAGGAGCCGGTAGAGGAGGAGGACGCCGAGGATGGAGATGCCGAGAATGCTTTGGACTTGGCGATTTCTACACAACCCGATCCCCCGCATCCACCAACCGAAGGTGGAGTTCTTGAGAGACATTCTCCCCAGATTGTGTTTGGGCACAGAGGACCGTGCAATGCTTAAATGTGGGGAGGATTCGTCATTTTGGGGCGTAAACTTTCTTTTTCGAACACTTTGCACTTTATTTTTGTTTCTTTTTATTAGGTTTCGTGTATATATTTGGAGTATTTTTAATTGTTGCATTGCATTCTCTTCTAGTATATATATCTTAGCTTATACTATTGCATTTTACATTTTTAGTTGGTATATATTTTATATGTTGCATTTTTGCATATTTCACTTAGTATATATGTCATAGATAGAAGTTGTGATTGGGTGATGTGAATAGTATAGCACCTAGTTTAATTTTATCCTAATTGTTCATGTTAATTTTTGCTTGTTGAAAATTAGGAAATAGAATTAAAAAAATTTTGAAAATTACATCCATCACATCATACATACATATAGGAAATAATTTTGATGAAAAACAACAAGGATTTTCCAAGAATTTTGTTTAGGGCGTTCTATTGAATTGACTTGGAAAATTGTTTTTTAAACTTGCTTGAATGAATTTTTTATGGAACATAGAAGAGGAAAGAACAAAATACCTTGTGAGTTTTTGAGTTTTAATGAGTGGTTACACATTATAACCACAATTTTTGTTCATTGTGTGCTATATCTCCTTCTATGATTGTAATCTTGGTTTTGCTTGATTCTTTATTTCCAATGTTTGATGTGTTGATTGCATTTAGCATGATTGAGGCCATCTTTGAATTAAACTCACTCACCCATATGGACCTACCCTTGCACCTACCTTTTTTAACCCCTTTTGAGCTTTTTAATCCTCTTTGTTCTAATTGTTAGCACATCACAACCTTAAGCGAAAAACCATGAATAACCTTGAATTGCTTCTTTGATTAGCTTAGGTTGAGGAGTGTGTGTCATTTAAGTGTGGGAGAAATTTTAGGAAACATTGGTAGAGAAAAATTTTGTTTTGGGTACTTATTGAAAAAAAATCTGGAAAAATAGGTGCACATTCATGTATCAATTTGCCTTAACCATATGCATTTGTCATAGAAAACGAAAAAAAAAATAGAAAAGAAAAACAAAAGAAAAAAAATGAAATGAAAAAAAAAAATAATAAGAGGGGACAAAATAAGTTATCCCAAAGAAAAAGAAAAAAAATTGGAATAAAAAATGCATATGTGTTTTGAATAGAAACTAAGGCATGAATGTGTGTGAAAAGAAGTAATGGGTGGTTAGAATGCATATTTTTGTGATTAGATTGATATAGGTTGAGTTGGGTAATTGAGCTAATCAAAGATTCAATCCTTTAGTCCACTTAGCCATATACTCATCCCACCTTGACCCTAACCCCATTACAATCCTAATAAGTCCTCATGATAATTGCATTCATGCATTAAATACTTGTTGATTGTTAGATGAAAAGCAAATTCTTGAAAGCATGATTAGAGGAGACTTGAGTGATTAAACCCTAAACATTGAGCGTTGAGAGTGTATACACACCTAGTGAGGGTTCGATCACTCAATTCTATGTTTCCACCCTTCTTATCATGCATTCTTGCAAGTTGCTTCTTTTTGACGAGTTGAATCAATTCTTTAGATTTTGTTTGCATTGAGCTACTTCTTTGCTTAAGCCCTATATACATATATTCTTACTTGAAAATTTGACTGTTTGTTTTCACCAAATCAATAGGATATTATAGGTAAATAGGTATAGATAGTACATAGTATACATTGCATGCATATACGTAGTTGCATTGAATAAGTTGCTTGCCCTTTTATCCTTCTCCTTGTTGGTTTACCATGAGGACATGCTTTGTTTAAGTGTGGAGGAATTGATGAGTCCATATTTTTCGATATGTTTTAGCTCAATTTGCATGGATTTCATCATATAAACCCACATTTATTCACCTAAATAGCATGTTTTTGTGTTTTCTCTCTAGATTGTGCCTAAATGTGAAAACATGCATTTTTTAGCTTAAATTAGTGATTTTAATCCCACTTTTATGCCATTTGATGCCATGACATGTTTGTTGAGTGATTTTAGGTCCTAGAGGCAAGATTGACAAAGCAAAAGTGGAAGGAAGCATGTACAAAGAGAGAAAATATGAAGAAAACAAGGAGGAAGCACACAGCCATGCATGTGTGTGCACAACCATATGTGCGTACGCACAAGTGAAAATTCGGCGAAGTGTGCGGACGCACACATCTGTGCGTCCGCACAGGTACCAGCGCATGCATCCATTAAAAAGTCACATGCTGCGCGGTTTTGGGGGTCTCTAGGCCCATTTCTGAAGTGCTGAAGGCTAGTTTGAGAGACTATATTAAGGGCAAATCAACACATAACAAAGGAGAGCCATCTTAGAATAGGAAAAACACATAGTAGGAGTAGGAGTAGTGTAGATTAGGAAATTCTCTCTTAGGATTCTTAGTTAGGATTTGGAGCATTTTATACTTCAAGTTTTGATTTGGGATTATAACAATTTTATTGTAAGTATTTCTTTAATTCTCTCTTTTATTATACCACTTGTTCTACACTTGCTTTTATTTTCATCTCTTTTGTCCATATTTACATAGTCTTGCAATTTTGGATTCCTAGTTGTTTAATTTGATGTTTGATGGCTTTTATATGTTTGTTTGAGTTGCCTTTATTGATTTTGAGCATTTGTGGTTCATAGCTTTCCTTAATTTCCCAATTTTGTCATGTTTTATGTTTATGCCCTCTATGTGTTTGATGAAATACCAATTTTGATTATGAGGTAATTTTCACCCCTTGGCTTGGGAAAAATGAGTGTATGGATTACTAGAGGCATAATGTCCAAAATTTAGTGGTAATTCTTGGGTTGTTAATTGTTCTTGTTCCCACTAACGCTAATTTGTTGCTAAGGTAATTAGCAAGCAAGCTAGGATTTGTGGGTTAAGAACACTTATGCTCATTTAACTTACTCTCCGATGTGAGGGTTGACTTAGTGAGATTAATCCATCATAATTATCATAGTTGTAGTTATGGCAAGGAAGGGATTCCATAACTCATCCCAAGTAAAGGTTTCATTTATGTTTTAAACCATTTTTCCATCACTTTATAGTTTTACTTGTCATCGGCCCAGCGGGTTTAGGCCCATTTGCCATCCCTAACCACCGCCACTGTCATTGCCGTCGCTGCCACCGTCACTGCTACCGCCGTCGCCGCTTCCGATGTCTCAGACAAGAAAAGCCCCAATGAAACCATCTTCAAACCTTCCTTCTCTCGTAGGTTCCATTATGTTACTGATTCAATCTCCCAAACCCCAATTCCAAGTCATCAAGAACTGACTCAGTCTCAACCACGCCCTCTTCTTCTTCAACTGGGCCTTTAACCCTCAACCCAGCCCCAAAAACTACTCTCACTCACCACTATTATGCCACCATAACCGACTCCCTTCTCTCTCACTCTCTCTTTTTCACCGCTCCAACAACTTCTCTATCTCCCTCATTTTGTAATGGAAAAAGTCAAGAACAGAGAGAAGGTTGAACTTGCAATCTTGATGAAGTATGACCATGTGTTTGAAATATAGTGCTAAGCCTATTGAAGATATTTGACGTGTCTAGAGTGATTAATGTTATCTTCTAAGAATCCTTTGATTGTGAGTAAAATTGCGTAAAAAAAACTATTGCCCTAGGCAATGGCAGCGATGTCAGCGGCGTCATTCACTGGTTCTACAAAAGCCAAGAACTTTTCACATGGCTGATGCTTGTTTCCTGGAATTCAAATGGTGGTGGTGGTAGTGGTAAAAAAGAGAATGCGGTTGTGGCAATGGCGGTGGCAATAGTGGTAGTTGGGACGAGAGTTAGCCGAGGAAGGATTTGGGTGGTGGTAGTAGAAAGGGTTAGAAATTTGATATAAGATAAGATAAATTAGGAGGATAGTTTAGAAATTTTAAATAAATTTTTAGAATTTCAGTAGTTTTATCAACAAAAATTCATTTTGTATAGGTACAAAGTTTTTTTTTTTTGGGTAAATTTGTCCCCGTTCTAATATTTATGGATAGAAATAGTTGTTTATCCTAATATTTAAGTGAACATGAACTAAGTTGGATTGGTATAGTAGTTTGCTCACTAGTTCGCTTAAAAAACATCGAGGTTCAAATTTCGCCTTGTGCATGCAGCAAACCCTTAAATGGAACTCCAATCCCTGATAAATTATTCCTTAGCCAACCGACTAGAAGATAACATGAAAAACATAAAAAAAAATATTAGGTAAACATGTGCTTTAATTGTTAAGTTCTAATCCAATCTCTAAACAATTACTATTTCTTTAAATAATAGAAATAAATTTTATGAAACTAACAATTGTTTTATGACATAAAAAATTTTGGATAAAAAATAAAATATATAAAAAAAATGGGAAAAAAATCCAGCCTCAATAGTAAAATAGAACGAAAGAAACATAAAAAGGTTAAAAAAATTAAAGAAAGAAAGAGAAAAGAACGCCACTACGGAAGGAGGAGAAAGGCAAAAGAGAGACCCAAAAACAGGAAATAACGCAAATCAGAGAAAAAATAATATTAATTTTTTAATTCTTTCGGGAGTCTTGATTAAGAATTTAGTTAAACAACGACTAAAATTAATTTAGCATAGTCCCAATAATTAAAATTGTTTTTAACGAGGAGGGTTGAACCACTTATATTTGCGGGAACACAATGCCTTGTTAATTGGGGTTTAGGCTTTTTTCATGGGAAACAAATAATTACTTAAAAGAACTTGGAATTACAGATTACCATTGTATAACACCATGAATCCTGAATCTGCTAGCAAAAAAATCAAAAGGCAAGTCATCAATGGAACTCGACACGCAGCAGTAGTTAGCAATGTACAAATGCTACGGAACCCTAACTAATAACTACCTAATTATGATACAAGAAATCGTGTCAAGAATTCCAACGAAGTCACAAGTAAAGATGGAGACACAGCTGGAACAAATTGGAAGCAAAAATCCTATACTGCATCAGTAGGAGGAGGATGGTGGACATCAGAATGCTCCCTCAATAATCCAACAGATCCATAATCTGTAAGGTCTTCAAAAACCAACTAGCCAAGCACCGAATACCTATTTACTCTACATGTGTGACATCTGCAAACAATTACAAAAAATTAGAAATAGTCAAACAGAACCATAAACCAGCAAAGCACATAAAGATAACAATTTGAGAAAATAGAGAGAGTAAAGAAGATCAAAATGAAGAACCTAGACAGTTAAAAATAGAGAACCGGAAACCAGCATTTCAAAATCAGCAACACAAGCCAATACAGTAAACACCCGATCATTTTTGACAGCTGCTAATAAAGACAGTGGAACAACCAAAAAAAGAAAAATGTAATCCGGATTTAAACAACTCAGGTACTCAAAAAACCACAAATGCCTCTTATAATAGTGCCCACATAAAACAACTAGTTCCAACGAGCAGAACCAAAAAAGACATCTCAGAAGAACAATATTGACATTTTTTCATCCAGTGATAAGTCATAAGTTTGCATTAATCCAAGTATAATCTATTATCATCCGATTAAAAACAGCATCATGAATAACTTATCTATTTAATGCAAAAGCTAATTTTGATTTAGGAGTCCAGCGCTTAAACTCATGATGTACTCAGCAAATACAATTGAACGATAACCAAATTATAAGCTCCAACGCCAACTTAAGTACAGTACATATAACTCGCATATTTTCTTTGGACATTAAAGCTCCAGAGAGAGAATAAATATAGAAGAAAATTTAGTAAACATATTATATAGCACCTGAGATAAATCATACACATTATACAAAAATACAGGGATTGAACAAAATCGAGAAGGAATAGAAAAATACTATTAAGAACCAAATCATCATAAAAGCCAATATACAATTTAAATATACAGAAATCTAACTGACAGTATAGCACCATCGTATCCTTTGATTCCTAAGTGGAAGAGACTAATCTCTTGTTCAATAAATAAAAATACTAGCTCATATGGAGAATGAAAAAGAACAAAATGAACTCAAAATTAGTGGTAACTAACAATAAAATTGGTCCATCGCATGCGTAAACAATAAACATACTTGAAGCAAAAAAGATGGAATAAACTAATTATATCAAAGGAAAGTAAATAGAAGAAATTAGAATCAGTACACAGTGTAGACAATGAAGTTGATATCCATCATATTGCTATATTAGTGTGATTGAAAACCTTGTGATTTCAATACTCTCAAGAATCAAAATTTTTTCCCATGCTTTGGCATTAAAAACAACCACCGTGCCTCACCACTGCCATCATCATTGTTGCCATCACTCCCACCACCTCCATCATCATCAACCATGCTTGTAGGTCTTGCCTTCTATGGATTTTGATATAGATAGACTTAGTGAGGACGGTGGGGAGCAGGGGGCACGGGGCTGGATGTTGGTTGTTAAAGGAAGTGTTGGTGGCAGAGGAACCACCGTGAATAATTTCAAACAAGTTAATTCAAACATATGCTGAACATTGTAATTCAGTTCAACTTTTTTTTCGTTCGAAATCAAACAATTCTCAAAATTAATTCAATTCTCTCAAGAATTATGTTGATCTCTACATAAGTTTTGAAACACACTGTATGCTCATTAATGCTGATATGACTCGGTGGAGTTTAACTAAACCTTGTTCACTTTTTAGAACATGGACTATATCTTGAATGGGGTAACAAAATACCACTAGATGATATCAAAACAGAGGGAGGAAGAAGCAAATGACTATTCATCCGCATGTTTACAAAATAGCTTAAAATTCTTTTACTGACAACCTAAATTGAATATTGAATAGTATAATCTAATTGTAGCATGCTAGCATGGTCCAATTATACAAAATTTAGACAAGTATTCAGTTAGATAATTGCCTCGTAATTACTGAACACATATCACATGACTGACTTTTCAATATGTAACATAAATACGAGTGGGTCGACTCGAATGTGTTTGCAAACAATATACAAGCCGGCAACACCGGAAATGCACTTAACCACACAAACCTTGGCAATTAGGCAAATCATTCATGGCGAGACCATTACTCATAGTGATGGTTAAAAAGAAAAGATTCAAAGCTACATACATGACACTTCAGAATGAAGGATCCTACCTCACTAATACCAGTGTTAACCAAGAAGTAATGATTCGAAAATGATAAAGAATGCATAAACTATAATAGCCACAAAGTATAATGCAGAATAAAACTTCAGAGGCTGTAATTTTACCTGACATAACTCAGGTTCCTTGTGACCCTGCATCAGATCCAGATGCTGAGGAACTGTCACTATCTGAATCTGCAAATGAGTAACAATGGACATTTGACTTCAAAATAAGAAATATCACATATAACAGGCAACATGTGCTAGCTAAAGTTACTAATCAAAGTACCACTTGAAGAAGATCCAGAATCACTGCTTGAGCTGCTTGAACTACTTGACCTACTTGCATTATCAGCTTGATTTCCCCCTTGCACAGGCAAGGATGGATGAACATTTCGTTCTTCTGCTAATAAGAAAGCAATAAACATATCTCTTTAAAAAAAATTGATATAAATAGTGATTCAAATGACAACTCAGATTCTTAGGAATCTCACCTGCTTGTGTTGCTCTAGGGACGTCCAACATAACTGGTACCTGGCTCTAAATAAAGAGATAAAATACATTAGAAATAACGGTCCACCAAAGAGGCAATGCCAATTTGACAAAATTCAATGGTTTACCTTCTGCAGGGCATTCCGCTGAGCTTCTGCTCTAGCTTGTGCAAGCTCCGCCTTCCTCTTGTTTTTACTTAAACTTTTCTTATAGTTCGTCACAAATCTATCAAGCTCCCAGAGTGTCTCAGCATCCACACTATCAATATCAACTTCAATCTCATCATCATGTTGATGAAGTGCTGAATTTCTCTTCTTAATGATCTGTACAATAGCATCAAGCTTCTCTGAAGGTAAACTTTGAAGGTTTGTGCTTAGCTTTTGCTTTTCCTCAAATGTCATGTCTCTTTTATTAGGATCTTTTGCCTTTGGCTTTTTTGGAGCTGGTGTTCTACTTGATGGAGTAATGTTCATGAGTCTCGGAGTGTGAGCCATTGATTCTGACCTATCCAAAATCCTTCTCATATCAAGAGGAGGAGGAGGAAAAGTAGGAACCTTTCTAGAGAGAGGTGATGGGGCAATGGGAGCTGCCCCATAATCTATGGCATATCTCATCTCACGATTGTAATCCGACTCTATTATAGCCCATCGATCCTCAAATATCTTTGAAAGCTGCTCTGCCATTACATGAACATCTTGTCCCTTTGGATTATATGTCATAGCATTCCGAAGAGTGAGTCTCACATCCTCTGCAAACTCCTTTGGAGATTTGTACCAATTCTTGCTCAGCCTTGACTTCACAGTACCCAAGTCCATTGGATGGGTGATAATACTAAAATAATCATGCAAACCAAGTCCTTCAACATCAACTGGAGAATTAAATACCCAACCGTGTTTGTGTTTCATCAATTTTCCAAGCAATGAACTACAGCTCTTAAGAAACTTGGATCCCATACCAAGACCATGTCCAATTTCTCTCCCACCATGTTTCTTCAAATTCAATTTTGACTTCTTGTTGCTCTCTGCAGGTGGGAATTTATCTTTTGCAAGCAAGAACTCTGAATTACGATAAAACTGGTTTGCTTTAGGCGTTCTCTTCTCCTTTTCAATGTTTTCACCAACCCCTTGGTTATTCTCTAACACTGGTAAACACAAATGCTGATAAGGCCTTATAGACTCTCGTGGAACACCAGCAGAAACCACCTCTGATAGAGAACGCTTTGCTCCACTTCCATTATCAACCCCATCACTAGGTAAAACGCTCAACTGACCATACCCATCAACCTGCCCCTGTTTCCGTTCAATCCTTCCAACAAGATTCCTTACTACATCAAGCTCATTTTCAAGCTTCCATCGAAGCTCTCGCATCTCCTGCTTCGACCTTGAGGACAAATTGATCTTAATTCTGTCCTGCAGCACTGGTGCCAGAGCCTCACTCCCTGAAGGCAAGTTCTGGGTGCTAGGAGCTACACCGCCACTCAGAGGTTCATCATTATGGTGTCGGATATCAGGGCCAGAAGCTTCTTCCTGTGGATGGTTGTAGGAGTCATTAGAAAGCTGTACTACGGGAGGCTGAACAGAATTCCCTTCCTGCATGGCTGAATCCCCATCCTCCAACCTTGAACTCTCCTCAGCTCTTGAACTCTCTTGCGGCCGAGCAGAATTCCCATCCTCCAATCTTGAACCCTCTTTTGGCCGAGCAGAATCCCCATCCTCCAATCTTGAACTCTCTTGTGGTTGTGGCTGAGCAGAATCCCCATCTTCTAACCTTGAACTCTCTTGGGGCTGAGCTGAATCCTTATCCTCTAATATTGAACTCTCTTGCTGCTGAGCAGAGCTCCCATCCTTTAGCGTTGAATTCACTTGAGGCTGCACCAAATCCACATCCTCCAGCACAGCTGTTAGCCGCTGTACTGGCTGTGCTGCTGGTGCAGGTGACTCGGCCAATACCACATCATGACTCTTATCCATTGGCCCATCCCTGTCAATATTCTTGACAGTACGGTCATAGCTTCTGTCAGGTATATTGTTAGTATCGGTGGCAGTGGGAGAGATGGCACTGGGAGTGCCTGTGGTGGCTGCAGTAGTGTCCGCAGCATCGGCCGTGGCACTTGTAGCAGTAGCAGTGTCGTCGTGTTTGGAAGTTGCGGTGTTCTCATTTTTGGCAGTAGAAGTATGGTCGTTTTTAGCGGTGGCGGTGGCGGTGGCGGTGTTCAGGGCGTTGAGGTCTTTCTTGGTGCTTTTGAAGACTCTTCTTGTATACACCTTCCTCTCCGAGAATCTCTGCTTTTCTTTGGCTCCTTCATCTACTCCATCTATAGGTCCCGAAGCCATACATGCATCCAAAACCCTAATTCGAACACCAGCCCCCAAAATCCCCAAAATCCTAGGGTTTTAAACCCAAAAATTAACAATCCGGCAGAAGGAAAAATAAATAGAACAGAAATAGGTACCTAAACCTAGAATCCCTAGGGCTTCATTCCACAGCCAAATCAACCACCGAAATTCCTAGGGCTCACTCGAAACCTTCCCCAAATCAAGGGAAGAAACTACCAGAGCAAAGAAAACGTATCAAGGAGAGAAAGGAACAGTAGGGTTTCGATGCTCGTTTACCTGTGCGTTCCGATCAGATCTCTCTTTCTCTCTCAGTCTCTCTCGTTGTTTCTCTCACTAGAACTTCGTCTTTCTCTCTCTTGGTCGAAACGATTGTCGTTTAAACGAATCGTCACATGTGTTCGGCAACTGAGGGTTCGTGTAGAAGCGTCAACAAAACGAAGCGTTTGGAGCTGTGAAGAGCCGTGCCAGGGGCGGGAAGCATTATATTAGCCAAAATTCGGGATGTAGACTCACGTGAAAATGTATAACATGCAGTTCACGCACCAATGAGGAAGGTCTTTCCTAGGAAAGTGCGAACCACGATAAAAGTAAAGCGCGAGGGGCTTTTATGGCCGAGAGTCTCGTTGGAGAAAATTGTATGTTTCCATAGTAAAAGCAGTGGCGCGTGTTGAGTAACCTCTCGTTATGTGGATTGCTGGTGGCGTTCAATGCTCAAAACTTTCGTACACGCGCTAGTATCGTGGTTTAGACTATTGATCCTTCGTTTTTTTCTTTCCTATTTCGGGTGGGCAAACGGGCTTCATTATGGGTCAAAACCTAAATGCTCGGATTGGATTGTCTTTCTCAGCTTGTGAAATATTTTTACCGAAAAGCTTAGGAGAAGAAGCAGTGTTTAGTAATTTGGGTAATCATTTCTCAACATAAATATTAAATTATTTTTAATAAATTATTAATTAATTTATATATATAAATTTTAATAAATATCAGTATAAATTAGAATTTTTTATTTTAATAAATAATTTAAAAAATATTTACCAAAATAAATACCCTTTTCTTATCTTGTTTATACTGTAAACGATATTATTTTGCACATATCTTATTTACAGTGTAAACCAAATAACATGTGTAAACGAGATATATGAAAACGAGATAACATGTATCTCGTTTAATTATCACGAGATATATGTATTTATAAATAATTAAATATAATTTTTGAAAATAATAAAAAATATTAATGATTTAAATTGGACCAAACTCTTAAAAATAAAACGTTTCAACTAATAGGAAAGAGGGACGATTTTAAATAATAAGAAAAATAAGCAATCCATTTTAAATAATAGAAAAGATGAACTGTTCAACTGCCCACTATTAACACATTTACTTTTCATTTTAAATAATAAAATACATATAAGATAAATACCATATATGTAATTCCATTATTAATAATAGATTATAGACAAATTTCTAAAAATAAAATTTTATGAATCAATCAGTAATTTTTTATTTTTTTTTAAAGTAGTCCAAACTTATCAATATTTAATAATATGATTTCACAAGTTATAATATGTGATATTAGTCATTGTTATATATATGAAAAATGTGACTTTTTTTTTAGATGACAAAAGGGGTCGAAGACCCCAAAAAGAAAACTAACAAGAACCCCTTAAAATGGGAGAACCAGACAAGTCACGCATAATTATCATAGCTGTATCCGTGGGAGCAACTTCAAAGAGGTGAAGGCCAAAGGGAAGATTATGGCCCTTCTTGGCAAGGTTGTTGGTGCACGAAATTGTGATCATCAATGGCGCCATCAACATGGTACGCTCAATTGTAATCTCAACTTTTTATCACAACTTCGCACAACTAACCAGCAAGTGTACTAGGTCGTCCAAGTAATAAACCTTACGCGAGTAAAGGTCGATCCCACGGAGATTGTTGGTATGAAGCAAGCTATGGTCACCTTGTAAATCTCAGTCAGGCGGATATCAAAAGGTTATGGAGTTTTCGAAATTAAATAAGAAGTAAACATAAAATAAGGATAGAAATACTTATGTAATTCATTGGTTAGAATTTCAGATAAGCGTATAGAGATGCATTCGTTCCTCTGAACCTCTACTTTTCTGCTGTCTTCATCCAATCAATCTTACTCCTTTCCATGGCTGGCTTTATGTAAGGACATCACCGTTGTCAATGGTTACTTTTGATCCTCTCTGAAAAATGGTCCGATGCACTGTCACTGCATGGCTAATCGTCTGGAGGCATCACCCTTGCCAATGGCTGCATCCCATCCTCTTGTGAAAATGGTCCAAATGCTCTGTCATAGCACGGCTAATCATCTGAGGTTCTCGATCATGCTGGAATAGGATTCACTCTCCTTTTGCATCTGTCACTACGCCCAGCACTCGCGAGTTTGAAGTTCATCACAGTCATTCAATCCCAGAGTCCTACTCGAAATACCACAGACAAGGTTTAGACTTTTCGGACTCTCATGAATGTCGCCATCAATCTAGCTTATACCACGAAGATTCTGATTAAGAGATCCAAGAGATACTCATTCAATCTAAGGTAGAACGGAAGTGGTTGTCAGGCACGCGTTCATAAGGAATGATGATGATTGTCACGTTCATCACATTCAGGTTGAAGTGCGAATGAATATCTTAGAAGCGGAATAAGTTGATTTGAATAGAAAAACAGTAGTACTTTGCATTAATCTTTGAGGAACAGCAGAGCTCCACACCTTAATCTATGGAGTGTAGAAACTCTACCGTTGAAAATACATAAGTGAAAGGTCCAGGCATGGCCGAATGGCCAGCCCCCAAACGTGATCAATAGATCAAAATATAATCCAAAGATGTTCAAAGATGTCTAATACAATAGTAAAAAGTCCTATTTATAATAAACTAGCTACTAGGGTTTACAGAAGTAAGTAATTGATACATAAATTCACTTCCGGGGCCCACTTGGTGTGTGCTTGGGCTGAGCTTGAATGTTACACGTGCAGAGGTTCTTTCTGGAGCTGAACGCCAGGTTGTAACGTATTTCTGGCGTTCAACTCTGGTTTGTGACTTGTTTCTGGCGTTTAACTCCAAACAGCAGCATAGAACTGGTGTTCAACGCCCTTTTACGTCGTCTAAAATCGTTCAAAGTATGGACTATTATATATTGCTGGAAAGCCCTGGATGTCTACTTTCCAACACAATTGGAAGCGTGCTATTTTGAGTTCTGTAGCTCCAGAAAATCCACTTTGAGTGCAGGGAGGTCAGAATCCAACAGCATCAGCAGTCTTTCTTCAACCTCTGAATCTGATTTTTGCTCAAGTCCCTCAATTTCAGCCAGAAAATACCTGAAATCACAGAAAAATACACAAACTCATAGTAAAGTCCAGAAATGTGAATTTAACATAAAAACTAATAAAAATATCCCTAAAAGTAACTAGATTCTACTAAAAACATACTAAAAACAATGCCAAAAAGTGTATAAATTATCCGCTCATCACAATACCAAACTTAAATTATTGCTTGTCCCCAAGCAACTGAAAATCAAATAGGATAAAAAGAAGAGAATATACTATAAATTCCAAACTATCAATGAAACATAGCTCCAATCAGATGAGCGGGACTTGTAGCTTTTTGCCTCTTGAATAGTTTTGGCATCTCACTTTATCCATTGAAGTTCAGAATGATTGGCTTCTATAGGAACTCAGAGTTCAGATAGTGTTATTGATTCTCCTAGTTCAGTATGACGATTTCGCACACCAAGTTTTTGGCGCCGTTGCCGGGGATTGTTCGAGTTTGGACAACTGACGGTTCGTCTTGTTGCTCAGATTAGGTAACTTTATTTTAATTTTAAGTTTTTGTTTTTATTCTTTTAATTTTCAAAAAAAATTTCCAAAAGAAAAAATTAATTTATGTTCTTCAGAATTTTTAAGAATGAATTCTAGAGTTTCATGAAGCATGATGAAGCCTGGCTGGCTGTAAAGCCATGTCTAATTCTTGGACTGAGGCTTCCACTTATAAGTATATGAAGTTGGATGAAGTATCAGCTGTTGTATGCTTGATAGGTATCTGCTGAAGCTTGGCTGGCCATTGGCCATGTCTAGTGTTTTGGACCGGAGCTTTCACTGAAAGCTTGGCTGGCTAGTAAGACATGTCTAATTCCTGGACTGAAGTTTTAGACTAAGAGTGCAGGATTCCTGGAATTCATATTAAAAATTTTGGAATCCTTATTTTCCTTTTTCAAATAAATTTCGAAAAATAACAAAAAAATTCATAAAATCAAAAAAATTCAAAAAAATATTTTTGTGTTTCTTGTTTGAGTCCTAAGTCAATTTTTAAGTTTGGTGTCAATTGCATTTTTCTAAAAATTTATGTAATTTTCGAAAAAACATGCATTCATAGTGTTCTTCATGATCTTCAAGTTGTTCTTGGTAAGTCTTCTTGTTTGATCTTTAAATTTTCTTGTTTTATGTCTTTTCTTGTTTTTCATATGCATTTTTTTCGTTTGTTAGAATCTAAGCATTAAAGATTTCTAAGTTTGGTGTCTTGCATGTTTTTCTTTTCTTGAAAATTTTCAAAAAAATAAGTCTTGATGTTCATCTTGATCTTCAAAGTGTTCTTGGTGTTCATCTTGACATTCATAGTGTTCTTGCATACATTCATTGTTTTGATCTAAAAAATTCTCATGCATTGAGTCTTTTTCATGTTTTTCTCTTTCTTCATTAAAAATTCAAAAATAAAAAAAAATATCTTTCCCTTTTTCACTCATAAATTTTCAAAAATTTGAGTTGACTTTTTCAAAACTTTTTAAAATTTAGTTGTTTTTTATGAGTCAAATCAAATTTTCAATTTAAAAATCTTATCTTTTTCAAAAATCATATCTTTTTCATTTTTCTTATTTATTTTCGAAAATTTTAAAAATATTTTTCAAAAATTTTTTTCTTAATTTTATATCATATTTTCGAAAATATCATCAACAATTAATGTTTTTGTTCAAAAATTTCAAGTTTGTTACTTACTTGTTAAGAAAGATTCAAACTTTAAGTTCTAGAATCATATCTTGTGATTTCTTGTGGGTCAAGTCATTAATTGTGATTTTAAAAATAAAATCTTTTTCAAAACTAATTTCAATCATATCTTTTCAAAAATATCTTTTTATCTTATCTTTGTCAAAATCATATCTTTTTAATCATACCTCTTCATATCATATCTTTTTCAAATATCTTTTCTAACTTCTTATTTTCTTATCTTTTAAAAATTGATTTTCAAAATTTGTTTCAACAAACTAATTAACTTTTTATTTGTTTCTTATCTCTTTCAAAACTACCTAACTAACTATCCCTCTCTAATTTTCAAAAATATCTCCCTCTTTTTCAAAAAAAAATTCTTTTTAGTTAATTAATTGTTTAAATTTTAATTTTAATTTTAATTCTTCTTTAATTTTCGAAAATCATCAACTTCTTTTCAAAAATTAATTTTCGAAATTCCCTCTCCCTCATCTCCTTCTATTTATTTATTAATTTACTAACACTTCTCCTCACCTCATATCTATGCTCCTATCCTCACCCTTGTGTTTGGATTATCCATTCTTCTTCACTCTTATTCCCTTTCTTCTTCTACTCACACAAAGAAACCTCTCTCTACTGAGGCAAAGAGGATCCCTATTATTATTTTCTTTGTTATTCCCTTCTTTGTCATATGAGCAGGAGCAAGGACAAGAACATTCTTGTTGAAGCAGATCCTGAACCTGAAAGGACTCTGAAAAGGAAACTAAGAGAAGTTAAAATACAACAATCCAGAGACAACCTTACAGGAATTTTTGAACAAGAAAAGGAGATGGCAGCCGAACCTAACAACAATAATGCAAGGAGGATGCTTGGTGACTTTACTGCACCTAATTCCAATTTACATGGAAGAAGCATCTCCATTCCTGCCATTGGAGCAAACAATTTTGAGCTGAAACCTCAATTAGTTTCTCTAATGCAGCAGAACTGCAAGTTTCATGGACTTCCATCTGAAGATCCTTTTCAGTTCTTGACTGAATTCTTGCAGATCTGTGATACTGTTAAGACTAATGGAGTAGATCCCGAAGTCTACAGGCTTATGCTTTTCCCGTTTGCTGTAAGAGACAGAGCTAGAGTGTGGTTGGACTTTCAACCCAAAGATAGCCTAAACTCTTGGGATAAGCTGGTCACGACTTTCTTAGCCAAGTTCTTTCCTCCTCAAAAGCTGAGTAAGCTTAAAGTGGACGTTCAAACCTTCAGACAGAAAGGAGGTGAATCCCTCTATGAAGCTTGGGAGAGATATAAGCAACTGACCAAAAAGTGTCCTTCTGACATGCTTTCAGAATGGACCATCCTGGATATATTTGATGAGCGGATAATTTATACGCTTTTTAACATTGTTTTTAGTATGTTTTTAGTAGGATCTAGTTACTTTTAGGGATGTTTTCATTAGTTTTTATGTTAAATTCACATTTCTGGACTTTACTATGAGTTTGTGTATTTTTCTGTGATTTCAGGTATTTTCTGGCTGAAATTGAGGGACTTGAGCAGAAATCAGATTTAGAGGTTGAAGAAGGACTGCTGATGCTGTTGGATTCTGACCTCCCTGCACTCAAAGTGGATTTTCTGGAGCTACAGAACTCGAAATGGCGCGCTTCCAATTGCGTTGGAAAGTAGACTTCCAGGGCTTTCCAGAAATATATAATAGTTCATACTTTGGCCAAGAATAGACGATGTAAACTGGCGTTCAACGCCAGCTTTCTGCCCAAATCTGGAGTCCAGCGCCAGAAAAGGAGCCAAAACCAGAGTTGAACGCCCAAACTGGCACAAAAGCTGGCGTTCAACTCCAGAAAGGACCTCTACACGTGCAACACTCAAGCTCAGCCCAAGCACACACCTAGTGGGCCCCGGAAGTGGATTTATGCATCAATTACTTACTTCTGTAAACCCTAGTAGCTAGATTATTATAAATAGGACCTTTTACTATTGTATTAGGAATCTTTGATCAGTTGTATGCTATCTTAGATCACGTTTGAGGGCTGGCCTCTCGGCCATGCCTGGACCTTTCACTTATGTATTTTCAACGGTAGAGTTTCTACACTCCATAGATTAAGGTGTGGAGCTCTGCTGTTCCTCAAAGATTAATGCAAAGTACTACTGTTTTCTATTCAATTCATCTTATTTCGCTTCTAAGATATTCATTCGCACTTCAACCTGAATGTGATGAATGTGACAATCATCATCATTCCCTATGAACACGTGCCTGACAACCACTTTCGTTCTACATTAGAATTGAATGAGTATCTCTTAGATCTCTTAATCGGAATCTTCGTGGTGTAAGCTAGAATGATGGCAGCATTTAAGAGAATTCGGAAGGTCTAAACCTTGTCTGTGGTATTCCGAGTAGGATTCAATGATTGAATGACTGTGACGAGCTCCAAACTCGCGATTGCTGGGCGTTAGTGACAGACGCAAAAGGATAGTAAATCCTATTCCAGCATGATCGAGAACCGACAGATGAATAGCCGTGCCGTGACAGGGTGCGTTGACCATTTTCACTGAGAGGATAAGATGAAGCCATTGACAAGGGTGATGCCTCCAGACGATTAGCCGTGCCGTGACAGGGCATTGGATCATTTTCCCGAGAGATGACCAAAAGTAGCCATTGACAGTGGTGATGTCAGCCATGGAAAGGAGTAAGACTGACTGGATGAAGATAGCAGGAAAGCAGAGGTTCAGAGGAACGAAAGCATCTCTATTCGCTTATCTGAAATTCTCACCAATAAATTACATAAGTATTTCTATTCCTATTCTATTATTTATTTTCAAAAACCCATTACTATTTTATATCCGCCTGACTACGATTTACAAGGTGACCATAGCTTGCTTCATACCGACAATCTCCGTGGGATTCGACCCTTACTCACGTAAGGTATTACTTGAACGACCTAGTGCACTTGCTGGTTAGTTATGTGAAGTTGTGAAGATATGTTTAGACCATGGTTCTGTGCATCCGTTTTTGGTGCCATTGCCGGGGAATCAATTTCGAACAACAATTCACAACCTAAGTAGCAATTTCGCATACCAAGTTTTTGGCGCCGTTGCCGGGGATTGTTTGAGTTTGGACAACTAACGGTTCATCCTGTTGCTCAGATTAGGTAATTTTCTTTTTGTTTTCTTTTCAAAAAAATTTTCAAAAATATTTCAAAATTTTCTCACCTGTTTTCGAAAAAAAATTTAGATTCAAAATTTTTAAGAATGAATTCTAGTGTTTCATGAAGCATGTGAAGCCTGGCTGGCTATAAAGCCATGTCTAAATTCTTTTGGACTGAGGCTTCCAACCATCAGCTGTTATACGACTGTAGGGTATGTCAGGCATGTCATGTCTGAATTACATGCTGAAGCTTGGCTGGCCATTGGCCATGTCTAGTGTCTTGGACCGGAGCTTTCATTGAAAGCTTGGCTGGCTAGTGAGCCATGTCTAATTCCTGGACTGAAGCTTTAGACTAACATGGCAAGATTCCTGGAATTCATATTAAAAATTTTGGAATCCTTATTTTCTCTTTTCTAAATAATTTTCGAAAAATATAAAATAAAAATCCAAAAAAATTAGAAAATCATAAAAAATAAAAAAAATATTTTGTGTTTCTTGTTTGAGTCTTGAGTCATGTTATAAGTTTGGTGTCAATTGCATGTGCATCTTGCATTTTTCGAAAATTCTCATGCATTCATAGTGTTCTTCATGATCTTCAAGTTGTTCTTGGTAAGTCTTCTTGTTTGATCTTTGCATTTGCATGTTTTGTGTCTTTTCTTATTTTTCATATGCATTCTTGAATTCTTAGTGTCTAAGCATTAAAGAATTCGAAGTTTGGTGTCTTGCATATTTTCCTTGCATTAAAAATTTTTCAAAAATATGTTCTTGGTGTTCATCTTGACATTCATAGTGTTCTTGGTGTTCATCTTGACATTCATAGCATTCATGCATGCGTTCATTGTTTTGATCTAAAAATTTCATGCATTGCATCTTTTTAGTGTTTTTCTCTCTCATCATAAAAATTCAAAAATAAAAAAAAAATATCTTTCCCTCTTTCTCTCTCATAAATTCGAAAATTAGATTTGACTTTTTTCAAAAATTTTTAAAATCTAGTTGTTTTTATGAGTCAAATCAAATTTTCAATTTAAAAATCTCATCTTTTTCAAAATCTTTTTCAAAAATCAAATCTTTTTCAAATTTCTTAGTTATTTTCGAAAATTCCAAAAATATTTTTCAAAAATCTTTTTCTTAATTTTACATCAAATTTTTGAAAATAACATCACCAATTAATGTTTTGATTAAAAAATTTCAAGTTTGTTACTTACTTGTTAAGAAAGATTCAAACTTTAAGTTCTAGAATCATATCTTGTGATTTCTTGTGAATCAAGTCATTAATTGTGATTTTAAAAATTAAATATTTTTTAAAACTAATTTTTATCATATCTTTTCAAAAATATATTCTCATCTTATCTTTTTCAAAAATTTGATTTCAAAATATCTTTTCTAACCTCCTAACTTCTTATCTTTTCAAAATATCTTTTCAAAATTTGTTTCAACTAACTAACTTTTTGTTTGTTTCTCATCTTTTTCAAAACTACCTAACTAACTCTCTCTCTCTAATTTTCGAAAATATCTCCCCCTTTTTCAAAATTTCTTTAAACTAATCATTTTATTATTTTTTATTTGAATTTTCGAAAACTACTAACCTTTTTCAAAAACTATTTTCAAAAATCACTAACTCTTTTTCAAAAAAAAAAAAATATATTTTCGAAAATCCTTCACCCTCTCTCTCTCTTTCTGATTTCAGATTTTTCTCTTCTTCTTTTCTTCTACTAACAATAAGGAACTTCTTTACTGTGACATAGAGGATTCCTCTTCTTTTCTTTTTCTCTCCTCTTTCTTATGAGCAGGGACAGAGAAAAAGGCATTCTTGTTGAAGCTAATCCAGAACCTGAAAGGACTCTGAAGAGGAAATTAAGAGAAGCTAAATTACAACAATCCAGAGACAACTTGATTGAAAATTTCGAACAAGTAAAGGAGATGGCAGCCGAACCCAACAACAATGCAAGGAGAATGCTTGGTGACTTTACTGCACCAAATTCCAATTTACATGGAAGAAGCATCTCCATTCCTGCCATTGGAGCAAACAACTTTGAGCTGAAACCTCAATTAGTTTCTCTAATGCAGCAAAACTGCAAGTTTCATAGACTTCCATCTGAAGATCCTTTTCAGTTCTTAACTGAATTCTTGCAGATCTGTGATACTGTTAAGACTAATGGAGTAGATCCTGAAGTCTACAGGCTCATGCTTTTCCCTTTTACTGTAAGAGACAGAGCTAGAGTGTGGTTGGACTCTCAACCCAGAGATAGCCTGAACTCTTGGGATAAGCTGGTCACGGCTTTCTTAGCCAAGTTCTTTCCTCCTCAAAAGCTGAGCAAGCTTAGAGTGGATGTTCAAACTTTCAAACAGAAAGAAGGTGAATCCCTCTATGAAGCTTGGGAAAGATACAAACAGTTGACCAAAAAGTGTCCTTCTGACATGCTTTCAGAATGGACCATCCTGGATATATTCTATGATGGTTTATCTGAGCTATCAAAGATGTCACTGGACACTTCTGCAGGTGGATCCATTCACCTAAAGAAAACGCCTGCAGAAGCTCAAGAACTCATTGACATGGTTGCTAGTAACCAGTTCATGTACACTTCTGAGAGGAATCCTGTGAATAATGGGACACCTATGAAGAAGGGAGTTCTTGAAGTTGATACTCTGAATGCCATATTGGCTCAGAATAAAATATTGACTCAGCAAGTCAATATGATTTCTCAGAGTCTGAATGGAATGCAAGCTGCATCCAACAGTACTCAAGAGGCTTCTTATGAAGAAGAAGCTTATGATCCTGAGAACCCTGCAATAGCAGAGGTGAATTACTTAGGTGAACCTTATGGAAACACCTATAACTCATCATGGAGAAATCATCCAAATTTCTCATGGAAGGATCAAAAGCCTCAACAAGGCTTTAATAATGGTGGAAGAAACAGGTTTAATAACAATAAACTTTTTCCATCATCCACTCAGCAACAGACAGAGAACTCTGAACAAAATACTTCTAATTTAACAAACTTAGTCTCTGATCTATCTAAGGCCACTGTAAGTTTCATGAATGAAACAAGATCTTCCATTAGAAATCTGGAAGCACAAGTGGGCCAGCTGAGTAAAAGGATCACTGAAATCCCTCCCAGTACTCTCCCAAGCAATACAGAAGAGAATCCAAAAGGAGAGTGCAAGGCCATTGACATAAGCACCATGGCCGAACCCAATGAGGGAGAGGAGGACGTGAATCCCAAGGAGGAAGACCTCCTAGGACGTCCAGTGGTCAATAAGGAGCTTCCCTCTGAGGAACCAAAGGACTCTGAGGCTCATCTAGAGACCATAGAGATTCCATTGAACCTCCTTATGCCCTTCATGAGCTCTGATGAGTATTCCTCTTCTGAAGAGAATGAGGATGTTACTGAAGAGCA
The DNA here is from genome assembly GCF_003086295.3 of Arachis hypogaea. Lineage (NCBI taxonomy): Eukaryota > Viridiplantae > Streptophyta > Magnoliopsida > Fabales > Fabaceae > Arachis > Arachis hypogaea. The sequence goes on along the minus strand of NC_092048.1, from coordinate 86,468,223 downwards.
AACTGCCAAGTTTCTTGGTACAATCATGAAGCTGAATGCCAAATTATTTGGCATTGATACTTGGGAAGTTGAACCTCCCTTGTTCATCAATGAACTAAGTGATCTGGATCAACTAACATTGCATCAGAAGAGACAGGATCCTGGAAAGTTCATAATACCTTGTACTATAGGCACCATGATCTTTAAGGCTCTGTGTGACCTTGGTTTAGGGATAAACCTCATGCCCCTCTCTGTAATAGAGAAACTGGAAATCTATGGGGTGCAAGCTGCTAAAATCTCATTAGAGATGGCAGACAATTCAAGAAAACAGGCATATGGACAAGTAGAGGACGTATTAGTAAAGGTTGAAGGCCTTTACATCCCTGCTGATTTCATAGTCCTGGATACTGGAAAGGAAGAGGATGAATCCATCATCCTAGGAAGACCTTTCCTGGCCACAGCAAGAGCTGTGATTGATGTTGACAGAGGTGAAATAGTCCTTCAATGGAATGAGGACTCCCTTGTGTTTAAAACTCAAGGATCTCCCTCTGCAACCATGGAGAGGAAGCATGAAAAGCTTCTCTCAAACCAGAGTCAACCCAAGCCCCCACAGTCAAACTCTAAGTTTGGTGTTGAACTCTCATATCCAAACTCTAAGTTTGGTGTTGGAGAGTCTCAACAATGCTCTGAACATCTGTGAGGCTCCATGAGAGCCCACTGTCAAGCTATTGACATTAAAGAAGCGCTTGTTGGGAGGCAACCCAATTTTTATTTATCTAACTATATTTTTCTTAGTTATATGTCTTTATAGGTTCATGATCATGAGGAGTCACGAAATAAATATAAAAATTGAAAATGGAATCAAAAACAGCAGAAGAAAAATCACACCCTGGAGGAGCATCTGCCTGGCATTCAACGCCAGAACAGAGCATGGTTCTGGCGCTGAACGCCCAAAATGGGCAGCATTCTGGCGCTGAACACCCAGAACAAGCATGGTTCTGGCGTTCAACGCCAGAAATGGCTAGTAAATGGGCGTTGAACGCCCAAAATGGGCACCAACCTGGCGCTGAACGCCCAGAGTTATGTGCAAGGGTATTTTACATGCCTAATTGGTGCAGGGATGCAAATCCTTGACACCCCAGGACCTGTGGACCCCACAAGATCATCTCAGGATCTGTGGACCCCACAGGATCACCTCAGGATCTGTGGACCCCACAGGATCCCCACCTACCTCTACTCACTTCTTCTCACCACTCTCTTTCACACAACCCCATAAACACTCTTCCCCAAAAACCCTTAACCAATCACCTCAATCTCTCTTCCCCATCACCTCTTCACCACTCACATCCATCCACTCTTCCCCATAAACCTACCTCATAAACTCCACCTACCTTCAAAAGTCAAAACCAATTTCCCACCCAAACCTACCCATATGGCCGAAACCTTTCCCCCCTCCCTTCCCTATATAAAGCCCTCCATTCTTCATCAAATTCACACAACACACCCCTCTACACCCTTCTTGGCCGAAACACTTCCCACTCTCCCTCTCCTCCATTTCTTCTTCTTCTTCATCTATCCTTTCTTTTATTGCTCGAGGGCGAGCAAAATTCTAAGTTTGGTGTGGTAAAAGCATAAGCTTTTTATTTTTCCATTTCTATTGATGGCACCTAAGACCGGAGAATCCTCTAGAAAGGGGAAAGGGAAGACAAAAGCTTCCACATCCGAGTCATGGGAGATGGAAAGGTTCATCTCCAAAGCCCATCAAGACCACTTCTATGATGTTGTGGCCAAGAAGAAGGTGATCCCCGAGGTCCCTTTCAAACTCAAAAGAAATGAGTATCCGGAGATCCGACATGAAATTCAAAGAAGAGGTTGGGAAGTTCTAACAAATCCCATCCAACAAGTCGGCATCCTAATGGTTCAAGAGTTCTATGCTAATGCATGGATCACCAAGAACCATGATCAAAGTAAGAACCCGGATCCAAAGAACTATGTTACAATGGTTCGGGGGAAATACTTAGATTTTAGTCCGGAGAATGTGAGATTGGCGTTTAACTTGCCCATGATGCAAGGAGATGAACGCCCCTACACTAGAAGGGTCAACTTTAATCAAAGTTTGGACCAAGTCCTTATGGACATATGTGTAGAAGGAGCTCAATGGAAGATTGACTCCAAAGGCAAGCCGGTTCAACTAAGAAGATTGGACCTCAAGCCTGTAGCTAGAGGATGGTTGGAGTTCATTCAATGCTCAATCATTTCCACTAGCAACCGGTCTGAAGTTACTATAGACCGGGCCATCATGATCCATAGCATCATGATTGGAGAAGAGGTGGAAGTTCATGAGATTATACCTCAAGAACTCTACAAGGTGGCTGATAAGTCCTCCACTATGGCAAGGTTAGCCTTTCCTCACCTCATTTGCCACCTATGCAATTCAGCTGGGATTGACATAGAGGAAGATATCCTAATTAAATAGGACAAGCCCATCACTAAAAAAAAGATGGAGCAAGCAAGAGAGCCCATTCATGGAGCTCAAGAGGCGTATGAAGCTCATCACCATGAGATTCCGGAGATGCCTCAAATGCACTTTCCTCCACAAAACTATTGGGAGCAAATCAACACCTCCCTAGGAGAATTGAGTTTCGATATGGGACAACTAAGGGTGGAACATCAAGAGCACTCCATCATGCTTCATGAAATAAGAGAAAATCAAAAAGCAATGAGGGAGGAGCAACAAAGACAAGGAAGAGACATAGAAGAGCTCAAGGACATCATTGGTTCCTCAAGAAGGAAACACCACCATCACTAAGGTGGATTCATTCCTTGTTCTTATTTTTTCTGTTTTTCGTTTTCTATGTTATGTGCTTATCTATGTTTGTATCTTCATTACATGATCATTAGTAGTTAGTAACTTTGTCTTAAAGTTATGAATGTCCTATGAATCCATCACCTCTCTTAAATGAAAAATGTTTTAATTCAAAAGAACAAGAAGTACATGAGTTTCGAATTTATCCTTGAACTTAGTTTAATTATATTGATGTGGTGACAATGCTTCTTGTTTTCTGAATGAATGCTTGAACAGTGCATATGTCTTTTGAAGTTGTTGTTTAAGAATGTTAAATATGTTGGCTCTTGAAAGAATGATGACTAGGAGACATGTTATTTGATAATCTGAAAAATCATAAAAATGATTCTTGAAGCAAGAAAAAGCAGCAAAGAACAAAGCTTGCAGAAAAAAAAAAAGAGAAAAAGAAAAAGCAAGCAGAAAAAGCCAATAACCCTTAAAACCAAAAGGCAAGGGTAATAAAAAAGGATCCCAAGGCTTTGAGCATCAGTGGATAGGAGGGCCTAAAGGAATAAAATCCTGGTCTAAGCGGCTAAACCAAGCTGTCCCTTACCATGTGCTTGTGGCATGTAGGTGTCAAGTGAAAACTTGAGACTGAGCGGTTAAAGTCAAGGTCCAAAGCAAAAAAAGAGTGTGCTTAAGAACCCTGGACACCTCTAATTGGGGACTTTAGCAAAGCTGAGTCACAATCTGAAAAGGTTCACCCAATTAAGTGTCTGTGGCATTTATGTATCCAATGGTAATACTGGAAAATAAAGTGCTTAGGGCCACGGCCAAGACTCATAAAGAAGCTGTGTTCAAGAATCATCATACTGAACTAGGAGAATCAATAACACTATCTGAACTCTGAGTTCCTATAGATGCCAATCATTCTGAACCTCAATGGATAAAGTGAGATGCCAAAACTATTCAAGAGACAAAAAGCTATAAGTCCCGCTCATTTGATTGGAGCTATGTTTCATTGATAGTTTGGAATTTATAGTATATTCTCTTCTTTTTATCCTATTTGATTTTCAGTTGCTTGGGGACAAGCAACAATTTAAGTTTGGTGTTGTGATGAGCGGATAATTTATACGCTTTTTGGCATTATTTTTAGTATGTTTTTAGTAGGATCTAGTTACTTTTAGGGATGTTTTCATTAGTTTTTATGTTAAATTCATATTTCTGGACTTTACTATGAGTTTGTGTATTTTTCTGTGATTTCAGATATTTTCTGGCTGAAATTGAGGGACTTGAGCAGAAATCAGATTCAGAGGTTGAAGAAGGACTGCTGATGCTGTTGGATTCTGACCTCCCTGCACTCAAAGTGGATTTTCTGGAGCTACAGAACTCGAAATGGCGCTCTTCTAATTGCGTTGGAAAGTAGACTTCTAGGGCTTTCCAGCAATATATAATAGTCTATACTTTGGCCAAGAATAGATGACGTAAACTGGCGTTCAACGTCAGCTTTCTGCCCAAATCTGGCGTCCAGCGCCAGAAAAGGAGCCAAAACCAGAGTTGAACGCCCAAACTGGCACAAAAGCTGGCGTTCAACTCCAGAAAGGACCTCTACACGTGCAACACTCAAGCTCAGCCCAAGCACACACCTATTGGGCCCCGGAAGTGGATTTATGCATCAATTACTTACTTTTGTAAACCCTAGTAGCTAGATTATTATAAATAGGACCTTTTACTATTGTATTAGGAATCTTTGATCAGTTGTATGCTATCTTAGATCACGTTTGAGGGCTGGCCTCTCGGCCATGCCTGGACCTTTCACTTATATATTTTCAACGGTAGAGTTTCTACACTCCATAGATTAAGGTGTGGAGCTCTGCTGTTCCTCAAAGATTAATGCAAAGTACTACTGTTTTCTATTCAATTCATCTTATTTCGCTTCTAAGATATTCATTCGCACTTCAACCTGAATGTGATGAATGTGACAATCATCATCATTCCCTATGAACGCGTGCCTGACAACCACTTCCGTTCTACATTAGAATTGAATGAGTATCTCTTAGATCTCTTAATCGGAATCTTCGTGGTGTAAGCTAGAATGATGGCGGCATTCAAGAGAATCCGAAAGGTCTAAACCTTGTCTGTGGTATTCCGAGTAGGATTCAATGAATGAATGACTGTGACGAGCTCCAAACTCGCGATTGCTGGGCGTTAGTGACAGACGCAAAAGGATAGTAAATCCTATTCCAGCATGATCGAGAACCGACTGATGAATAGCCGTGCCGTGACAGGGTGCGTTGACCATTTTCACTGAGAGGATAAGATGAAGCCATTGACAAGGGTGATGCCTCCAGATGATTAGCCGTGCCGTGACAGGGCATTTGATCATTTTCCCGAGAGATGACCGAAAGTAGCCATTGACAGTGGTGATGTATCACATAAAGCCAGCCATGGAAAGGAGTAAGACTGACTGGATAAAGATAGCAGGAAAGCAGAGGTTCAGAGGAACGAAAGCATCTCTATTCGCTTATCTGAAATTCTCACCAATGAATTACATAAGTATTTCTATTCCTATTCTATTATTTATTTTCGAAAACCCATTACTGTTTTATATCCGCCTGACTGCGATTTACAAGGTGACCATAGCTTGCTTCATATCGACAATCTCCGTGGGATTCGACCCTTACTCACGTAAGGTATTACTTGGACGACCCAGTGCACTTGCTGGTTAGTTATGCGAAGTTGTGAAGATATGTTTAGACCATGGTTCTGTGCATCCGTTTTTGGTGCCATTGCCGGGGAATCAATTTCGAACAACAATTCACAACCTGAGTAGCAATTTCGCATACCAATATTCTATGATGGTCTGTCTGAATTAGCTAAGATGTCATTGGATACTTCTGTAGGTGGATCCATTCACCTAAAGAAAACGCCTGCAGAAGCTCAAGAACTCATTGACATGGTTGCTAATAACCAGTTCATGTACACTTCTGAGAGGAATCCTGTGAGTAATGGGACGCCTCAGAAGAAGGGAGTTCTTGAAATTGATACTCTGAATGCCATATTGGCTCAGAACAAAATATTGACTCAGCAAGTCAATATGATTTCTCAGAGTCTGAATGGAATGCAAGCTGCATCCAACAGTACTCAAGAGGCATCTTCTGAGGAAGAAGCTTATGATCCTGAGAACCCTGCAATAGCAGAGGTGAATTATATGGGTGAACCCTATGGAAACACCTATTCTCCCTCATGGAGAAATCACCCAAATCTCTCATGAAAAGATTAACAAAAGCCTCAACAAGGCTTTAATAATGGTGGAAGAAACAGGTTTAACAATAGTAAACCTTTTCCATCATCTTCTCAGCAACAGACAGAAAACTCAGAACAAAATAGCTCTAATTTAGCAAACTTAGTCTCTGATCTGTCCAAGGCCACTCTAAGTTTTATGAGTGAAACAAGGTCCTCCATAAGAAATTTGGAGGCACAAGTGGGCCAGCTGAGTAAGAAAATTACTGAAACACCTCCTAGTACTCTCCCAAGCAATACAGAAGAGAATCCAAAAAGAGAGTACAAGGCCATTGATATAATTAATATGGCCAAATGCATGGAGGACAGAGAGGACGTAAACCCTACTGAGGATAACCTCATGGGACGTCTCTCAAGCAAGAAGGAGTTTCCCTCTGAGGAACCAAAGGACTCTGAGGCTCATCTAGAGACCATAGAGATTCCATTGAACCTCCTTATGCCATTCATGAGCTCTGATGAGTATTCCTCTTCTAAAGAGAATGAGGATGTTACTGAAGAGCAAGTTGCCAAGTTCCTTAGTGCAATCATGAAGCTGAATGCCAATTTATTTGGTAATGAGACTTGGGGAGATGAACCTCCCCTGTTCACCAATGAACTAAATGCATTGGATCAACTGAGATTGCCTCAGAAGAAACAGGATCCTGGAAAGTTTCTAATACCTTGTACCATAGGCACCATGACCTTTGAGAAGGCTCTATGTGACCTTGGGTCAGGAATAAACCTCATGCCACTCTCTGTAATGGAGAAACTGGGAATCTTTGAGGTACATGCTGCCAAATTCTCATTAGAGATGGCAGACAAATTCATGAAACAGGCTTATGGACAAGTAGAGGTCATGTTAGTAAAGGTTGAAGGCCTTTACATCCCTGCTGATTTCATAATCCTAGATACTGAAAAGGATGAGGATGAATGCATCATCCTTGGAAGACCTTTCCTAGCCACAGCAGGAGCTGTGATAGATGTTAACAGAGGTGAATTAGTCCTTCAATTGAATGGGGACTCCCTTGTGTTTAAAGCACAAGGTTATCATCCTGTAAACATGGAAAAGAGGCATGATAAGCTTCTCTCAGTACAGTGTCAAATAAAGCCCCCACAATCAAACTTTAAGTTTGGTGTTGGGAGGCCTCAACCAAACTCTAAGTTTGGTGTTGAATCCTCACATCCAAACTCTAAGTTTGGTGTTGGGAGTCTATAAAATTGACCTGATCACCTGTGTGGCTCCATGAGAGCCCACTGTCAAGCTATTGACATTAAAGAAGTGCTTGTTGGGAGGCAACCCAATTTTTATTTATCTAATTTTATTTTTATTTTATTATTCTTTTATATTTTATTAGATTCATGATCATGTGGAGTCACAAAATAAATCAAAAAATTAAAAACAGAATAAAAAAATAGCAGAAGAAAAATCACACCCTGGAGGAAGAACTTACTGGCGTTTAAACGCCAGTAAGGAGCATCTGGCTGGCGTTCAATGCCAGAACAGAGCATGGAGCTGGCGCTGAACGCCAGAAACAAGCATGGAGCTGGCGTTCAACGCCAGAAATATGCTGCATATGGGCGTTGAACGCCCAGAACAAGCATCACTTCGGCGTCTAAACGCCAGAAATGCATGCAAAGGCATTTTACATGCCTAATTGGTGCAGGGATGTAAATCCTTGACACCTCAGGATCTGTGGACCCTACAGGATCACCTCAGGATATGCGGACCCCACAGGATCCCCACATACCTCTACTCACCTTCCCTCCTCATAATCCTATATCACCCTCTCTCTCTCTCTCTCTCTCTCTCTCTCTCTCTCTCTCTCCATTCACAGTCATCCCTTCTGTTTTCCATTCACCACTCACATCCATACACCCCATATACCTTCAAAATTCAAAATCTCTTTCCCACCCAACCCACCCATATAGCCGAATACACACATCTCTCCATCTCCTCCATATCTTCTTCTTCTTCTACTATTCTTTCTTCTTTTGCTTGAGGACGAGTAACATTCTAAGTTTGGTGTAGTAAAAGCTTAGCTTTTTTTATTTTTCCATAACCATTGATGGCACCTAAGGCCAGAGAAACCTCTAGAAAGAGGAAAGGAAAGACAAAAGCTTCCACCTCCGAGTCATAGGAGATGGAGAGATTCATCTCAAGGGTCTATAGCTCAGTGGTAGAACATTTGACTGCAAATCAAGAGATCCTTGAGATACCTCAGGGGATACATTTTCCTCCACACAACTATTGAGAGCAACTAAGGGTGGAACATCAAGAGCACTCCATCATCCTTCATGAAATTAGAGAAGATCAAAGAGCAATGAGGGAGGAGCAACAAAAACAAGGAAGAGACATAGAAGAGCTCAAGGACATCATTGGTTCCTCAAGAAGGAAACGCCACCATCACTAAGGTGGACTCATTCCTTGTTCTCAAATTCTCTATTTTTTGTTTTCTTATGTTAAATGTTTATCTATGTTTGTGTCTTTATTACATGATCATTACTGTCTAAGTGTCTATGCCTTAAAGTAGTGAATATGAATCCATCACCTCTCTTAAATGAAAAATATTTTTAATTCAAAAGAACAAGAAGTACACGAGTTTCAAATTTATCCTTGAACTTAGTTTAATTATATTGATGTGGTGACAATACTTTTTGTTTTCTGAATGAATGCTTGAACAGTGCATATGTCTTTTGAAGTTGATGTTTATGAATGTTAAATATGTTGGCTCTTGAAGAATAAGGAAAAAGGAGAAATGTTATTTGATAATCTGAAAAATCATAAAAATAATTCTTGAAGCAAGAAAAAGCAGTGAATACAAAAGCTTGCAGGAAAAAAATGGCGAAAAAAAAAGAGAGAAAAAGAAAAAGCAAGCAGAAAAAGCCAATAGCCCTTAAAACCAAAAGGCAAGGGTAATAAAAAGGATCCAAGACTTTGAACATCAGTGGATAGGAGGGCCTAAAGAAATAAAATCCTGGCCTAAGCGGCTAAACCAAGCTGTCCCTAACCATGTGCTTGTGGCGTGAAGGTGTCAAGTGAAAACTTGAGACTGAGCGGTTAAAGTCAAGGTCCAAAGCAAAAGAAGAGTGTGCTTAAGAACCCTGGACACCTCTAATTGGGGACTTTAGCAAAGCTGAGTCACAATCTGAAAAGGTTCACCCAATTATGTGTCTGTGGCATTTATGTATCCAGTGGTAATACTAGAAAACAAAGTGCTTAGGGCCACGGCCAAGACTCATAAAGTAGTTGTGTTCAAGAATCAACATACTAAACTAGGAGAATCAATAACACTATCTGAATTCTAAGTTCCTATAGATGCTATCATTTTGAACTTCAATGGATAAAGTGAGATGCCAAAACTATTTAAGAGGCAAAAAGCTACAAGTCCCACTCATCTGATTGGAGCTATGTTTCATTGATATTTTGGAATTTATAGTATATTCTCTTCTTTTTATCCTATTTGATTTTCAGTTGCTTGGGGACAAGCAATAATTTAAGTTTGGTGTTGTGATGAGCGGATAATTTATACGCTTTTTGGCATTGTTTTTACATAGTTTTCAATATGATTTAGTTAGTTTTTAGTATATTTTTATTAGTTTTTAATTAAAATTCACATTTCTGGACTTTACTATGAGTTTGTGTATTTTTCTGTGATTTCAGGTATTTTCTGGTTGAAATTGAGGGACCTGAGCAAAAATCAGATTCAGAGGTTGAAGAAGGACTGCAGATGCTGTTGGTTTCTGACCTCCCTGCACTCAAAGTGAATTTTCTGGAGCTACAAAACTCCAAATGGCGCACTTCTAATTGCATTGGAAAGTAGACATCCAGGGCTTTCCAGCAATATATAATTTTTGCCCGAGTTTAGACGACGCAAACTGGCATTGAACACCAATTCCATGTTGTAGTCTGGCATTCAGCGCCAGAAACAAGTTGCAAAGTGGAGTTCAACGCCAGAAACACGTTACAAACTGGCGTTCAACTCCAAGAATGACCTCTCCACGTGTAAACTTCAAGCTCAGCCCAAGCACACACTAAGTGGGTCTCGGAAGTAGATTTCTGCATCATTTACTTATTTCTGTAAACCCTAGTAACTAGTTTTTATAAATAGGACTTTTTACTATTGAGTTTTTATCTTTAGTTTCATCTTTAGTTTAATCTTCGGATCATCTGGGGACGTCTAGTCCTTAGATCATGGAGGGCTGGCCATTCGGCCATGCCTGGACTTTATCACTTATATATTTTCAACGGTAGAGTTTCTACACACCATAGATTAAGGTGTGGAGCTCTGCTGTTCCTCATGAATTAATACAAAGTACTACTGTTTTTCTATTCAATTCAACTTATTCCGCTTCTAAGATATCCATTCGCACTTCAACATGAATGTGATGATCGTGAGAGTCATCATCATTCCCTATGAACACGTGCCTGACAACCACTTTCGTTCTACCTTAGATTGAATGGATATCTCTTGGATATCTAATACAGGGGACCGAGTCCGAGTTATTAGTGTCTTCGTGGTATAAGTTAGAACCCATGGATGGCCATTCTCGAGATTCGGAAAGTCTAAACCTTGTCTGTGGTATTCCGAGTAGGATCTGGGAAGGGATGGCTGTGACGAGCTTCAAACTCGTGAGTGCTGGGCGTAGTGACAGACGCAAAAGGATCAATGGATCCTATTCCAGTAACCGACAGATGATTAGCCGTGCCGTGACAGAGCATTTGGACCTTTTTCACAGAGAGGATGGGATGTAGCCATTGACAACGGTGATGCCCTACATAAAGCTTGCCATGGAAAGGAGTAGGACTGATTGGATGAAGACAGCAGGAAAGCAGAGGTTCAGAGGAACGAAAGCATCTCTATACACTTATCTGAAATTCTCACCAATGAATTACATAAGTATTCCTATCCTATTTTATGTTTTATTTACTATTATTATTCGAAAACTCCATAACCATTTAATATCAGCCTGACTGAGATTTACAAGATGACCATAGCTTGCTTCATACCAACAATCTCCGTGGGATCGACCCTTACTCACGTAAGATTTTATTACTTGGACGACCCAGTGCACTTGCTGGTTAGTTGTACGAAGTTGTGAAACAGATATAAGATCATGAACGTGCGTATTAAGTTTTTAGCGTCGTTACCAAGGAATGGAATGATCACGATTTCGCACACCAGTAGACAACCTTGATAACGATCATAACTCCGGTTTGGAAGAACGAACCCCGCTTAAAAATACGGATGCCACATCAAAGGATGTGCCTCAAAATAAGGGGATAAACAACCATCCAACACAGAAATCTTGGAAGCCATCCGAGAACAACAGGACTGTCTCAAACAGCTCGAACAGGAGGCTGAACATCAGCGAGAGGCTGAAAGAGACCTCAGAAGAGAAACTAGGCGTCGCCGAGAGCTAGAGGACAAGCTCGCAAAATTTGAAGCCGACCTCAGGACCAGAACTGCTCATTCCAACCATGAAGATAGCTCCCACAAATACCAAGATCCCTTTACCAAAGAGATAATAAAAGCTAAAGTTCCAAAGGATTTTAAAGCTCCCGACATGACTTCATACGACGGTACCTCGGATCCAAGTCATCATCTCAACAATTTCAGAAGCAGAATGTATCTCACTGACACCTCGGACGCTATTAGATGTAAAGCCTTCCCAACTACCTGACAAAGACAGCAATAAAGTGGTTCGACAGCTTGCCTCCTAGATCCATCACCAGTTTTGATGACTTAGCTAAAAAATTTCTTGCCAGATTCTCCATCCAGAAGGACAAAGCCAAACACTCCCCGAGCCTGTTAGGGATCAAGCAAGGAGACCGGGAAAGTCTTCGCAACTACATGGAAAGATTCAATAAAGCATGTCTGGACATACAAAGTCTGCCAACAGAAGCAGCCATCATGGGTCTCATCAATGGCCTACGAGAAGGACCTTTTAGTCACTCCATATCAGAAAAGCATCCAACATCTCTGAACGATGTACAAGAAAGGACCGAAAAGTATATCAACATAGAGGAGAACTCTCGATTAGGAGAAACCTCGAAATCTGGATTCTCCTACCCATCTCGGGACAATGATAAAGAGTCCAAGAAAAAAGAAGATCAATCCAGTGAGAAGCCTAAAAAATACCACAATTACACCCCTCTTCGGGTGTCTCTTGTGGATGTTTACCGAGAAATATGCAACACTGAGAAGATCCCACCACCCCGCCCAATCAAAAGCAAAAAAGGAGGGATAAGTCAGACAGAGTACTGCGAATATCACTGAATCTATGGACACCCCACCAACGAATGTTACGACCTAAAAAACGTCATAGAGAAGCTAGCCCGGGAAGGAAGACTAGACAAGTTCTTGGCCAACAAAACCGACGAGCCGAGGAAGAGAAGACGAGATGAAGAGGTCGGACGGATTGAACGACCACCCCACACTCCTGAGAAACATGTTCATATGATAAATGGGGGATTCACAGGAGGAGGGATCTCTAAATCATCTCGCAAAAGACACCTTAAAGAAGTATATCATGTCGGGGAAGGAGAGAGGTCATCCGACCTCACCACAATTACCTTTACTCAAGAAGATGCAATAGGTGTCATCCCGGGACATGATGATCCCATGGTCATTACTATCATATTGTCCAATGCTAATCTTCACAGGACACTAGTAGACCAAGGAAGCTCCGTGGATATCTTGTTTAAATCCGCCTTTGACAAACTTGGCTTACAAGAAAAAGAGCTCAGAGCATATCCGAATAGCTTGTTCGGACTGGGAGACACTCCAATCCAACCACTTGGATATATCTCACTGCACACAACTTTTGGAAAGGGAACCCGGTCAAGGACACTCAACATAGACTATATAGTAGTCAACGTGAGCTCATCTTACAACACCCTAATAGGTCGGTCGCCGTAGGAGGGATTGCTATTATAAAAGGAGACCAACAAAAGGAGACCAAAAAATTGTGCGACGCTGTTACAATGAAACTCTGAACCTCAAAGGCAACCCCAAAGGAGAGAAAGTCAACACTATTGAACTCGGGGAGTTCGACCTCGAGAAGAACTTCGTCCACAGCCTGAAGGCGAGACTGAAGAGGTTGAAATCGGTGATGCCCGGGATAAGACGACAAATATCGGGGCAACCTTAAAGGGAGACTTAAAGGAATCTTTAATACAGTTCCTCAAGGATAACGCCGGCCTTTTTGCATGGAAGGCCACAGACATACCGGGCATAGATCCCAAACTAATGTGCCACAAACTGGCAGTATACCTAGGATCTCGGCCAGTACAGCAGAAGCGTAGGAAGCTCGGACCAGAAAAATCCCAAGCTGTGGAATAACTGGTACAAGCCTTACTAGAGGCAGGGTTCATAAGGGAGGTAACATACCCACTATGGCTAGCCAACATTGTATTGGTAAAAAAGTCAAACGGGAAATGGTGGATGTGCACTGACTACACCGACCTCAATAAAGTCTACCCAAAAGATCCCTATCCACTTCCTAGTATAGACGCTCTAGTGGATGCATCTTCCGGATACAAGTATCTCTCCTTCATGGACACTTATTCAGGATACAATCAAATCTTGATGTATCCACCCGATCAAGAAAAGACCTCGTTCCTAACCCCAAAAGCAAATTACTACTATATCGTCATGCCATTCGGGCTCAAAAACGCAGGAGCTACCTACCAAAGATTGATGAACAAAGTCTTCGTAGAGCACATCGGGAAACTAATGGAGTCTACGTAGATGATATGCTGGTAAAAACACAAAGTGAGGAATTCTTGTTGTCCGACATCACCAAAGTGTTCAACACCATCAGAAAGCATGGTATGCGACTCAATCCCGCAAAATGCACCTTTGCGGTAGAAGCCGGCAAATTCTTGGGCTTCATGCTCACTTAAAGAGGAATTGAAGCAAACCCAGATAAATGCCGAGCTATACTCGACATGAAAAGTCCAACCTACGTCAAAGAGGTACAACAGCTCAACGGAAGACTGGCAGCCCTGTCCAGGTTTTTAGCTGGTTCAGCCATAAGATCCCTCCCCTTTTACGCAACATTAAGGAAAGAAAAGAGGTTTGAATGGACCACAGAGTGCGAGCAAGCCTTCCAGGATTTCAAAAAATTCCATGGGAGGGAGAAGTACTCATATTATACCTCGCAGTGGGAAATCGGGCAATAGCCTCGGCACTAGTCAGAGAGGACGAAAGCGGGCAACAACCTATATACTTCATCAGCAAAGCTCTACAAGGGGCCGAGCTAAACTATCAAGGGATAGAAAAGTTCGCCTACACTCTCATACTCACTTCTCGATGACTTCGCCCATACTTCCAAGCACACACTATCAAGGTTCGAACCAGCCAGCCCATAAACGGCATTCTACAGAAGACAGACTTAGCTAGAAGAATCCTGCAGTGGGCAGTCGAGTTGTCCGAATTCGATTTACAATATGAAGCTCAGACAGCCATCAAATCACAGTATCTGGCTGACTTCATTACTGAATACACTGATACCCCGGGAACTCCCACAAAGTGAAATCTATACGTGGACGGTTCCTCAAACAAAACCGGGAGTGGCGCAGGTGTGATAATAAAAAGCAATCAGGGAACCCAAATCAAACTCTCACTAAAGTTTGAATTCCCTGCTTCAAATAATCAAGCCAAATACGAAGCATTACTTGCTGGTTTAAGGCTGGCTAAGGAGGTAGGAGTTCAAAAGATCACCATCTTCAGTGATTCACAAATAGTTACCTCACAAATAGAAGGGAATTACCAAGCTAAAGATCCCACTATGAAGAAGTATCTGGACAAAACCAAAGAACAGTTCGGACAACTCGGGGAGTATGAGGTTCAACATATACCTCAGGAACAGAATGCTCGAGCAGATGCACTCTCAAAACTGGCCAACACCAAACCAGGAGGCAGTAATAGAAGCCTCATCCAGGAAACACTGCAAAGCCCATCAATCTCAGAGGAAGAAAAGGTCCTAACCATATCAGGTCAAGATCAAGGGTGGATGACCCCCATAATCAACTATCTTAAGACAGAGACACTCCCCATAAACAAAAAAGAGACAAAAAGGCTAGTACGAGAAGTACAACACTACACCATAGTAGCCAACACCTTATATAGGAGAGGGATTTCGACACCCCTCCTGAAGTGTGTACCGACCTCTAACACAAAGGAAGTTCTAGAAGAGGTATACAGTGGCATATGTGGCTACCACTTGGGGGCACGAGCTCTTTCCAAAAAGATATTCTGAGCTGGATTTTTCTGGCCGACATTACAAAAAGAAGCAACAGAGTTTGTTAAGATATGTCCACCATGTCAGAAGCATGCTAATTTCCATATCGCTCCACCAGAAGAGCTCATCAGTGTAACGTCACCCTGGCCATTCGCAAAGTGGGGACTTGATCTCCTCGGACCTTTTTCCCAGGGATCGGGACAAGTCAAGTTCCTCATTGTAGGGGTAGACTACTTCACAAAATGGATTGAGGCAGAGCCCTTAGCTAATGCCACCGCTCAAAGAAGTCGGAAATTTTTGTACAGGAACATTATCACAAGGTTCGGGGTCCCTTACTCCATAACCACAGATAATGGTACTCAATTCACTGATACAGGTTTCAGGAACTTGGTAGCTGACTTGAAAATAAAGCACCAATTCACATCCGTAGAACACTCACAAGCTAACGGACAGGCAGAAGCTGCCAACAAAGTCATACTAGCTGGGTTAAAACAGAGACTAAAGGACGTAAAGAGAGCTTAGGCCGAAGAGCTCGCACAAGTCCTATGGGCATATCGGACAACTCCGCACTCCACCACAGGAGAATCACCCTTCTGACTTACTTACGGAATTGAGGCAATGATCCCGGTGGAAATAGAAAAAGGATCCCCCAGAATAATCCTCCACAATGAAGAGACCAATTTCCAAAACTAAAGGGAAGAACTCGACCTGCTTCCAGAAGTCCGAGAAAGAGCTCGGATTAGAGAGGAAGCACTAAAACGTCGAATAACTTCAAGGTATAATCAGAGGGTAATCCAGTGAAGCTTCGCCAACAAAGATCTCATCCTAATCTGAAATGACATCAGAGCAGGTCGATCAGGAGAAGGGAAGCTAGCAGCTAACTGGAAAAGACCTTACCGAGTTGTAGAAGTACGGGAAAAAGGCTACTACAAGGTGTTCGACCTCGAGGGACGAGAGCTACCAAGGTCATGGCATGCCTGTAACCTAAGAAGGTACTATAGTTAGAAAGTAATAAAGATCTTAGGTAAAGGTGCACTCTTTTTCCTGAAAAAGTTTTTTAATAAGGCACCAGCCCAAGATCTACAAAATTGCCCGACTTAGAAGGGTGTTTCGAGGGTTACCTGAAACTGTAGGTCGATCTCAGATGAGATCTTCTGTATTGGTCGGAGATGACGTGTCTGGCTGGTGAGTGGCGGCCGGAGCAGTTGTGTCCGACTTGTTGGACTGGCTATGCAGCTGATCCTTTGTCACCGGAGGGTGGTGGTACCTGCAAGGGACTCCGATGCTTAAGTTAGCAAGGGTATTAAGCAGGTTTTTTATAGAATCAGAGTATGAGTTATACCTGGGTGCTCCAGTGTATTTATAATAGTAGAGGATGACCTTTCTGGGAATAAGATAGTTATCTTATCTTATCTTTGAGTGAGGTCATCTTATCTTCAAGAGAACTGTCCTTATCTCTATAGGCTTGGGCTACCTTTGAATTTGGGTCGTGTTCCTCTATCTGGGCCCTTTATTGGGCTTTTCTGGCAATTTGGCCGAGCTCTTTGAGAAGAGGTTGGATAGTCTGGCCTGAAGAGATCGGTCGCCTTGTCGCTAAACATCCTGGGTCAGACAGCTCGACGCAGGGTATGAACAGTACCCCTGCTCGAGCTCGGTCTTTCTTTTGAGGTCGAGTCTTAGTTTTAGGACTTCGATCCTTCTCTGGTGAAGCTGAACTCGAGCATTTTGTCGACTTTTTCTTTGTAGAGTTCTCCTTTGAATACAGAACGTTTTCTTTTGAATTTTTATTGTTTTGAAAACGCGCGTCTCCTTGCTTTGGGAATGCGTGAGGGTTTAATAACCTCATTAATTCTTTTAATGCTCCATTTCTTCGTTCATTTTGAACTTTTCACAAAAACGGTTTCTCTTCTCTGTTTCTTTGCTGTAACTTCCCCCTTTTCTTTCTCACTTTCAGTTTTTGCCTGAGACTTGTATTTTCGCGTTTCTTTCTGCGACGTCATTTGGTGATTCTTGGTGTTTTTCTTTGCTCGAAAGGCGATTCCATCTCTCCGTCTTCAATCTCTTCAAAGTTTTTGTCCTTTGTTCATGTTGGTTCTTCTTTTCGTTGTTCTCATTTTTTTGGTAAAGTTTTGATTTTGCCTGAGTGTTTGTTGGAAAGCTTGAACTTTTTTGTACTCTTGTGCTTGTTCGTCACTGTGATGTATTTTTTCTGGCTTCCTTTTTGTCTTTATGCGTACTCCTGGTATTTCTCTTGATTGATTGAGACTTTTTAGGGCTTTGCATGTTTTGTTGTCCTCTGATTTTGTAGCTTTTCTGGGGTAATGGCTTTGCTTGACTCTTGTAAAAGGGTTATGATTTTGATGATTTCTACTTTGGCATGTTGCTTGGTAGTTCCTTTGCTTTGTAGACTGAAACTATAGTTCGAGGTTCTTTTTTCAGAGTGTTGATTAAAAGAAGGTTTTTCTTTGTGGGGATAGCTTTAATTTTCTTCTTCGTATTGTCGTTTGTCTGGAAGGAAATTTTTCTTTGCCAGGAGTTTTACTGGGTCCTTTCTCTATCTTTGCCTCCAAAGGATGCCCTGATAAACCATTATTTATTGGTTTACATTGTGTTTAGTGGTTTTATCAAATCTTTACCCACTTATTCATTAAATAAGCATGCATTTATAATTCCTTCCTAAAAATACTTTATGGTTGAAAACTTGCTTCCTAGAGACTTTTAATTTTGTATTTTAATTCTCCTTTATTCCATTCGATACCGTGATTTGTGTGTTAAGTGTTTCAGGCTTTATAGGACATGAATGACTTGGAGATTGGAAAGGGAGCTTGCAAAAATAGAAGGAACACAAGAAATTAAGGAGATGACCAGCGAGGAGTGACGCGGGCGCATGGCTCACGTGACCGCGCGATATAGAGGAAATTGCAGTGACGCGGACGCATGGCTCACGCAACCGCGCAGATTGGAAACTGCCCCAGTGACGCGAAGGCGTGGACGACGCGCACGCGTGGCTAGGCAAAACGCTGGATGACGCGAATGCCCGGATGATGCGATCACGTAACATGCGCGATCTGCAAAATCTGCAGACTTCGCTGGGGGTGATTTTGGGCCCTGTTTTAACCCAGTTCTCGGCCCAGAAAAGCAGATTAGAGCCAAGGAACATGCAGAGACAAAACACAACATTCATTCCACATAATTTTTAGTTTTAGATCTGATTTTACCTCTCCTCTAGGTTTTCTCTCTACACATTCATAGTTCTTAGGATTTGATTTTATTGCTTTTTGGATTGGAACATTGAGAAGGGTTATTACCTCCATCAAGACTTCGCCATTCTAGTTTGTTTCCTTACTTGTCACTTACTCATTCATGTTCTTTATTTACTCAGAGTTACTCTTGGATTATTTCTAGAATTTATTTATACAAGAATTACTTTTATTTCTAATTGATCCTTTTGATTATTATTTATTATGACTTTCAGTATTTCTCTTCCTTATTGTATGAAATTTACATTCATAATGAGCGAGTAGTTCCATAACTTGATTGGGATATGATTGAAAGGAACCCTTGAGTTGGGTTACTCAAGAGAAAATGGTAATTGGGGTTATTTTTGGATCGCCCTCTAGTTATTGACACTAGTCCTTCCCAAGGGAGAGGATTAGGACTTGTGACTAAAAATAGCTTTCCAACTTGCTTGACTTCCCTCTACCTAGTAAAGGGTAACTAAGCAGAACAACTTTCAATTGTCAATTAATCTTGAGAGTACTCCAACAAGAACAGGGCTTCCAACTAATCTACTCCCAGTCAAGGTCTTTATTTAAATTACATAAATTCTCTAATTTAATTTCCTGTTTACCAACTCAACTCATTTTAGAAAACATCTGATTAATAAAATAGCACACCTTTCTGCAACTCGTTGGGAGACAACCTGGGATTCATACTCCCAGTAATTTTAATTTTGTGACAACCCTTCTAAATTGATAAGTGGATTTTCAGTTGGTTAAGAACTGTACTTGCAACGTACCTCTTATAAAAATTTCTTAACTCGCCAATTTCCGCCACGTCATGCCCCTAGACTTTGTTGTGTGTCTTGGGGTTTTCCTTTTTATTGCTTGTATTATCCCAAGTCATGTTTGTCCGAGTTGTTTTAATTTTGCCCGAACTGTTTTGGTTAGTAATCCATTTTCTTTTCTTGTTTGTAGGACTAGTTGGCCATGTCTTCTCACAAAAATATTGTTGAGACGTCTTCCAAGGTCTCTGAGGGTATGTTCGACTGGCTGGACTCCCTTGTGTTGATGTGTGTTTCTGTGGTCAATGCTGAGTACTGCGTAGAGTTGAGGAAACATCATAGGATTTGTAGTAGTCGGTTCTAGGAGAAGGATTATGAGCTTGTAGCACCTGATTCCGATGAGAGGGTTTGTTTCCCGACCTCTGTCCAGGGGGAACGCCCTTTCTTTTATGCCTACGATTATTTCTTCAGCCAGATGAACATTACTTTCCCTTTTACTCCCTTCGAGACCAATTTGATGTGGTCATGCAATGTATCTCCCTCCCAGCTTCACCCGAATTCGTGGGGTTTTATTAAGATTTTTCAATTACTGTGTAAAGAGTTTGACGTTGAACCATCTCAGACCCTTTTTCTTTACCTTTTTCTTTTGACCAAGCCCAGGGTGGCTAAGAAGAAAGCTGTCTGGGTATCTTTTCGTGCTGCCCAAGGGCACAAAGTTTTTTTCATGTATGATGAATCTTTTCGTGACTTCAAGAACTATTTCTTTAAAGTCTGAGCTGTTGAAGGAGCCTGGGCTTTCTTTTTGGATGAGAATGGCGAGCCTAGTTTTTGTTTAGAGTGGCAAAAGAATGTAGTGGTGTCTAGGTATACTTGGGATATGTTAGATGAGGTTGAGCAAGCCTTTGTGACCGTGTTAGAGGAGAACTGGGGGGAGCCTCCCCATCTTGATACAAAGAAATTCCTAGGGAATCCCTCTCTTCTCCGAGCTGAGCTGGGTAGTGATTAATATATTTTGCTCTTGTTTTTACTTTGCTTTCTTCTTTTTCTAGTTTGTAACCTGTGTTTATGGTTGATTTTTTTTAGAGATGACCAAAAACAATGACTCTATGAAGGCATTTAAGAAGGCGAGGAAGGCTACTACGGCTCAAAACATCTCGGCCAAGGTGGCTGGGGAAGGGTCCTCTCAGATTCTGTCGAAGCTATCTGTACCGAGCTCTCCTGGACCTAGGAGGATGATTCTTACTCCTCGGGTTCATTTGGTTGATCCTCCACAGGCTTCTGTTGCTACCTCTGGCGCTCCTCCTCCGAAAAAACAAAAGACAGCTGAGCCCTTTAACCTTGATGCCCCTGACTTCGATGCTGTCGAGTTTGTTGACCAGCAAATCGGTCCTTATGGGGCTATTCTTACTGACGATGTTTCTCTTCTTCATCATTTGGATTTTATAACTCGGAGCAGTATTAAGATAGCTCATATGGGGGCAGCTTTATATCGGATGGCCCAGGATCTTCCTATTCATGCTACAAAGGCCTTCATAGAGGAGGCAAAGTTGGAGTTCGACCGGATGAAGGGTTTAAAGGAAGAGCTCGAGGTGAAAGTGACCAAGCTGGAGAAGGAGTTTGAGGGAGAGAAGACTCGGTCTATTGATTTGGCGGCCTCTGTGAAGTTAGCTGAGGATACAGCGTTGAAACATAAGGAGAGCTATGTTACCACCTATAGAGAGATGATGGATCTCAGGAATAGTTTGGAGTCTGTCCGGGCTGATTATGCCGAACTCCAAGGTCACCTTGTAGGCAGTGTTAATGCTGCTTATGAGAATTTGAAGGAGCAAGTTCGAGTTCTTGCACCGGAGCTTGACCTTTCCCTTTTTAGTCTGGACAACATTGTTAGGGATGGTAAGATTGTTCCTGATGATCCTGATGATGATGATGACGTCGGCCCTCCTGCTGTATCTTCTGCCAAAACCTCTAATATTCCGCCCTCCTCTGCTTCAGCTGAAGTTGCTCAACTGGAGTCTGATCCCGATGTTCAAATTCTGAACCGGGATGATGGAACAGTAGATGCGGTGCCCCTTCAGACTTGACCTCCTTCACCCCGGGATGCTGCCACTGGAGAATCTTTGAATCCAATATAGTTTTGTGAACTTTTGATGTGTATGGCCCAATCTGTGGGTCTTAAACTCTTTTCGGTTTGTAGTTTTGTTGTTTTGTTTTCTGAACACTTTTAGTTGCTTTGCTGTTAGCAACTTTATTTTGGAAAAAACAAAGTATTTCCTTAGGCCTTTTGGGGTCGACTTCGGGTGGCCTCTTGAGCCTTGTTAATATTATAAGCTTATTTCTTTTATGGTATGCTTGTCTGCACCTGTCTGATATCTTTTAGGTTCTTTTAGAGTGTTGGAACCTTGTCGTCCGACCTCTTTTGATTGCCTTTGTATTTTCATACTTGTAGCTTGGTTCTTTTGAGGTCATGGATGTTTGGGTCCAACTTGTATGCCAACTTCATCACTTTGGCCTGAAATTATTTCTAGTAATCCGTTTTGTTTGGACCTTTGTTAGGTCTCTTCCATGGATTTACCTTTAGCTTTGTCATCTTGATCGGGCCGACTTCATCATGTTGGTCCCTTCTAAGTTAGTTTTGGTAATCCTCTTTCTTGGACCTTTGTCAGGTCTCTTTTAGGGATTACTTTTTATAACTTTTTTGGTTTTTGGGCCGACTTCTTTACGTCGGTCCCTTCTGAGTTATTTTTAGTAATCCTCTTTCTTGGACCTTTGTCAGGTCTCTTCCAGGGATTACTTTTTATAACTTGTTTGTGGGAGGCCGACTTCACCATGTCGGTCTCTTCTAAGTTATTTCTAGTAATCCTCTTTTTTAGGGCTGGCCAGGCCTCTTTCCAGGGATTGAATTTTTATAACTTTGGTTATTGTGGTCGACTGGTCCGACTTCTTTATGTCGGCCTGTCTTTTAAGTTATTTTTAGCAACCTATTTTATTAAGACCTCGTCAGGTCCTTTCTATGGACACTTTTGATAACTTCTTGCATTATTCTGTTTTTTTCGCTTTTTCATCTTTGCTAATTTTGTAGAAGTTAGGTTTGATCCTTCTTTAGTCGACCTTTTGATGAATTTAGTTTTCATCTTTTTTGGTCTTTACAATGATCGGACAGTGAATTTGATCTTCACTTTCTGCCGATCTTGTAGCTTCAAAATCGGGCGATGAATTTTTAGCGTTTCAGACTAATGCGTCTTGAGAATTTGTAGAAAATCTAAAAAACTTTATTCAAAAGAAAATGCAGATATATACATGTGGGAGTTTTATCCCTCTAAGTCGGGCAATTTGTAGATCTTGGCTTGGCACCTCATTAAAAAACCTTTTCAGAAAAAAGAGTGCACCTTATCCTAAGATCCTTTATCACCTCTAACTATAGTACCTTCTTAGGTTGCAGGCGTGCCATGACCTAGGAAGCTCTCGCCCTTCGAGTTCGGTCAGTCTGTAGTAGCCCTTTCCAAGTACTTCTATGACTCGGTAGGGTCCTTTCCAATTTGCTGCCAGCTTTCCTTCTCCAGGTCGAGTTGTTTCGATATCATTTCGGATTAGGACGAGGTCGTTCTCAGCAAAACCTCATGGCACTACCTTTCGATTGTATCTTGAAGTCATTCGACGTTTTAATACTTCTTCCCTGATCCGAGCTCTTTCTCGGATTTCTGGAAGTAGGTTGAGTTCTTCCCTTTGAAATTGGGAGTTGGCCTCTTCACTATAGTGGATCACTCTGGGTGACCCTTCTTCAACCTCCACCGGGATCATTGCCTCCATTCCGTAAACTAATCAGAAGGGTGATTCTTTTATGGTGGAATGTGGCGTTGTCCGGTATGTCCATAGGACTTGTGAGAGCTATTCAGCCCAGGCTCCCTTTGCATCATGTAATCTCCATTTTAGCCCAGCCAATATGACTTTGTTGACAGCTTCGGCTTGTCCATTGGCCTGGGGATGTTCTACGGAAATGAATTGGTGTTTTATGTTCAAGTCGGCCACTAGCTTTCTGAAACCTGCATTTGTGAATTCGGTGCCATTGTCTGTGGTGATGGAGTACGGAACCCCAAACCTTGTGACAATGTTTCTATATAGGAATTTTTGACTTCTTTGAGCAGTGGCGTTAGCTAGAGGTTCTGCCTTGATCCATTTTGTGAAATAGTCTACCCCTACTATGAGGAATTTGACTTGTCCTGATCCCTGAGGGAAAGGTCCGAGAAGGTCGAGTCCCCATTTTGCGAATGGCCAGGGTGAGGTTACGTTGATAAGCTCCTCTGGCGGGGCGATGTGAAAGTTGGCATGTTTCTGACATGGTGGACATGTATTTACGAACTCTGTGGCTTCTTTTTGTAAAGTTGGCCAATAAAATCTGGCCCGGAGTACTTTTTTGGTAAGTGCCTGCACTCCGAGATGATTGCCACAGATGCCACTGTGTACTTCTTCTAAAACTTCCTTTGTGTTGGAAGTCGGCACACATTTTAATAATGGTATTGAAATCCCTCTTTTGTATAGAGTATTATTTATGATAGTGTAGTATTGTGCCTCCCATTTTAACCTCTTTGCCTCCTTCTTATCTGCGGGGAGTGTTTCTGTTTTGAGGTAGTTAATTATGAGAGTCATCCATCCTTGATCCAGACCTATTACGGCTAGGACTTTTTTTTCTTCCGAGATTAACGGGTTCTACAGCATTTCCTGGATGAGGCTTCTGTTGTTGCCCCCTGGTTTGGTGTTGGCTAGTTTTGAGAGTACGTCAGTTCGGGCATTCTGTTCTTAGGGTATGTGGCAGACCTCAAATTCCCCCGAGTTGTCCGAGCTGTTCCCTGGTTTTATCCAAGTACTTTTTCATGGTGGGATCCTTGGCTTGGTAGCTCCTTGCTATTTGTGAAGTGACCATCTGTGAGTCGCTGAAGATGATGAGCTTTTGAGCTCCAACCTCTTTAGCCAGCTTCAAACCAGCCAGTAGTGCCTCATACTCAGCTTGGTTGTTTGAGGCAGAGAATCCGAATTTGAGGGAAAGTTCGATTTGGTTTCCCTGTTGCTTTTGATGATCACTCCCGCACCGCTTCTAATTTTGTTTGAGGAACCGTCTACATAGAGATTCCATTCTGTAGGGATTTTTGGAGTGTCTGTAAATTCTGCAATAAAGTCGGCCAAATATTGCAATTTGATGGCTGTCCAAACTTCATATTGAAGGTCGAATTCAGACAACTCGACTGCCCATTGTAAGATTCTTCCTGCTAAATTTATTTTCTGCAGAATGCCTTTTATTGGCTGGTTAGTCCGAACCCTGATAATGTGGGCTTGGAAATATGGACGAAGTCGTCGAGATGTTAGTATGAGAGCATAGGCAAATTTTTCTATTTTTTGATAGTTCAGTTCGGATCCTTGTAGTGCTTTGCTGATGAAGTATATAGGTTGTTGTCCACTGTCATCTTCTCGGACCAGTGCCGAGGCTACTACCCGATTTCCTACTGCGAGGTACAATATAAGTGGTTCTCCTTCCCGTGGCTGAGTTAGAATAGGTGGTTATCCCAGGAATCTTTTGAAATCTTGGAAGGCTTGCTCGCACTCCGTTGTCCATTCAAACCTCTTTCCCTTCCTTAGAGTGGCGTAGAAGAGGAGAGATCTTATTGCCGATCCAGCTAGAAATCTGGACAAGGCTGCCAACCTTCCATTGAGTTGCTGTACCTCTTTGACAT
Organism: Arachis hypogaea; assembly: GCF_003086295.3. Lineage (NCBI taxonomy): Eukaryota > Viridiplantae > Streptophyta > Magnoliopsida > Fabales > Fabaceae > Arachis > Arachis hypogaea. The sequence goes on along the minus strand of NC_092048.1, from coordinate 86,443,205 downwards.
AAGTCGGGCTCTTCATGTCAAGTATGGACTGGTATTTATCCGGATTTTCCTCGATTCCTCTTTGTGTGAGCATAAAACCCAAGAATTTACCAGCTTCTACTGCAAAAGTGCATTTTGCAGGGTTTAGTCGCATGCCATGCCTTCTTATAGTGTCGAATACTTGGGTGAGGTCGGACAGTAATGTCTCTTCACTTTGTGTCTTTATTAACATGTCGTCCACATAGACTTTCATTATTTTCCCGATGTGGTCTGTAAAGACCTTATTCATTAATCTCTGATAAGTAGCTCCCGCGTTTTTGAGTCCAAAAGGCATGACGATATAGCAGTAGTTTGCTTTTGGGGTTATGAATGAAGTTTTTTCTTGGTCGGGTGGGTACATTGGGATTTGATTGTATCCCAAATAAGGGTCTATAAACGAGAGGTATTTATATCCGGAGGAGGCATCCACCAGAGCGTCGATACTTGGGAGTGGATATGGATCCTTTGGGCAGGCTTTGTTGAGATCAGTGTAGTCGGTGCACATCCGCCACTTCCCGTTTGATTTTTTCACCAAGACGACGTTAGCTAGTCATAGTGGGTACTTGACTTCTCTTATGAATACTGCCTCCAGTAGAGCTTGTACCTGCTCTTCCACAGCTTGGGATCGCTCTGGTCTGAGCTTTCTTCATCTCTGTTGTACTGGCCGAGATCCTAGGTAGACTGCTAGCTTATGGCACATTGACTTATGGTCTATGCTTGGCATGTCTGCAGCCTTCCATGCAAAGAGGTCGACATTATCTCGTAAGAACTGTACAAGTGATTCTTTTATGTCTCCTTTTAGGATTGTGCCAATATTGGTTGTTTTATTCGGGATATCTCCGATCTGGACTTTTTCTACTTCGCCTTTAGGTTGTGGACGGAGTTCTTCCTGCCCTTGAACTCCACCGAGTTCGATGGTGTGGAATTCTTCTCCTCTGCCTTTAAGGTTCAGGCTTTCGTTATAGCAGCGGCGCGCTGTCTTCTGGTCTGCTTTTATTGTCGCTATTCCATCTGCGGTTGGGAATTTCATGCATAGATGTGGAGTCGAGACTACTGCACCGAGCTGATCTAGTTTTGTCCGACCTATTAAGGCATTGTAGGCTGAACTTACGTCGACCACGATGTAGTCTATTTTGAGTGTCCTTGACTGGCTTCCTTTTCCAAAGGTCGTGTGTAGTGAGATGTATCCGAGTGATTGGACTGGAGTGTCTCCCATCCCGAATAGGCTATTCGGATATGCTCTGAGTTCTTTTTCTTCCAGGCCGAGTTTGTCGAAGGCAGTTTTGAACAAGATGTCGGCCGAGCTTTCTTGGTCTACCAGTGTGCGGTGGAGATTTGCGTTGGCCAATATGATAGTTATGACCATGGGATCGTCGTGTCCCGAGATGATGCCGACTGCATCCTCTTTAGTAAAGGTGATTGTGGGGATGTCAGGTGCTTCCTCTTTTCCCTCGACATGGTATACATCTTTAAGATGTCTTTTGCGAGATGATTTGGAGATCCTTCCTCCCGCAAATCCTCCGTGTATCATGTGGACATGTCTCTCGGGTGTTCGAGGTGATCACTCAGTTCATCGGACATCTTCGTCCCTTCTTCTCTTTCTTTGCTCATCGACTCGGCTGGCTAGGTACCGATCTAATTTCCTTTCTCTTACTAGTTTTTCTATGACATTTTTTAAGTCGAAGCATTCGTTGGTGGAATGTCCATGGATTCGATGGTATTCGCAATATTCAGTCTGATTTTCTCCTCCCTTTTTGCTTTTGAGTGGTCGAGCTGGGGGTATTTTTTCAGTATGGCATACTTCTCTGTAGAGATCCACAAGGGACACCCGAAGAGGAGTGTGATTATGGTATTTTTTTATCTTTTCCCTATGTTGATCTTCTTTCTTTTTGGACTCTTTATCCTTATCTCAGGAAGAGTAGGAGAATCTGGATTTTGAGGTATCTCCTAGTCGAGAGTTTTCCTCCATGTTGATGTACTTCTCTGCTCGTTCTTGCACTTCGTTCAGAGATGTGAGATGTTTTTTTGATATAGATTGGCTAAAAGATCCCTCTCGCAAGCCATTGATGAGACCCATGATGGCGGCCTCTGTTGGTAGACTTTGTATGTCTAGACATGCCTTGTTGAATCTTTCCATGTAGCTGCGGAGACTTTCCCGATCTCCTTGCTTGATTCCTAATAGACTTGGAGCGTGCTTAGCTTTGTCTTTTTGGATGGAGAATCTGGCCAGAAACTTCTTGGCTAAGTCGTCGAAGCTTGAGATGGACCTAGGGGGTAGATTGTCGAACCATTTAATTGCTGTCTTTGTTAAAGTAGTTGGGAAGGCTTTGCAGCGAACTGCATCTGAGGCGTCGGTGAGGTACATTCTACTTCTGAAATTACTGAGATGATGGCCGGGATCTGCTGTGCCATCGTATAAAGTCATGTCGGGAAGTTTGAAGTCCTTTAGGATTTTGGTCCTCATGATCTCTTTGGTTAATGGGTCTTGGTCCTTATGGGAGTCGTCTTCGTGACCGGATCGAGTATTTTTGGCCTTGAGATCTGTTTCGAGTTTTAGGAATTTGTTCTCTAACTCGCGGCGTCGCCTAACTTCCCTTCGTATGTCTCTCTCAGCTTCTCGTTGATGCTTTACTTCTTTTTCGATTTGTTTTAGGCAGTTTTGAAGTGCCTCTATGGCTTTTGTGTTTGGCGAATTCTTGTCTTTGTTAGGTTGAGGAGTGTCTTTTAGTGTAGTATCTGCATTTTTGTGCGGCGTCCTATCTTCTAGATTAGAGTCGTGGTCGTTGTCAAGGTTGTCCGCCATGGTGATGGGATGACTTCCAGGTTCCCCGGCAACAGCCCCAATGTTTCGAGGGTTACCTGAAACTGTAGGTCGATCTTGGATGAGATATTCTGTACTGGTCGGAGATGATGTGTCTAGCTCATGAGTGGCAGCCGGAGCAGTTGTGTCCAACTTGTTAGACTGGCTATGCAGCTGATCCTTTGTCACTGGAGGGTGGTACCTGCAAGGGACTCTGATGCTTAAGTTAGCAAAGGTATTAAGCAGGTTTTTTGTAGAATCAGAGTATGAGTTATACCTGGGTGCTCTAGTGTATTTATAATAGTAGAGGATGACCTTTCTGGGGATAAGATAGTTATCTTATCTTATCTTATCTTTGAGTGAGGTCATCTTATCTTCAAGGTAACCGCCCTTATCTCTATAGGCTTGGGCAGCCTTTGGATTTGGGTCGTGTTCCTCTATCTGGGCCCTTTATTGGGCTTTCCTGGCAATTTGGTCGAGCTCTTTGAGAAGAGGTTGGATAGTCTGACCTGAAGAGGTCGGTCGCCTTGTCGCTAAACATCCCGGGTCGGACAGCTCGACCCAGGGTATGAACAAAGGGTAAGCACTCATATGTATATATTCTTGTCTATTTTATATTTCCTACTTGAATAAAGTTTTTCAGATTTCCTAAAAAAGATTGTGTCCAAGGCGCATTAATCTGAGTGTAAAAATTCACCGCCCGATCACGACAAGGTCGGCAAGATGAATATCAAATTCATCGCCCGATCATGACAAGGTCGGCAAAATGAATACCAAATTCATCGCCCGATCACGACAAAGTCGGCGGAATGAAACCAAATTCATCACCCGATTATAAAGAAGTCGGCAAGGTGAAAGCAATAAAAACAGATTAATGCAAGAAGTTATAAAAAGTAATCCATAAAAAGTGGCCTGACGAGGTCTGGATAAAAATGGACTGCTAAAAATAACTTAAGAAGGACCGGCAAAGAAGTCGGACAAAAAGACCAACACAAAAAAGTTATAAAAAGTAATCCATAAAAAGTGGCCTGACGAGGTCTGACTAAAAATGGACTACTAAAAATAACTTAAGAAGGACCGACAAAGAAGAAGTCAAACCAAATCAATCAACACAAAAAGTTATAAAAAGTAATCCATAAAAAGTGGCCTGACGAGGTCTGACTAAAAATGGACTACTAAAAATAACTTAGGAAGGATCGACAAGAGAAGTCGGACCAACGGAAAAGCGTGCGCTAAAAGGGACACAGCTTTGCCCAAAAAGCCACGACTCCACGACAAGGCTATTAAAATTGTTCAAGCTAACTAAAAAGGTTCCAAAAGAACACTAAAAAGTTGTTGGACAAATTAGCCCCAACGATCACCTCGACCAACCAAGTGGACAAAACAAGATCTGATAAAAGAGGTCGGTTGCAGAGTATCAACACTCTATGAAGCTCTATAAAAGTGGCAAAGGTATCCAAAGTATATTAGAGAAATATACCTATCAAAATAAAAACATTTAAAAGACTCAAAAGGCCACCTAAGAGGCAGCCTCAAGAGTTTAGAAAGCGTTTTTGTTTTCAAAATAAAGTTGCATAAAAGCAACTTAAAGTCAAGAAAGTCAAACCGTACATAAGATACAAAAAACCAGAGTTCAAAATCCCACAAATCGGGCTGTATAGATAGAACAAAGAAATCATAAGGGGTTCAAAGTTTTTCCAGTAGTAGCATCGGTGGCTGGAGGAGTAGGAACGATATTCATCGAGGTTGCGTCCATAGTCCCATCCTCCCTGTTAAGAATTTGACAATCAGGATCAGGCTTAGAATGGTCGACCTCAGCAGAAGGATTTGAAGAAGTCGTGGCTGCAGAAGCTTTGGCTAGCAGAGCAGGAGGAGGCCCGTCATCATCATCTGGAGCAGGTACTATCTTGTCATCCTCCACCACATTGTCCAGGCAGAAAAGAGTCAGATCTAGCTCAGGAGCAAGAACTCGGATCTGTGCCCTTAAATTTTCGTAAGCACTCATCACTGTATCTACCAGATGACCCTGGAGATCGGCGTAATCCACGTGGGCAGACTCGAGCCTCTCCCTCAGCTCCAACACCTCGGCATAAGTACCAGTGTAACTCTCCTTGTGTTTTTTCGCCATTTTCTCCGCCAAATTTGCAGCTGCCTCAACTCTGGTAGCCCGCGACTTCTCCTTCTCCAAATCCAACTCCAGCTTAATTACCCTGGCATCAAGCTCATCCTTCACCCCCTTGATTCTATCAAATTCCGACTTAGCATCATCCAGAAAAGCCTTGGTCGCATGGACTGGGGAATTCTGAACAGTATGGAATAAGGATGCACCCATATGGATCATCCGAATACTGTTACTGGTGATAAAGTTCAAGTGGTGAAGGATGGACACATCATCCATTGGAAATCGACCAAAAGGAGTAATTTGATTATCAACAAATCTACAGCATCAAAGTAAGGGGCATCCAAGTCATAAGGTTCAACAGTCTTTTGTTTTTTAGGAGGAGGACCAGCAGTAGGAGAAGAGGCAACACCAGTAGATGGTCGAATTGGGTCAAAGGGGACAATCCAGACTTGAGGGGTTGGAATAACCTTCTTTGGCCCAGAAGCACCCGATGTTGGTTTCTTTGGAGGAACCTGAGAAGACTCTCCCTCCGCAGTCTTGGCCGAGATGTTTTGAGCAGCTGTCGCTTTCTTTGCCCTACAGAAATGCTTCATAGAATCTGTGGACTTCACCATCTCTGAAAAAGGAAAAACAACAAAGATCCAATTACAAACAAGAGAGGGACAGATCGACAATCATAAAGCCAAATTATAAGAAAAGAAGTCGGTCACTACCCAATTCAGTACGAAGAAGGGTAGGATCCCCTAGAAACTTCTTCGTGTCAAGATGAGGATGCTCGCCCCAGTTCTCCTCTAGTACATTCACAAAGGCCTGTTCGACCTCATCTAGACTTTCCCAAGAATACTTAGCCACTACCATATTCTTTTGCCAACACAAAGGGAAGGAAGGTTCATTATTTTCATCCAAAAAGAAGGGTCGAGCTCCCTCAATAGCTCGGACCTTGAAATAATAGTTCTTAAAATCTCTAAAAGACTCATCGTACATATAGAACACTTTCTTTCCTTGGGTAGCTCGGAAAGAAATCCAGAAAGATTTTTTCTTAGCTGCCCCAGGCTTCGTCAATACAAAAAGATAAAGAAAAAAGAGTTTGGGTAGGTCGGATATCCAGTTCCTGACACAACAATTGGAAGATTTTTATGAAGCTCCAAGAGTTCGGGTGGATCTAAGAAGGAGCTACATTGCAGGACCACAACAACTCGGTCTCAAAAGGGGTAAAAGAAATGGTAATATTCAATTGACTAAAGAAATAGTCATAAGCATAGAAAAAGGGGCGTTCCCCTTGAGTCAAAGAAGGAAAGCTAACTCTCTCCTCAGGTCAGGTGACACTAACTCATAGTTTTTTTTCTTGATCCCTATCACTACAAATCTTATGGTGCCTCCTAAGTCGCACACAATACTCAGGGTCAGCAACTGTAACATACATCAAAACAATGGAGTCCACGCCAGTCAGACATGCCGTCCGGGATCTTAGTAGACATCTCAACAATGTTTTTGCGAGAAGACATAGATCAACTATTCTTACAGGAAGAAAAAGAAAAATGGGTTACTACTAAACAACTCAGACAAATATAGAAACAATTCAGACAATAACATACATATGAACGTCAAGAGTCAGATACGACAGTAAAAGGGGAAACCCTAGGACTCATACTAAAGTCCAGGGGCACCCTTTGGAGGCAGTAACAAGGCAAGAACCAGGAAAAAAGAAAATCGACGGTCTATGCCCTAAACATCTTGCAAACAAGAAAACACAATCCTTCTCTGTATCAACACTCCACACAAAACGGCATGAAAGTCATCATCATCAACAAAAATCATCAAAGTCAAAACCTTTCCTACCAACAACAGTTCATCATCGAAGCTATAGCCTTTTCTACCAAAAAGGTTCAAAGCAAAAACCCTACGAAAAGCAAGAGTACCAAAAAGAACGCATCACAGCATCGATCGAAAATAAAGACACAATCTTTTTGAGAAAGGATAAAGATTCTCAGAGACAAAATCAGTAAAAGTCACATGCAACAGTGAAGACATAAAAGGAGGCGACTAACAAAAAATAAAGAAAACACCAACCTGTAAAGGAAGAAGGAGCAAGCGTGAGGGAAGGATCCGGAAGAAATAGCGACGAAGAGACACCAACAATTGCTTCCGAAGCAAGGAAAGGAGGAAGCACGAAGAATGCAAAAACAGAGGGTCGAGAGGAACAAAGCGCTGCAGCAAGGCAAAAGCGAAAAAAAATGAGAAGAGAAACTGAAAGATGAGACTTTAAAATTCAAAATGAAATGAAAAGAAGGAAAAAAGGAAACGGCAAAAGGGAATTTAATGAGAATTTAACCCTCGCACATTCCCAAGGAAGCGCAACACGCGCGGTAATTAACAAGGAAAAAAGAAAAATGCTCCGCATTCAAAGGAGTCCAGCAGGAGTTATACAGAGATCGACTCAAGGCGAAATGCTCGAGCTCGATTTTCAAAAAGGATTGAAGTCCAAAGGACATGACCTTAAGGGAAAAGTCGAGCTCAAGCAGGGGCACTGTTCATACCCTGGGTCGAGCTATCCGACCTGGGCTGATTAAAGACAAAGCGACTGACCTCTTCTGGTCAGGTCTCCCGACCTCTTCTTTAAAGAGTTCAGCCAAATCACCGCAAGAAGCCCAAGAAGGCCCAAACAAAGAGACACAACCCAATCTAAAGGCAGCTAAAGCCTAGAAAGATAAAGGTGGTCCCCCTCAGAAATAAGATGACTTCACCTAAAGATAAGATAAGATAACTAACTTATCTTATCTAGAAAGGTCAGCCCACACTACTATAAATACACCGGAGCACCCAGGTATAACTCATACTCTGATTCTACTAAAAACCTGCTCAAAGCCCATGTTAACTTAAGCATCGAAGTCTCTTGCAGGCACCATCACCCTCCGGTGATCAAGGATCAGCAGCACCACCAGATCCAACAAGTCAGACACGACAGCTCCGACCACCACCGTAGATCTCATCTGAGATCGACCTTCAGTCTCAGGTAACTCCCTGAACAATAGCCTTCTAAGGATTGTGAGCAGTACTCATCTTTGGTCTCCTTTTGGGGCATCTGAGGGTGTGGTACTTCAGGCTTTCTTCCCTTAAGAGGGATGTGCAACAATGTGCTTCCAGCCTCTTCTTGATTTAGTTCCTCAACAGTGTGTACCATTTTAGCCTCAGCCTCCTTGGTACTAATAAGGGCTAGACATTCTTCTCTTATCTGTTCAGATAAGTGTTGTCTAGTTTGACTCAACTGTGCCTCTATAGCTCTGTTAGAAGCTCGGGCTTCTTGCAGCATCTCTTGAAATTTCAACATTTGTTGTACAAGGGAGTGCAGTTGCTGGGTTAATGACTCACTTTGCTCAGGAGGGTCTGACTCAATGGATACTGTCTTAATCTCTCCTTTCATTGGAGTCTCATTAGATGAGTACAGATGCTAATTGCTGGCTATTGTTGATGCCAGGACATTTTGGCCAATTTCACTGACATTTTCTTTACTGTTTTAGGGTAGTTTCATGCATTTTCTTAGTTAATAAGTAAGTTTTGGGTAGATAATCACTTACATCTTGATTCAAGCAAACATTCTGAATTTCATGTGATTTTATGAAAATTATGCATGAATTGAATGACAAATTGGATAATTCATGTCTCATAACTTGGATTAGAGCTTTGATGCACTTTATTTGCTTGATTTCAGGACAAAGAAAGCAAGGAAGAGCCACATTAGCAGCCACGTTAATATAATTAACGTGACCACTAACGTGGAATGGGAATAAACTTGCAACGTTAATGAGAAAAGTAATTGCCAATAACACCTTTGAAACCATCATGACCCATGTTAATTGCCACGTTAACTACATTAACATGGTAGTTAACGTGGAGAGAAAGGGAGCTCCAGCGTTAATGGTAAAAGTGAATACCACTAACGCTCCAAATTGGCAATTAGCTACGTTAAGAGTCACGTTAACTCAGTTAACGTAAACTCTAACGTGGAAAGGAAAGACAATGCCAACGTTAGTGACACTCACCTTTGTCACTAACGTTGGACTAAGCCCAATTGGCCACGTTAAGAGTCACGTTAACTACATTAACGTGAACTCTAACGTGGGAGGAGCAAGGAATCGCCAACGTTAGTGACACTCACCTTTGTCACTAACGTTGGACCAAGCCACTATGAGCCACGTTAGTTGTCACATTAATTGCATTAACGTGGAAGCTAACGTGGAGGAAAGAAATGATGAGCCAACGTTAGTGACACTCACCTTTATCACTAACGTTAGAGATGGCAATCACCACCACGTTAAGACAATTAACGTGAGGCACTAACGTGAGAAGGGGCGTTTGGAGCGTTAGTGACAAAGGTAAGTGTCACTAACGCTCTCGAGGTTAAGGCATGCCCACGTTTAGAGCCACGTTAGTTATACTAACGTGGACTCTAACGTGAGAAAAAGGGGGCTAAGAGCAACATTATTGGCAAAGGTGAACGCCAATAACGCTTGCGATGGACCAAGAGGCAACGTTAGTGGTCACGTTAGTACCACTAACGTTGAAGTTAACGTGAACCATCTTTGGCTAGGGACGTTAGTGAAAAAGATGATTGTCACTGACGTTCTCGAACTCACATTTTCATTTAACGTTAACGCCACTAACGTCCTAGCTAAAGTCCATGCCTACTTCACACTTTATCTGCAAGTAAAGTTGAGCCCACTGAAGATTCCAAACTGCTTCAACTCAAGATCCAAAGGCCCATATCCAAAGACTTGAAGAGCCAACTAGAATATCAGAAGAGTAGTATATATAGGAGTAGTTTTGAACTAGAGAAAGAAGAGCTTTTGGCCATTGGGAGAACTACTCTCTGTATAATTTTACTTTCTCTGCACTTTTAGTTTTACTTATTTTCCATCTTTGTTTTCCATTCCCAGAGCTATGAACAACTAAACCCCTTTCATTGGGTTAGGGAGCTCTGTTGTAATTTGATGGATCAATAATAGTTTTCATTATTCTTCTTCTTTCTTTTCTCTTGATCTTACTAGAAAGCTTTCAATCTTCATCCAATTGGGTAGTTGTCTTGGAAAAGAAGCTATTCATACTTGGATCTCTTCGGAACCTTGGAAGAGGAATGAAGAGATTATGCTAGAAATGCTTTCTCATGTTGGACCAAATTGGGGTTTGGATGGATATAGTGACATATAATCCTACCAATATTTTGATTTAGAAATACATGTGGTATAATCAGTGACCACACTTTATCTCTTCTCATGAGCAATTAGACCAAGAAATTGGCTATTGATCAAGATTTGAGAGATTGAATTACCAAGGAATTGGAATTCAATCACTTAAGATTGCCAAGGAGATCAATAAATGCATTGATTGAGGAAGAGATGAAAATGAACTTGATCCGGAGAATACAACATCTCCTGAGCCCAATGAACTCCCCATTTCTGATCTTACCTATTCTCTTTACTTTCTGCCATTTACTTTTATGTTCATCCTCCCCATTCCCCATTTAAGATTCTGCAATTTACTTTCCATCATTTACATTCAGTCCTTTATTTCCAGTAATTACATTTCCTGCCATTTACTTTCCGCCATTTAATTTCCTGCAATTCTCCAATCAAATTCTGCTTAGCTCAACTAGAACATTCCTCCAATTAAAGTTGCTTGACCAATCAATCCCTGTGGGATTCGACCTCACTCTATTGTGAGTTTTTACTTGACGACAATTCGGTATACTTGCCGAGGAAAAATTGTTGAGAGACAAGTTTTCGTGCATCAACTGTCTCAATGAGCTCGTGAGCTTCCTTAATTGTCTTTTTCATGTAGATTGAACCACCAACAGAATGGTCTAAGGACATCTTAGCCATATCTGTGAATCTATAATAGAAGATGTCTAACTTTACCCATTCTGAAAATATTTCAGTAGGGCATTTCTATAGCATCATTATGTACCTCCCCCAAGCATCATAAAGGGATTCATTATCTTCTTATTTGAAGCTTTGAATGTCCAGTCTTAACTGGGTTAGCTTCTTTGGTGGAAAGCATTGACTCAAGAACTTATCCACCAGCTGACTCCATGTTTTCAAGCTTGATTTAGGTTGATTATCCAACCACCTATTTGCTTGGCCTTTCACAGCAAATAAAAAGAGCAATAACCTATAGACATCTTGGTCTACTCCATCAGTGTATACTGTGTCAGCATATTGCAGGAAATCTACAGGGAATTCTATGGGTTCCTCTTGAGAAAGTCCCTGAAACTGGCAGTTTTGCTGCACTAATGTGATTAGTTGTGGGTTGAGCTCAAAGTGAGCTACTCCAATAGGAGGTATACTAATACTGCTTCCATAGAAGTCAAGAGTAGGGGCTGTATAAGACCCCAAGGTTCTTCTTGGTTGTGTCTCTTTCTCTAGATCCATAGTGCACTCTTCCTATTCCTGCATACACAGACAAGAGACAAAGAAAATTAGGGAGTCTCTATGTCAGAGTATAGAGAGCACCCTGTGAGATACCAAAAAAAAGAAAAGAGACAAGAATTAAATACTTTTTTGAAAATTAAATAAATAAATAAAATAAAAATGGAAAACTAATTCGAAAATAAAAAAGTAATTAAGAAATTTCGAAAAAATAATAAAAGGAAAGATTAAGAAAAGATATGACAACCAATTAACTAACAAGATTTAAAATCAAAGAGGGAATTTTCAAAAAAGAAGAAAGAAAAAGTAGAATAAAAGATAAAACAAGTAACTAACTAATTAACAAGATTTAAGAACAAAATAAAAGATTTGATTTTGAAGTTAAAAGGAGAAAATTTTGAATTTTAAAAGTTGAAAGAAAGTAAAGATTTGAAATTTAAAAGTATTAAATTCAAAAAGAAAGATAAGGTAAAGATTTAAAAAGATTAAGAAAGATAAGATTTAAAATTTAAAGATTTTGAAAAAGATTTAAAAAAGATTTTAAAAAGATATGAAAAAGATTTGAAAAGATAAGATTTGAAATTTGAATTTTAAAAAAAATTGATTTTGAAATTTGAAATTTAACTTTTGAATTTTGAACTTTGAAATTTAAAATTTGAAAATTGAATTTTGAAAACTTGAATTTTGAAATTTTGAATTTTGAAATCTTGAAACTTGAAAATTGAAACTGAATTAAGATAAGATAAGAATTTGAACTTTGAATTTTAAAATTTGAATTTAAAATAAGATAAGATAGGATTTTTGAAATTCAAAGAAAGATAAAAAAGATAAGATAAAGATTTAAAAAAGATTTTGAATTTAAAACAAGATAGGATAAAATTTTGAATTTAAAGAAAAAGATAAAACAAAGATTTGAAAAGATAACAAGAAAGTTTAAAATTTGAATTTATGAAATTTGAAAAATTAAAAAGACAAATACTAAAAAGACACCAAACTTAAATTTTTTTTAAATTAAAGGTTATAATTTTCGAAAATTTTGGAGGAAAAACACAAAAAGATACCAAACTTAAAAATTTTAAGATCAAACTAAGAACAATTCGAACACAATGAAGAACACTCAAGAAAACTTTTCGAAAATTTAAGAAAAGAAAAACACAAAGAGACACCAAACTTAAAAATTTTAGGATCAAATGACACTAATTTTCGAAAATTAAAGGAAAAATAACTAAAAGACACCAAACTCAAAATTTTTAAAATCAACCAAGAAAATTCACTAAGAACAATTTGAATATGAAGAAGAGAAAATAAGAACACCTTAAAAAATTTAAAGGAAAAGATAAAAATAGAGGGGACACCAAACTTAAAAACTGACACAAGACTCAAACAAGAGACAAAGATTACTTAAGAAAAGAAAAGATTTTGAAAAATTTTTGAAAAAGAAAACAAGAAATAGGTAAGACTCAAAGTAAGAAAATCAAAAGAAAATACATAGCCAAAAATAGAAAAGGTTTTGAAAAATTTTTGAAAAGAAAACAAAAGATCAAATAAAACATAAAGAATACCTAATCTAAGCAACAAGATAATCTGATAGTTTGTCCGATCCGAACAATCCCCGGCAATGGCGCCAAAAATTTGGTGCATGAAACTGGCTCCACATAATTTGCACAGATAGACCGGCAAGTATACCGGGTCGTCCAAGTAATACCTCAGGTGAGTGAGGGTCGATCCCATGGAGATTGTTGGTTTGAGCAAGCAGTGGACACCTTGCAGATCTTAGTTAGGCAGATAGAAAATATAGTTTGTCACAGAAAAATGCATAAAACAGATAAATAAATAAAACGTTACTAGATAGACGAGAATTCAATGGTATGAGAACGGTTGAGGCTTCGGAGATGCTTTGTCTTTCTGGATTAACTTTTCTTACTGTCTTCTTCAATAACTTTCTGATTCCTTCAATGGCAGCCATAAGTGATTAACTCATGTTCTCTCATTAAGTTAACCTCCTTTACTATAGCAATCCACCATGTTGAGATGACTCATGTCCTCTCATCAAGCCACCTCTAGGTTTCTTACTGTAGCAGAAGATGAAGCTCTAAGCGATCCACTCCCCTTCGCGATCCTACTCAAGGTGCCACAGATAAAGCAGATCTCCCAGATTAGAAAGTTCTGCTTCTCTGACTCTAGCCTTAGCACCACAGAGACCTCACGCACCCATAGTCAATGGAATTTTATGTCACATATCCAAAGTTGCTCAGATGCTCTATTAGAATTCGCAATGCAATCTCTAGCTTTAGTTCAACACTATCCGGGTCAGGAATCGCACAGAACCCATGTAGAATAAGGGTGATTGTCACGGGTCACCCTCAATTCATAAGATGAAGAACGAGGTTACACAAGAGAATAGAATCAGACATATTGAATTAGAACAGTAATATTATTTATCCATGAAACTCAGTAGAGCTCCTAACCTTAACCTTAGGAGGTGAATGACTCATACTGTATAGAAAATAAGAATGAAAGGTTCAAATGGGCAAAGATCCCTAACAAAGGTGATCTTTGTTCTATATATACTAGTATAGTAACTAAGGATTACAGAAAATAAGATAAACTAGTCTTGTAGTGCGAAAATCCACTTCTGGGACCCACATTATGAGTGTTTAGGCTGAGCTTGAGTGTCTCCCACGAGCTAGTACCCCTTAGGGGCATTGAACACTGGCTAGGGACTCCATCCTAGGCGTTGGACGTCAGCTGCTCCCCTGTGGGCACTGGATGCCAGGAATGGGGCTGGTGGCTGGTATTGAACGCCAGTTTTGGGCCTTCATTTCCAAAGCAAAGTATGGACTATTATATATTTCTGAAAAGCTATGAATGTTTGATAGCACGGAAACTTGTCTCTCAACAATTTTCCTTCAGCAAGTATACCGAATTGTCGTCAAGTAAAAACTCACAATAGAGTGAGGTCGAATCCCACAGGGATTGATTGGTCAAGCAACTTTAATTAGAGAAATGTTCTAGTTGAGCAAAGTAGAATTTTGGTTTGAGAGTTGTAGGAAATTAAATGGCGGGAAAGTAAATAGCAGAAAATGTAAATGCTGGAAGTAAAGAGCTCAAAGTAAATGACGGAAAGTAAATTGCAGAATTGTAAATGGGAATGGCGAAGATGCTCATGAAAGTAAATTGCAGAAATTAAAGAGAATGGGTAAGATCAGAAATGGGGATTCATTGGGCTTAGGAGATGTTGCATTCTCCGGATCAAGTTCATTTTCATCTCTTCCTCAATCAATGCATTCATTGATCTCCTTGGCAATCTTAAGTGATCGAATTCCAATTCCTTAGTAATTCAATCTCTCAAATCTTGATCAATAGCCAATTTCTTGGTCAATTGCTCATGAGAAGAGATGAAGTATGGTCACTGATTATACCACATGCATTCCCAAATCAAGTGTTGGTAGGATTATAGTCACCATACCCAACCAAACCCAATTTGGTCCAACATGAGAAAGCATTTCTAGCATGATCTCTTCATTCCTCTTCCAAGGTTCAGAAGAGATCCAAGTATGAATAGCTTCTTTTCCAAGATAACTACCCAATGGGATGAAGATTGAAAGATTTCTAGTAAAATCAAGAGAAAAGATAGAAGAATAGTAATGAAAATTAGTATTGATCCATCAAATTACAACAGAGCTCCCTAACCCAATGAAAGGGGATTAGTTGTTCATAGCTCTGGAAATGGAAAACAGAGATGGAGAATACATCATGAAAACTAGAACTAGAAGTACAGAGAAAGTAAATTATACAGAGAGTAGTTCTCAACTTCCCATCCCCCAAAAAGCTCCTTTTTGATTCAAAACTACCCCTATATATACTACTCTTCTGATCTTCTAGTTGGTTCTTCAAGTCTTGGATATGGGTCTTTGGATCTTGAGTTTGAAGCAGTTATCTTCCGCAGTGGGCTTAGCTTTACTTGCAGAGAGAAAGTGTGGAGTAAGCAGGGTGTTTAGCTCAGGACGTTAGTGGCGTTAACGTTAAGTGAGAGTGTGGGTTCGAGAACTTTAGTGGCAATCACCTTTTTCACTAACGTTCCTCAACCAAGGATAATCCACGTTAACTTCAACGTTAGTGGCACCAACGTGACCACTAACGTTGCCTCTTGATCCTTCGCACATGTTATTGGGGCTCACCTTTTCCAATAACGTTGAGAGTCCTCCCTTCCCCTTACGTTAGAGTCCACGTTAACTTAGTTAACGTGGCTCTTAACGTAGGCTTGCCAATTCTTTGAGAACGTTAGTGACACTTACCTTTGTCACTAACGTTCCAAGGTGCCCCTACTTCCCATGTTAGAGTCCACGTTAAGTTAACGTGGACTCTAACGTGGGAAGTAGGGGCACCTTGGAACGTTAGTGACAAAGGTAAGTGTAAGTTAACGTGGCTTCTAACGTGGTAATGATAGCCATCTCCAACGTTAGTGACAAAGGTGAGTGTCACTAACGTTGGCTCATCATCTCTCTTATCTACGTTAGCTTCCACGTTAACTAAGTTAACGTGGGAGTTAACGTTGCTCATAGTGGCTTGTGTGGGTTCACCCCAACGTTAGTGACAAAGATAAGTGTCACTAACATTGGCGATCACATGCTTTCTCCATGTTAGCTTCCACGTTAACTAAGTTAACGTGGCTCATTGTAGCTTGGCCAACGTTAGTGACAAAGGTGAGTGTCACTAACGTTGGCTTCTCTTTTGCTTCCTAATGTTAGAGTCCACGTTAACTGAGTTAACGTGGCTCTTAACGTGGCCACTTATGAGCTTGGTCCAACGTTAGTGACAAAGGTGAGTGTCACTAACGTTGGCTCCACTTTCTTTCTTCCACGTTAGAGTTCACGTTAACTTAGTTAACGTGACTTTTAACGTGGGCTATGATGGCTTCGAGGATGTTATTGGCGATTACTTTTCTCATTAACGTTGCAAGCTAGCTCCCATTCCACGTTGGTGGTTACGTTAGTTAGACTAACGTGGCTGCCAACGTGGCTCTTTCTTGCTTCCTTTGTCCTGAAATCAAGCAATACAGTGCATCAAAGTTCTAATCCACATCATGAGACATGCATCATCCAATTTGTCATCTAATTCATGCAAAATTCTCATGAAATCATGTAAAGTGCTCAATGTATGCTTAAATCATGATGTAAGTGAAATTCTACCCAAAACTTGCTTATTTCCTAAGAAAATGCATGAAACTATCCTAAAACAGTAAAGAAAAGATCAGTGAAACTGGCCAAAATGCCCTGGCATCACAACACCAAACTTAAAGCTTGCTTGTCCCTAAGCAAGTACTGGAACAAGAGAATGATGAATGAAATGCCAAGAGGAATGAGTCATTATTGTGGAAGTCATGTCCTTGGTTTTATGGTGGTTTCATGCATAGCAACTTAGGTTCATTCCTTCACTGGCTTTCAGACCTTTATCATGTCCTGGAATACTCACTTGATTGCACCCTATGTGACTCTTATTCATTGATCCTTTTATTGTTTTCAGGGCTTATTTGAGTTCTTAGGCTAAGTGCTCTGTGAGGGGGCGACTCTTTAAGATAAGCTTTCAGCCAGCACTCCCGAACCAGTTGGTTTAAGGTGCTAGGTTTTAAGACATCCCTAAGGACTTACTCCCTCAAGTCTCTTTTCCCCATGCATATACACCACAGGCACATGGTTTGTTATTTCCTTTCTTGAGACCTTGGTGTCTAGCACCTCTTTGGGTTACTAAATGTTCTGTAGCAAGGTTGCTCTTGATAGTGGATTTTCAGTTGATAATCCCAGATTAGTTAACCCAAGTTACCAAGTGATGAAGTACTCCTACGAACTTATTCATCCAAGCAGATCCTTGGTACAGGAGCACCACAGACACATCTCTCAAGTTTCAAACACTTGGTGCCTAGCCTTATTCTTTATTAACTTTTTCTTTCTTTTTCAACTCTTATTGTTCTTTTCCCCTTTTTATTATTAGGATCTTGTTATTTAGCTAGTCTCATGGGGTGTGTTTCAAGCATATGATTTAGGACAGATAGTTGTCTTCCCATCCTTGTTGGTGAACCAACTTAGCTAACTTATGACCACATCACACACTAAGGAACTTACTTTACAATATGAACTCCACTCTGGTCTTTGATAACAGACATTCTCTTTTTATTTGATTCAAAAGGAGACAAGCATACAAGTAAGCAAGGTGAAAATCCAGCAGGTATCGTGGACAGCACACATATGACAAAAGCAATAGAGCAACATTAACTCTAATCATCTAAACTAATGAGCAATTATAAATCAAGTTCATTCGGACTTCCAATTTTTTTGCATTTTAAGTATATGGAATTAAGTAACAACACCACCTTCGGGTGATGGTTTCTTGCTATCCCCTTGTTGTCCTTATCCATAGTTTTTGCTCCTTCACTTCCTTGGATGATGGTGCACTATTTCCTCAGAAGGTTACTGCAAAGTTATTGGAAGTTGCTTGTTTCCAAAGCACTTGAGACATAGTTAGCTTGTATGTATGCTTGCGAATTTCTGAACTTAATTTGGTGTGTGAACACCAAACTTAGTTCTTTTGCCTAGTACAACAGATTGCATACTTGCAGAGAGCCTCATATGTTGTTATTAACAAAACAACCATTAACTTCAGACTAAACTACTGCTAAGTGGTTCCCCTGATTGGTTGGAGCTAGCAATCTGTCATTGGAGTGTTGTGTGATTATAACGAATACCTTTGGTGGAACACCAAACTTAAAACTGCACTTTCACTCTTGGATTTGTTTTGGTGTGGAACACCAAACTTAGCTCCTCACAATACAGAGGAAACAACTTGTGATTTTTATTGAAATGACGATGAAAAAGAAACTACCTCAGGTTGGGTTGCCTCCCAACAAAGCGCTCTTTTAGCGTCGCTAGCTTGACGATTCGCCCTTTGTCATGGTGGTTGGTAATGCTTCAGATCTTCCCCTCTTGCAGTAGACCTATACCCATTGGCTTCATCAAGGATCTCCACATGTTCTAGGGAAAGAACTCTGTTGATGGTGAAGACCTTAGGTAACTGAAATGGGATAGTGGGGAGATGAGGTGGAATATCTGGGAAGCAGGCTGAGATCACTTTATCCCCCAGAGAAAAGTCCTCTGTAGGGATCTTCTTGTTCCTCCACCTCCTTGGTGCCTTCTTCTTTGTCCCTTTTGATGTTGCCTTGCTCTTTGTGACCTCCTCTTCTAAGGGAATTTTGTTACTGGTCTCATATGACTCTGGTGGTTTAGGTTCCTCCTTATTTTCCTTGAGCTGTGACAGCTGTTGATTGCCTTGTTCTTCAACCAAGTGGTTTCCCAGAGGTGTTGGTTGTGCTTCAGTGCTTGCCTCCTCCCTCAGTATCTCATTATGATCTGTTTCTTGTGAGAGTTTGAAGACATTGAAGCTGAGTTGTTCATCATGGATCCTCAAAATTAGCTCCCCTCGCTCCACATCTATGAGTGCTCTGGCTGTAGCTAAGAATGGTCTTCCCAATATGATTGGGTGAGTGTGACTTTCTTCCATGTCCAAGATGACAAAGTCCGTGGGAAGAAAGTATTTTCCCACCTTCACCAGCACATTTTTAACCACTCCTACTGCTTGTTTTTGAGTTTTGTCAGCCAGCCTGATAACTACATCTGTGAGCATTATCTCATTGATCTGCAGCCTTTTCATAAGGGATAAAGGCATTAAGTTGATGCTTGCTCCCAAATCGGAGAGTGCTTTATCAAACATTTTTTCTCCTATGGCACAGGGGATGTGAAAACTCCCTGGGTCCTTCCTTTTTATAGGCAACTCTGGTTGAATGAGAGCACTGCACTCCTTATTTATCACTATTGTTTGTCCTCCCTTGAGTGAGCTTTTCCTGGTCAGCAGCTCCTTCATATACTTAATATATGAGGGCGTTTGTTGGAGGGCCTTGATGAATGGTATGTTTACATGGAGGGATGCAAACAGGTCAAGAAAACTTGAGTATATTCTCTTCTCTACAGCACCATTGAGTAATTGGGGAAACGATGCATAGAGTTTCAGCAGCTCCTTCTGTGTCAGCTCTTTTTGTGAAATTTTGGGTTCTTGGTGATCTTTTTCCTGTTTCTCTGCTGATGTCTCTCCAAGTTGTTCTAATGGCTTATTTTGCTTTTTCTCAGTCTCCTTATTGCTTATAGTAACCATCTTGCAATCTTCCCATCTGACTTTCTTTGCTTTACCTCTCGGATTTTTCTCTATGTCACTTGGGAAGCTATCAGTAGGTTTGGGAATCTTTTCAGATAAGTATCCCACTTGAAATTCCAGCCTCTTGATGGTGTCCCCCTGGTTCTTGATACTAGCTCGCACCTCCTCTTTGAATACCTTATTATCTTGAATCTCTTTGCATATGCCTTCAAGCAGAGTCTCAATTTTGGAGAGTCTTTCTTCAGATGATGGTGAGTTGAGAGTAGATGGGTGAGTTGGGTCATTTTGGTTTTGGTATGGATGTGGAGAGGTGTTGTTAGGATGGTGCTGATATGATCTCTGTGTGGAATGTTGGTGAGCTGCATGGTTGTTGGGGTTGTGATGTCTTTGATCTTGGCTTTGATCTTGTTGATTTCCCCACCCAAAGTTTGGGTGATTCCTCCAACCAGGGTTGTACGTTTTGAAGTAAGGATCATGGTTCTGCCTGGGTGAGTTTCCAATGTAGTTGGCTTATTCTTGCTCCTCCTCTGCCTCAGCGTTCACTCCCTCTTGGGTTGCTGATGAGGTGGTGATTGCTGCCACTTGGTTTCTCTCCATCTTCTTGGTGAGGTCAGCCAGCTGCTTGGTAATAAGCTTGTTTTGGGCCAGCAGTGCATCCACATTGTTTAGTTCCATCACTCCTCTAGTGTTGCCTCTTTCAGAAGCATAGAAATAGTCATTTTCTACTATAGTTTCAATGACATCTATGGCCTCCTCAATGGTCTTCTTCTTGTTCAGAGATCCCCGGATGAATGGTCTACTGCCTTTTTTGATTCATAAGAAAGGCCTTCATAGAAAATGTGTAGCTGCACCCATTCATTGAACATATCTGGTGGGTACCTTCTTGTCAGGTCCTTGAGCCTCTCCCATGCTTCATATAGAGTCTCACCATCCTACTGCCTGAGTGTTTGCACCTCAGCTCTCAGCCTGTTAATCCGTTGAGGAGGATAGAATCTTGCCAAGAATTTGTTCACCACATCTTCCCAGGTTGCTAAACTCTCATTTAGGAAGGATTCCAGCCATTTAGATGCCTTGTCCTTAAGTGAGAAAGGAAACAGAAGTAGTCTATAGGTGTCAGGATGAACACCATTAGACTTCACAGTATCACATATCCTCAAGAAGGTGGTTAGATGTTGATTGGGGTCTTCTTGGACACCTCCTCCGAATGAACAGTTGTTCTGAACAAGGGTGATGAGCTGTGGCTTTAGTTCAAAGTTGTTGGCATGTATGGTTGGCCTTTGGATGCTACTCCCACAGTTTCCTGGGTTTGGGTTGATGTAAGAGCCTAGAACTCTTCTCTCTTGCCCAGTATGATTTGCTAGACCTTCTCTGCCATGGTTGTGAGCCTCTTCTTCATGATGGTTCTCCATATTCTCCTCCATGTCTGGTTCAAAGTACTCTTCCTCTTCCTCAGCACCGACTACTCTCTTTCCTCTTGCTTCCTTCCTTAATCTAAGGAAGGTCCTCTCTGGTTCAGAATCAAAGAAAGTTGAAGCCCCGCTTCTTCTCCCTGCCATACAACCAACAAGGCACAAGCAAGGAAATAGATGCAGAAAGTATTCTTGTTAAAATTGCTGTTGGTGTGAGTGATGCAATATATCAAACAGTTAGTGGGTTAGTGAACTGAATGGTAAATAACTAAGAAAAAGGAGTAAGGGGGAAGGGAGAAAAATAACTAAAACTGAAAGTAATTAACTCAAACAGAAATTTAAATCAAACAAAAGAAAAATGCTCAATCTAGTTATCCTCCAATTTAGTCATTGTTGATTCAAAATCAATCCCCGGCAACGGCGTCATAAACTTGATAGCACGGAAACTTGTCTCTCAACAATTTTTCTTCGGCAAGTATACCGAATTGTCGTCAAGTAAAAACTCAAAATAGAGTGAGGTCGAATCCCACAGGGATTGATTGGTCAAGCAACTTTAATTAGAGGAATGTTCTAGTTGAGCAAAGCAGAATTTTAGTTTGAGAGTTGCAGGAAATTAAATGACGGGAAAGTAAATAGCAGAAAATGTAAATGCTGGAAGTAAAGAGCTCAAAGTAAATGACGGAAAGTAAATTGCAGAATTGTAAATGGGAATGGGGAAGATGCTCATGGAAGTAAATTGCAGAAATTAAAGAGAATGGGTAAGATCAGAAATGGGGATTCATTGGGCTTAGGAGATGTTGCATTCTCCGGATCAAGTTCATTTTCATCTTTTCCTCAATCAATGCTTTCATTGATCTCCTTGGCAATCTTAAGTGATCGAATTCTAATTCCTTGGTAATTCAATCTCTCAAATCTTGATCAATAGCCAATTCTTTGGTCAATTGCTCATGAGAAGAGATGAAGTATGGTCACTGATTATACCACATGCATTCCCAAATCAAGTGTTGGTAGGATTATAGTCACCATACCCAACCAAACCCAATTTGGTCCAACATGAGAAAGCATTTCTAGCATGATCTCTTCATTCCTCTTTCAAGCTTCAGAAGAGATCCAAGTATGAATAGCTTCTTTTCCAAGATAACTACCCAATGGGATGAAGATTGAAAGCTTTCTAGTAAAATCAAGAGAAAAGATAGAAGAAGAGTAATGAAAATTAGTATTGATCCATCAAATTACAACAGAGCTCCCTAACCCAACGAAAGGAGTTTGGTTGTTCATAGCTCTGGAAATGGAAAATAGAGATGGAGAATACATCATGAAAACTAGAACTAGAAGTGCAGAGAAAGTAAATTATACAGAGAGTAGTTTTCAATTTCCCATCCCCCAAAAAGCTCCTTTCTGATTCAAAACTACCCCTATATATACTACTCTTCTGATCTTCTAGTTGGTTCTTCAAGTATTGGATATGGGCCTTTGGATCTTGAGTTTGAAGCAGTTATCTTCCGCAGTGGGCTTAGCTTTACTTACAGAGAGAAAGTGTGGAGTAGGCAGGGTGTTTAGCTCAGGACGTTAGTGGCGTTAACGTTAAGTGAGAGTGTGGGTTCGAGAACGTTAGTGGCAATCACCATTTTTACTAACGTTCCTCACCCAAGGATAATCCACGTTAACTTCAACGTTAGTGGCACCAACGTGACCACTAACGTTGCCTCTTGATCCTTCGCACACGTTATTGGGGCTCACCTTTTCCAATAACGTTGAGAGTCCTTCCTTCCCCTTATGTTAGAGTCCACGTTAACTTAGTTAACGTGGCTCTTAACGTAGGCTTGCCAATTCTTCGAGAACATTAGTGACACTTACCTTTGTCACTAACGTTCCAAGGTGCCCCTACTTCCCACGTTAGAGTCCACGTTAACTAAGTTAACGTGGGAGTTAACGTTGCTCATAGTGGCTTGTGTGGGTTTACCCCAACGTTAGTGACAAAGATAAGTGTCACTAACGTTGGCGATCACATACTTTCTCCACGTTAGCTTCCACGTTAACTAAGTTAACGTGGGAGTTAACGTGGCTCATTGTAGCTTGGCCAACGTTAGTGACAAAGGTGAGTGTCACTAACGTTGGCTTCTCTTTTGCTTCCCAACATTAGAGTCCACGTTAACTGAGTTAACGTGGCTCTTAACGTGGCCACTTATGAGCTTGGTCCAACGTTAGTGACAAAGGTGAGTGTCACTAACGTTGGCTCCACTTTCTTTCTTCCACATTAGAGTTCACGTTAACTTAGTTAACGTGACTCTTAACGTGGGCTATGATGGCTTCAAGGACGTTATTGGCGATTACTTTTCTCATTAACGTTGCAAGCTAGCTCCCATTCCACGTTGGTGGTTACGTTAGTTAGACTAACGTGGCTGCTAACGTGGCTCTTTCTTGCTTCCTTTGTCCTGAAATCAAGCAATACAGTGCATCAAAGTTCTAATCCACATCATGAGACATGCATCATCCAATTTGTCATCTAATTCATGCAAAATTCTCATGAAATCATGTAAAGTGCTCAATGTATGCTTGAATCAAGATGTAAGTGAAATTCTACCCAAAACTTGCTTATTTCCTAAGAAAATGCATGAAACTATCCTAAAACAGTAAACAAAAGGTCAGTGAAACTGGCTAAAATACCCTGGCATCAATGTTAGCTTTCCATAGCCATTGAGAGCGTGCCATTTGGACTTCTGTAACTCCAGAAAAGCTCTTTCGAGTGCACGGAGGTCAGATCTTGACAGCATCTGCAGTCCTTTCTCTGTCTCTGAATCAGACTTTTGCTCAAGCTCCTCAATTTCAGCCAGAAAATATCTGAAATCACCATAAAACACAAAAACTCAAAGTAGAATCCAAAAATATGAATTTTGCACTTAAACTTATAAAAACTTAATAAAACTTAAACAAAACATAATGAAAACTATATGAAAATGATGCCAAAAAGCGTATAAAATATCCGCTAATCAGTGAGTAAGGAATTGAAATTGAAAAAGCTTGCCAAGAGGTGGAGGTAGTTAAAGAAGAGTACAAGAGAGTGAAAATTGTAAGATCATTGGGACCATCCCTTCCTAAGTCACCATCACCCATCCTTTTATTCAAGTGGGTAAATCTTTCATCCCTAAGCTTCACTTTTCCACTTGAATATGATTTGCTTGAAATAGATGGTCAACTTAGAGCTCTTTATGGATTGAATAGTAAGGGAGAGTTGTATAGTGGTTGGCAAAATGATGTTAGGCTCATCAAGGTTGAACCCTTAAGTCATAGGTCCTATGGTTGGAGGAATGCTAAATTATATAGATCTAGGAGGAGAATTTGGTGCCTAAATGAGAATTCGGCTTGCTTCTCACCCAATTGAAACTATGATGATCAACTTAGAGATGGGTGTGAAAACAAAGTATGGGATTCCAGATCACAAAAAGAGGATGAATTTTGGGAGCTCATGGTTTGTGAAGACCTCCATCAAAGCTTGATGCAAATGACATGGAATGATGGAGCTTATTGGAAGTCCAAGGCGTTGGTGGAAGTTTTAAGATGAGTTCAAGCACAAGCCACCATGACAAGGAGCTTGTTAAATTTCCAACTTAAGGACTTTAAATAAAAGAACCAGTGGGAGACACCCCACCGTAGTAAATTCTTCCTATTTTCTTTTTTGTTTATATTGGTAATAAATTGAATTTTCATTTTTAGTTAGGTTTATTTAGTTTAAGTTGTGGTTTAACTTATTTAATAATATTTGGTACTTCTTTGGTAGCTTGTTAGTTTCTTAACAAATTTAAAAAAAAGAAGGGGTGTCACGCTTACGCGTGACCGACGTGTGCGCGTCGACGCCCAAATTTTGATGCTGATACAAAAACCAGAGACTTGCGTTAGAACGATGCGGGTGGGGTGCTAGGTGCACAACCTAATGCACGCATGCCCCTCGCTGACGTGTACGCATCATTTGTATTTCTGGCCTTCCACGTGTGGGTATAACCGATGCGCACGCGTCATACCTAAATGCTGCCTCTAGTACAAAAACTAGAGAGTTGTGATGGAACTGTGCAGCTTTCATGCGTCTGGCATGAAAAGTAGTCACGCGCACGTGTGACCGACACTTACGCGTAACTTTTTATTTTGGGCCACCCACGCGTACGCAAGGACAACGCTCACGCGTCACATGCCTTTTTCTATTTTCACGCGCACGTATGACTCATGCGCGCGTGTTGCCTACGCGACTTCAGCAACGCTG
This sequence comes from Arachis hypogaea, assembly GCF_003086295.3. Classification (NCBI taxonomy): domain Eukaryota; kingdom Viridiplantae; phylum Streptophyta; class Magnoliopsida; order Fabales; family Fabaceae; genus Arachis; species Arachis hypogaea. The sequence continues at coordinate 86,417,977 of NC_092048.1, read as the reverse complement.
TTTCTTTTCCTTTCTTCTTCTTTCCTCATCCTTTCTCACTCTCTTCTCCTCCCTTATCATCTTTATCCTCTTTCATATTCTTTTGTCAATTGCAGTTGCATACTTTCATTCATTGCATTTTTTTTACTTTATACATGTTCTTATCTTCTTTTCTATATTTGTTGTTTTAATATTGGTGTTGAATGTTCTTACTCAACTGTTGAATATTTCTTGCATTATTTTGGTGCTTCTTGACTTGTTTGATATTGTTAAGTGCTGATATTTTAAATCAATGCTTAATCTTTTGTGATACTTGCATTCTTTGTGAATTGATATGAACTTATACTGTCTTTTATAACCCATTCTTTCTTACTTCCTATTTGCAATTTTTGCCACTCACAAGATTAGTACTTTAGTCCTTTCATTATCATTGAGTTAGGAGGGGACCGAATTCTCTCATGCTTATGACTAATCTTGTTTGTACCAATTCTTGTTTGAACTTAATGCTTCTGAGTTTTCTCTTCATGCCATTTGCTTATACTTTGACTTTACTCTTGCATCAAGAGTTAGATAACATGCCCTTTGCTTACATTGTTTTCTCACTTACATGTTGTAGCTACCATGTAGTTGGGAATTCCACTCTTATTCGGCATTAGCCCCACCTATATTCTATTTGCTTTATTTTTGGGCTTAATCTTCTTTCTTTTCCTCTCCTTTCAGGTTGGCCACCAAAAGGGGAACGAAAAAGCTTTTAAATGGGGGCGACAAACAAGTCTCTCCACACAATCTTTTGAAAGAGCTCGTCAGTTGTAGCAACCCTACTCCACTTAGCTCATCTTTACATGCACCGAGGACGGTGCAATTTTTTTATGTGTGGAGAGGTTGAGACCGACTTCCATGGGTAACTACTTCCTTTTTCAACACCAATTCTTAATCTTCTTTGTTAGTTAGTTGTTGCATTGCATGATAGATTGCATGTGTAGTTAGTTGCTTGCATTTAAGTACTACTTAGTTGAAGTGATGGATTCCTTTTCAAGAAAACTATTTTAGGGCTTTCACTTATTTGAATTAAAATTTTTGAACTTGCTTGAAGAAATTCAATTTGGAACATGGTTTTAGAGCTCGAACACACAAGCCAAGTGAGCTTTTTGAACCTATTTGATTGGTTACATCTTATCAGCCAATATTTTGTTTTGGTGTGTGTTGTTCTCTCTAAGACTGTGATTTTTATCTTGTTTGATTCTATATTTCCATTGTTTGATGTATGAATGCATTTATATGATTGAGGCCTTTGTTTCACTATAGCTCACATACCCATATGGCCTTACCCTTTCATTATCCTTTGCAAACCAATGTTGAGCCTATTTTACCCCATTTGTTCTTTATTTTAGCTCATCACTAACTCTAAGCGAAAAAATAATAAATGTCCCTAATTTGAATTCTTGGTTATCTTAGACTAGTGAGAGAGTGCATGATTTAAGTGTGAGAAAATTGGGTTTGGGAACATTTGGTTTGGGAATTGGGTATTGTATATTTTAGTGAGAATGTGAAAAAGATAGTTAAGCACATATTCTTGCATTCAATACTTTAATCATATGCATTGATTTCTCGTATATGTATATTAACCACCACATATATAAAAAGAATAAAAAGAAAAAATTAAAAAAAGAGAAAATAATAAAAAGGGGACAAAATGCCCCAAAATAAATGGTGGTAGCAATGCATATGTACTGTACTCAAATTTGGGATGCATGAATATGTAGCAAAAGATAGTTAACGGGTAGTTAGGTTTTGTATCTTAATTGCATGGATTGTCTTAGGTTAGGTGGGACGTTTAGGTTAATCAAGGATTTAGATTTCAATCTACTTGACCAAATACATTCCTACCTTGACCCTAACCCCATTACAACCAATGAAAATTCCTCTTGATATGTGTATTCATGCATTAAAATTAAATTTGTGTTGATTGGTAGAAGAAGAGCAAGCCTTAGAAAGCAGGATTAGTAGAGAACCGAGAGAATTGATCCTCAAACACTAGAGTGATTAGAGTGTATACACTTCCGGTGAGAGTTCGATGCTCAATTCTTTGTTCCCGGCTTTCACAAGCTTTCTTCTTGCAAGTCTACTTGTACTTCATTTTATGATTTGAATTAGTGGAATACAGTTCATATTTGTTCTTGAAAGATTTATTTACTCTTAACCAAGTAGGTAGAAGCATTCAGCATGTAGTTGCATTCATATAGATAGGCTGCATTGCATAAGTCCTACCATTTTCCCTTCGCTCTTTTGGTTCTCTTGAGCTTAGCATAAGGACATGCTAATGTTTAAGTATCGGGAGATTGATAAACCACTATTTTATGGTACATTTTGCATTGAATTGAGTAGATTTTGTCAATTATACTCACACTTATTCATGTAAATTGCATGTTTTTAAGTTTCCTTCCTAATTTTGTGCTATGATTGAAAACATGCTTTTTTGGCCTTAAAATTGCTAATTTGTAATCTTCTCTTATTACCATTCGATGTCGTGATATGTGTGTTAAGTGTTTTCAGGTTTTATAGGAAAGGAATGGCTTAGAGGATGGAAAGGAAGCATGCAAAAGTGGAAGGAACACAAGAATTTGGAGATTTGAGAAGCTGGCCTCGATGCGCACGCATGGATAACGCGTACGCGTGACTGGTGCAGCAGACAAACGATGCGTACGTGAGGAAAGGTCAATATCCAGTGACGCGTACGCGTGGCTGACACGTATGCGTGACAAGCGTCACGTGCCTCAGTTACGAGAAAACGCTGGGGGCGATTTCTGGGCTGCTTTTGACCCAGTTTCAAGCTCAAAATTGAAGACAAGAGGCTGGGGAGTGGAGCTGATCATTCATGATTCATTCATTCACAATTTTCAGGTTCTAGATGTGGAATTCTAGAGAGAGAGGCTCTATCTCCTCTCTCTAGGTTTAAGGTTTCTTCTTTCAATTTCTCCTTAGGTTTAGGTTTCAGTCTTATTTTAATTTAGTTTTCTCTTGCTTTTATTTGTTCTAGCACTTTAGTTATCTACTTCTCTTATTGATTCCTTTATTTTACCCATTTAGTTTATGAACTCTTGTGTTACTTTCAATTTCCTTTTTAATGCGATTTTATCTACTTTTAATTTCTGATTGAGCACATTTTTATAATCCTTCTAGAGATCAGTTTGGAGCTTCTCAAGGAATTGATTACTTCCCTGGAAAAGACTTAAAGTTATACCATTCAATCGTCTAAGAAGAGGTCTTTTTCTTTTAAAAATATCCCCAAAAACATCAGAATTCCAACTTTTTAGAGAATTTTTGAAGCTTATCATACCATCAGACTAGGAATCCTACACATTCCAAGAATTCTCAACCAATCTGTGAAAATCACGGTGAGAAATTCAAGCAGCAATAAAACGGAAAGGTCTTCTGTGTCTATTGTAAGAGGCTTCAGTAGAGAGTTAGAGGCAGATGGCCGTGTGGTCAGACTTGAAATTAGGTAAATGCTTAAGGCTAGCTTCGGGGATGGCTAGCTGCTAGTCAAGGTTACACAGACCACGATCCAATCTCTCGACTAAATCACCCATTCTCTAAGTGAAAGGCTAGCCCATATAACCTAAATCTACCAATCTGCAATCAGAAACGCAACTTTGAAAGTCTGAGCAAGCTCCAGAATTAGCACTACGAGTACCCCTTTGTCTTTCATAATCATGAAGAAGAGCGTTAAAATATCCTAATATGCACCAATGAAGATTAATATTGGCTGCCAGGGAACGGAGGGAAGTCCAAAGGGATCTTCTATTCGGGCGTTGTGGGTTGCCATAAACAACAGAGAGGAGCCAGGTAGTAGCATTATTACTGGTAAGCCTAACATGAACAATTTGATGATTATGTTCTAAAATATCAACTTTCCAAGAACCTGAGTCCCACAGGCACCAAATTCCTTCCGAATGGCCATTAGCTTCCACAATAAAGGAATTATCAAATCCAATTTTGTCACGAATAGTAGCCCCACACGAACCATTTATATAAGTTTCAAGAAGAATAATGAAATTTGTATTATACTCTCTTCTAATATCTCTAATAAGAGTAGGAAAAGTTTTTCCTCCAGCACCTCTACAATTCCAACTTATAATATTCATCACAAAACAAACAGAGAAGGGGGAATCACCAAGGACAAAGTCACACCAAGGCTTGAGCCTGGGGTCTCGATTCGGACTTATCTGAGGAGTCAGCCCCATTATTGGGGTTCTTCTATACAATGAGAGCCTTGACATCATCTGGAGCTCTCCTAACGTTTTCCCCTGGCTCGTACCCTAATTCCATTGGCTTTGAAGAGGAACCAGTAGAAGGGGAAGCAATCATAGGATTAGAACAAATCGCATAGTCTTCAAATTGAATCTTTACCTTTTTTGCAGCAACATCAGCTTCGTATTGCTCCCGCCCTAATCGACGCATGTAATTCATAACGACACCCTCCATAGCTTCAAATTCAGGATCTTTAGATTTAGGGGTAGGGGAGGGAACATTCTTAGGAGTTGCCACCAAAGAGGAGGATGGCTTGGTAGTGGCTTTTGGGATGGACTTCACTAATTTCTCATTCTGGGTTGGCCCAACTTTATTAGATAAAGGTTTCTTGCCCATTTGGGGATTTTTGCCAGCACCTTGCTTTAGAACCTTTTTTTTAATGGGCTGGAGATTTGCTTTCTCTTTCTGGGCCTTATTAGGAGAAGCCCAATTATTGGTAATACTTGAAGATTTGCCTTCTACATGTGGTTCTCCCTCCAACGTAATTAGTGCACTTTCTTCTTGCAAAGCATTGAATCTTGACCAATGTTCCTTTCCCTGGTTATCCTCCTCATTAATAGACCTATGATTATAGAAAGAATCATGTCGTCGATTGCTTCCAGGATTATTCGGATTATTATTGCCATTTTTTCTTCTAAGTGGTCGTTTGACCATCATCTACGGCCCGAAACAAGGGGGATCTTGGTTATTGCTCGGAACACTTTGATTGTAGGAATCATGAGACTTTCCATTTTGGTCTGCGAAATCAACATGATTCTGATTATCAGAATTGATATTCTCCTCTTCTCCACCAGCATTGACTTGACTCGCCGGTTCTTTCATCGGAGTTTCATTACAATGATCTAACCGGTCACCATATTTTCCATAGGAGAAGCAGATTTGATGCAGACCTTCATATTAAATGTTTAAGACCTTGCCAAAGATAGAAATTCTGGGAACTAACTGCTTTCTCAGATCAATTTTGACACATATACATGCAAAATGACCTCTAGAGTAAATCAATGTAGTGTGATCGATCTTAAGCATGTGGCCAATAGTTGAACCCATTCTCCAAAGAAATCTATGGTTATAGAGTACGATTGGAAGGTTGGGAATACGAATCCAAGCAGCAACTTTCCTGACTTCTTTCTCAGAAGATAAAAAGAAGGGTATTTAACGTTGGACAATAAGATAGTGACTGGCAATCATCTAAGGCCCTTCCATTAGGGCATGATTATAGTCACCTTCATCTACAAAATGAACCAAAAAATAGTCACGATCTATGTCGATAACATTAATCTTACCTTTTTTAGCCCAATTGCGTTGGAGGCGTTGCTCCATAAATCCTAAGCCTACTCGTTTGCCCAAAACTTTGACCATGAGAGCAGCATGCCAAGGTTTGTACCATTCATTGAATTCATCTTTGGATATTGGAATTTTGGGGCATAAATCAAAGGGCTTCTCCACTTGATCATCATTCTCAGCAATTTTGTACCACTAGTCTTCCGGGTTTGGTTCATCTTCATCGATGGGATCAGTGATAAACCCCGTTTTCAAGGTTTATCTTGTGTTGGATTTAGAGCATTTTGCTAACCTTTTCTCACATTTAGCCAATGATTTAGCATGATTTTGCGATCTCTCTCTTATTTTGGCTTAAGTGTAAAAAGAATGCTTTTTGGCCTTTGATTAGACAACTTTACTTTCTTCTTGATTCTATAAGATGCCTTGATGTGTTTGTTAGTAATCTTAGGTTGAAAAGGCTAGGAATGGATCAAGGGAGCAAGGAAGGAAGCATGCAAGTGGAGAAGATCATGAAAAGCCAAAGAGTTGAATTCAGCCATGGACGCGCGCGCGCACCAGGCGCTTACGCGCACCTTGCAAAATCGCCCAGGGACGCGTACACGTGCTGTGCGCGTACGCGTCAGTGTTGATTTATAATTTTTTTAATGAAATCGTGGCCAGCAAATTTTCAAGGCCTACAGGGTCCAATCCAAGTCAACTTTGGCGCCAAAAACACTCAAAAGGACCAAGGATTGAGGGGAGGAGGGGGAGCATCAATCATAACACACATTAGGATTAGTTTTAGTCTTAGTTTTTAGAGAGAGAAGTTCTCACTTCTCTCTAGGATTAGAATTAGGGTTAGGTTTAGTTCAATAATTTAGATCTAGGTTTTAATTCATGCCTTTCTCTTCTTCTACCTTTCAATTCTATGTTGTTACATTCATCATTCTTCTATTGTTGTTATTTCTTTCTTCTATTTTGTTTGTAGATCTACTCTTGTTCATTCTATTTTCTTTTAATGCAATTTGAGGTAATTCATGTAGATCTTGTTTCCTTTAATTGTTGTTATTAATTCTTTGCAGTAATTGTTGTTAGATTTTATTGTTGTTATCCATTTACAATGCTTCTCTTTAGTACCTTCCAAGTGTTTGATGAAATACTTGGTTGGATTTTAGTGTAGATTTTGTTCCTCTTGGCCTAGGTGGAGTAATTAGTGACGCTTGAGTTATCTAATTCCTTTGTTGATTGACAATTAGAAGTTGCTAATTGATTTGGATACCACTAAAGCTAGTCTTTCCCTTGGGAGTTGGCTAGGACTTGTGGAATCAAGTTGATTCATCCACTTGACTTTCCTTCATAGTTAGAGGTTAACTAAGTGGTAGCAATGAACAATTGTGGTCACAATTGAGGAGGATAACTAGGATAGGACTTCTAATTCTCACAACCTTGCCAAGAGCTTTCTAGCCTTTAGTTTACTTTCTTGCCATTTACTTTTCATACCTCTTATCAAAAACCCAAATATAACTCATAACCAATAACAAGACACTCTATTGCAATTCCAAGGGAGAACGACCCGAGGTTCAATACTTCGGTTTATAAATTTAGGGGTTTGTACTAGTGACAAACAAATTTTTGTATGAAAGGACTATTGCTTGGTTTAGGAACTATATTACAACGAGCTTTCAATTGTGAAATCTAAACCACACAAAAGTTCCTAAAAAAAAGGGGGAGGGGGGGAGGACGCGCGCGCACGCTGTACACGCTCGCGTCCATGAGCGGATGCAACCCCATAGATTTTCCAGAGAGTTGGGCCCCTCTTGTGCAAAGGTTGAGCCTTTAGCCCAACTCGACCCACGCGGACGCGCACGGTATGCGTGCACGTCCCTGCAGCGATGAAGGGCAACACGCGAGTGCGCACGTCGCGCTTGCACGCAACTAGACCAGATGGCCAAGCACGCGGACGCACGCATTGCACATGCGCGTCCCTAAGCGGCTGGCCCCAGCCCATACATTCGTCCAGAGAGTTGTGCTAGTGCTGGGCCAGCACTGAGCCCTCAGCCCAATCCATAGCACTCGCACATGTACAGTACGCTTACGCGTGCTTGCTAATTCTTCCAGCCACGCATGAGCGCACGAGACGCTCCCGCGTCCATCCCTAAATCCATCAAGGCACCCGGACGCGCACTGTGCGCGCCCGCGTCAGTTCCAGAATTAGGATAACCCCAAGGCGTGACGAACACTCGCGCAGACGCCCCCTTCCACCCTTCCTCTTCTCCAATGTCTCTTCGCAACTCCCTCTTCTCCCCAGTCACCTCCGTCGGCCACGCCGTCGCCGTCGCTGCTTTCTTTCCTTCCCTCACCCCCGTTCTCTCTCTTCATCACTCATTCCTTTTTCCTCTCACTTCCTCACCCTCTCTGTCTTTCCTCAACCGCCACTGCGCCGGCTCTTGCGCCGCCGCCGAGGGGTCACTGCCGCCACCATCTGAGGCGGCCACTGCACTTTCATTCTCCCCTCCTCCCTACTGCCTACCCCCCATTCCATCCCTGGTCTGCTCCCAGGTCACTCCCCTGTTTCCCTTATTTCATTCTTTCTTCGTTCATTAGTTTACTGTTAATGTTTGTTAATTAGAATTTGAATTTTGATTGATAGGATAGATAGAAATTTCTGCTGTTAGGTAGTTAGGTTCTAGATAGAGGATTCTAGGCCTGATGATTGCACCGTATCTATTTACCTAATTGTGCATATATTGATTGCTTGCTGAGTGGTGTTGATCATTTTGCTGTGACGCATTCTTCATACTTTGCTGCCTGCTGCATTTTTCATTTTCTGATTCTGTTGTTGTTGCCTGGTTTTGTTCATCCCACTGATCATCATGTATACTGCCTTTTTGCTGCTGTTTGTTTATGCTTCTTGCCTTTTTAGATTCATATGCCTTTTCTGCTGTTATTTGCTGCCCGGAAACATCCGAATTACTGCCGAAATGTTGCCCAATTTTCTAGAATTGCTTTGTTTTCAAACATCTTGCTTATGATTGAACTTGTTGGCTTTGAAATTGCTTATTCACCAAGCTATAGCAAGTTCAATTCTTAGGTATCCTTGGGTCAGTTTTTCCATATTTCATACGTTTCCTATGACTTGCTTTGAACCATCCCTTGTTTATACTTTTCAAGTTAGTTGAATGTCTTATTCTTGTGCTTCACTCCCCATTCAATCTAACTTGTACTTTTATGCATATGGTTCTTGCATTGCAAATAATTGATGAATTTTACTTGTGTAACTCGCTTTCACTCAATTTCCTTTCTATCTTGCTTCGCGTTACACAACATGCAGTTAAACCTTGCAACATCAATTATTGCGATGAATTGACTGATGACTTGCTTTCAATTAATTGCATCATTCGCAATTTCATATTTCATCATCAATGACTGCACTTCCCTCATGAGTGTGAACATGAATGTGTACACATTTTGCAGTTCTCTTTTAATTAGGCCGTTTTCCATCATAACACTGACTACGAATCTCACTCTTTAACTCACTTACTAGTTTAACCCCCTAACTTCAGTTTTCATTTTGCTTAACTTTTTAACCATTCTTTTGAGTTATGATGGTGAATGCACCTAATATATAAGCTTTATGGTACATTGTTGAATTGTTTGAATTCTTGGTCAATAGTTATGTTTTCTGTGCTTAGTTACATTCCAAGTTTTCAATTTTGGTTCACATCATGATTACTTGTCTTTCATCTTACATCCTGAACTTGCTCTTCCTTGATTCCTGCTACTTGTTTAATTGTTTATACTCTGTTCTATTCTAATTTTCAAGATGTCGGCTAAAGAGAAAGGCAAGGCCACCTCCAGAAAGAGGAAAAGGGCCTCAGATTCCCCTTTCTCCCCTTATGTGAACTATTCGAAAAATTCTATTGATGAGGTGGAGAGGGCGAACCAATCCCTACCTGCCCAGGATTCAGTCAAGTTCCCGAATCTTTACTGTGAACTTCGGTCCCCGAGCTATAACTCAAAGAACTTGAACGTTGAAAAGAAGTTGGTCCTTCCATCTGATCTGAGACAAACAATTAATAACCGTATTGAGAGGATGGGTTTGGACTTTGTGGACGGAGAGCTTAGCCGGGTGAACCGGTCTTGGGTGCAGAAATTCTATTACAATTTCTTCCGCCACACCCTTGACTCGGTGCTGGTTAGAGGTGTTCAGGTGCCCATCACTGAGCAGGCTATTGAGGACGCCTTTATCTGTAGGCCCAAGGCAGGTGATACTGATGCCTTCGAGCAGGCCGAAGTGGATCTACACTGCATGACTTTCGATTTTGATGCCTTGAGGGCAGTGGTAGCTAACCTGGAGGCTCCCTGGGTCATGGATGCAGAAAACAAGGCACCAAAGGGGATGCGGTTTATCTATTTGAGCAAGGAGGCCAGGGTATGGCAGCAGATTTTCGCCCACTACCTCATGCCGACTACCCACTTCTCAGAGATCCCTATGGCTCTGTTGATCCTGATCAGCTGTGTGCTGGAGGGGAAGGAGGTCTATTACCCCCGGCTGATCAGGCAGTTCATATGGTGGGCCCACATCAGAGGTATCTTTCCATTTCTCGTCCTTGTCACCCAGATGATTCAGCGGGCTGGTGTCCAGTGACTCCCAGAGGATGTCTCACCACCCTACCGCTCCCTGAGAAGGAGCCGGTGACCATTCCATGAGGGTCTTGGGTGAACGAGAAGCCTCCTTCCCGGCGCCGATCTAGAGCTAGAGCAGCGGAGGGGGGAGCTTGACCCTCTTCGTCATCAGCCCCAGCGGGATCCTCTGCATCAGCAGCTGCAGCAGCACTTCCTTTACCACCACCACCACCAGCACCTCAGCCGACCTACTTATTGGTTCAACGTCTTTTCCAGTTCATGGAGCGCGGCCAGCGTCAGATCATGCGTTGCCTGGATCGAATTGACTAGATGTGTGTGGCTCAGGGCCTTGAGCTGCCCCCTTTGCCAGGGTCTTCCGGTTCGGATGAGGAGACCCACGAGGAGGAGCATGCAGATTTACACGATGAGGATACTCATGAGGAGGTACCGGTTCATGTGGAGGCACCATCCCAGACCCAGGCTACTCAGGAGACACCTCAGCCACAGCCCCAGCCAGAGCCAGAGCCGACTGGTGTACCTCTCTCTGAGCCTGAGGATTAGCATCGGGGACGATGCTTGATCTTAAGTGTGGGGAGGTTGCCGTTGGCACCATTGGTGGATCGGTGAACATTTTGGCATATTTTCTACTTATATTCTCCTAGTTATCTTGTTTTGCACATCGTTGTATATATTGGTTGTTTTGGATTACTTTAGATACTTTTGCCTTAGTTGTTGTATACTTTGTCATTTTGGATGTTAGGTATTTTGAATGCTAGATTTCATACTTTAGTTGGATTTTTCTTATATAGTTATCTTTTAGCTTATGGTGGTGATTAGAAATTGTTTTGGAATTGTTAAGACCTAGTTAACCCTTTTTCATATGAAACCTGTTTTGATTGAAAAGAAAAGGGTGAACTAAGGAATTTTTCATAAACTCTCAATCACAACAGTGCATTAATAAGCTTAGTCAAAATGATGAAATTTTCGAAAGAATCCATTCATAGAGCACACCCCAATTGATTGAAAATTTTTGTAACTTGCTTGAATTCATACTTTATGAAGCATGTATTGAGCCAAGAACACAAGCATGTGAGATTTGAGCCTATTGATGTGGTTACATTTTACAACCACCCATTTTCCATTCTTGTGTGTGATTATCTCTTCCTATGATTGTGATCCTTGGTTTGCTTGATTCCATATGTCCATTTATTCCTTGTATTCATACATTTATATGATTGAGGCCATTATTTCAATTAGCTCACTTACCCAAATATCCTACCTTCTATCCTCCATTGTTAACCAATTTTGAGCCTACACTTAACCCAATTGTTCTAATTTTAGCACATTACAAGCCTAAAGCAGAAAACAATAAAGTCCCTTGTTTGGATCTTTGATTGGCTTAGGCTAGTGAGAGTGTCTTATATTCAAGTTTGGGGAGATTAGGAACATTGATTGGGATAAAAGAGTATTTTGCATTTGTATTTGGGAAATTGGGTGCATGCTCATGTATTGATTAAATGTATAGACCTTATGCAAAAAAAAAAAAGAAAAAGAAAGGAATAAAAAGGGACAAAATGCCCCAAAGCAAGGCTCAATAAAGATCAATGCATAAGTGTTGGAAAAATCAAAAGAAATGCATGATCATGTAAAAAGTGAAGGATGGTTGGTTAGGGTAGATTAGAATTTGTATAGGTCATTGTATAGATTAGGTGGTAAAGTCTAGGTTAATCAAAGATTCAAATCTCTAGTCCACTTAACCATACATGATCCTACTTTGACCCTAACCCCATTACAACCTATGAGAAAGACCTCATGATGAATGAATGCATACATTGAATGATTGTTGATTGTTAGATGAAGAACAAACTTTGAAAAACGTGATTAGGAGAGAATTGAGTGAATAAACCCCTAAACACTTGAGTGAATATAGCGGATACACATCTGGTGACGGTTCAATAGCTCAATTACATGTATTCACCCCTATTATCTATATTCTTGCAAGTTTGAAATTCTTCTGACAATTCAATACAATTGTGGTTTGGACTTGATCCCTATTATTCTAGCTCTTATGCTCATATATTTATTCTCTTGGAAGTTGAATTATTTTGACCAAGCATTTGCATTCACCCTAGGTAGTTGCATTTAGATAGAATTCGTGTAGTTTAGTGCATTGATAAATGTCATATCCCTTCGCTTCATTCTTGGTTAAGCATGAGGGCATGCTTGGTTTAAGTGTGGGAACGTTGATAAACCCTATTTTCAGGGTTTATCTTGTATTGGATTTAGAGCATTTTGCTAACCTTTTCTCATATTTAGCCAATAATTTAGCATGATTTTGCGATCTCTCCCTTATTTGTGCTTAAGTGTAAAAAGCATGCTTTTTGGCCTTTGATTAGATAACTTTACTTTCTCCTTGATTCCATAAGATGCCTTGATGTGTTTGTTAGTAATCTCAGGTTGAAAAGGCTAGGAATGGATCAAGGGAGCAAGGAAGGAAGCATGCAAGTGGAGAAGATCATGAAAAGCCAAAGAGTTGAATTCAGCCATGGACGCGCGCGCGCACCAGGCACTTATGCGCACCTTGCGAAATCGCCCAGGGACACGTACGCGTGCTGTGCGCGTACGCGTCGGTGTTAATTTATGATTTTTTTTAATGAAATCGTGGCCAGCGAATTCTCAAGGCCTGCAGGGTCCAATCCAAGTCAACTTTGGCGCCAAAAACACTCAAGGACCAAGGATTGAGGGGAGGAGGGGGAGCATCAATCATAACACACATTAGGATTAGTTTTAGTCTTAGTTTTTAGAGAGAGAAGTTCTCACTTCTCTCTAGGATTAGAATTAGGGTTAGGTTTAGTTCAATAATTTAGATCTAGGTTTTAATTCATGCCTTTCTCTTCTTCTACCTTTCAATTCTATGTTGTTGCATTCATTATTCTTCTATTGTTGTTATTTCTTTCTTCTATTTTGTTTGTAGATCTACTCTTGTTCATTCTATTTCCTTTTAATGCAATTTGAGGTAATTCATGTAGATCTTGTTTCCTTTAATTGTTGTTATTAATTCTTTGCAATAATTGTTATTAGATTTTATTGTTGTTATCCATTTACTATGCTTCTCTTTAGTACCTTCCAAGTGTTTGATGAAATGCTTGGTTGGATTTTATTGTAGATTTTGTTCCTCTTGGCCTAGGTGGAGTAGTTAGTGACGCTTGAGTTATCTAATTCCTTTGTTGATTGACAATTAGAAGTTGCTAATTGATTTGGATACCACTAAAGCTAGTCTTTCCCTTGGGAGTTGGCTAGGACTTGTGGAATCAGGTTGATTCATCCACTTGACTTTCCTTCATAGTTAGAGGTTAACTAAGTGGTAGCAATGAACAATTGTGATCACAATTGAGGAGGATAACTAGGATAGGACTTCTAATTCTCACAACCTTGCCAAGAGCTTTCTAGCCTTTAGTTTACTTTCTTGCCATTTACTTTTCATACCTCTTATCAAAAACCCCAAATATAACTCATAACCAATAACAAGACACTCAATTGCAATTCCAAGGGAGAACGACCCGAGGTTCAATACTTCAGTTTATAAATTTAGGGGTTTGTACTAGTGACAAACAAATTTTTGTATGAAAGGACTATTGCTTGATTTAGGAACTATATTACAACGAGCTTTCAATTGTGAAATCTAAACCACACAAAAGTTCTTCTCATCAATCAGCAACAAGGTCGTCACCCTTGACACTGGGTCTAGCAGGTTTGAGTAGAGACTCCTTATAAGACACTTTGGTTATCATAGGAGTATCTTCATTTTGATGGTTAATATCCATCTCATCACTCGGTCGATTAAGATCAACATGATCTCTTGTTTTGACTTTTTTTGTACTTCGTTGCACTAAATCTTCCTCTTGACGGAAAACCCTACCAGAGCTATCCATACTCAATCCTCTAGAAAGACTTTCGATTCATGTTTGATTTTCAAATTTAATTAGATTAATGTCTCCCCTTTGTGAGAATGATATAGCTTGAACTTTGGTTATCTAGGAATTTACTAAGTGGCTAGAGTAGTTTCACGTCACAAACCAACAAATGCTAGCAATTGGAATGATAAAAAAGAGCAGCCAAATAGATATTCACCGGATTACTTGCAATTTGGGACTAAATGGAGATTTGTGAAATTTTTACGGGTGGAGGCCTGTCCACGTGAAATAAACTGGGATGGGGACATAGTTACCATCTTCAAGGGACCCGTTAAATCCACACAAATATAAAATTACTAATTTATCCTTATATATATATATATATATATATATATATATATATATATATATATATTCAGTTCCTAAATTTAGTAATCCTAATTTCTGTCTCCAATTTAAACTCTTTTTTTTCCTTCTAGAGTCATTCGTAGCCTTGATTTTATATCTACTCTTCCTCTAACTCACTTTCTCTACCTCTTAAGTTCGTCGTTATGTCGCTCAGTCTCGCCCTAAAATATTATATTATGTTATTATGTTATTATGTTGGAATATGTTTTTATATTTTTTTAAATGTTATTTTTTATAATGAATATATTATGAGTTGTATTGAATTATATTGAATTGATTATTTTATGATTATTATATTATAGATTTTTTTGTTATTTTTTTAAAAAATTTACAAAGAATATCCATAGATAATCGTGGGTATCTGCATTCGCTAAGGGGATAATTAAATAGGGGGACTTGCGATGAAGATGGAGAGCGAACAAGGGATATTTGTTTTTTTAAACGAGAGTGAAGGACGGGGAAAGGGGTTCGCCGTACCCACACGAGTATCTATTACTATATCTAACTAACAATGAAAATTCAATTTGAGCCGATTTGAGATAGGACACGTGAACTTTATCTGTATTGGGTTTTAAGACAAAGAATCTAATTCGGATTTAGGATCCTAACAATAGACCTAGGTAGAACTTACTCACTTGTGTTAATATTTTGAGTCATTGCTGTAATAAATACTATACTATTAAGTATAATTATATTTAGTATATATAAAAGTTAGGTATACTTACAATAGATTTTATAATCAAACTAAAAAAGCTCTAATTATCTTTTTTTTCTTTTTTAATTTTAAATATTATTTACTATCTTAATGAAAAAGTGAATAATAATAGTCACTCACATAATTAAAATAGTTCATCCTAATATATACATGACACTACATATATCAAGAATTATTATATGTGACAAATTATTTTTTTATTTTTAAAAGATAATTTATATGTAAATCAACTAATCTTTATAACATATGATCTATTGCATCATTTTTCTCCTCTCTTAATATGAATAAATTTATGAATTTAATATACAAAATATAATTTATATTATTTAACATACGAAATAAGTAACTTAAGCCATAAGATAATAAATATAATAGTACAAATATCTACATATTTATTAGTATTAAAAAATATACAAATAATATAAACATGATTTTTTTGGTAGAAAAGTAATAATAAAGGTTATTAATTAAGTTAATTACATAATAAAAAATAAGATCACTATTTTCACATACTACAAAGTTTATAAAAAAATTTAGACAATAAATCAATACTCAATAAATTATACATTAGCTCTATTAAAAAAATTAAATTATATGTTAGATATTATTATTTGTGTACTAATATATATATATATATATATATATATATATATATATATATATATATATATATTGATTGTTAAGTTATAATTAATTTCTAACTCAATTTTTGGTAATTGAAATTTAAATAATTGAAATTATTAAATGCTGAATATTTTGTACCTAACTAATTTTGTTTTTGTTATTAAAATTTTAAAAAAAGTGAGTTGTTAATCAATTCTGAATTCAAAATTAAATTTAAATTTGTGTAAGAAAATATTTTGAATTTTTTCATTAACCAGAATTAATTTTAAAATAAAAAATTATTTTGTAAAGCATATTATAAGATAGTGTAATCATTTGTTTTTTTTAATGGCAATTATTGCCACATAAAATGATATAAAAATAGAAAAAATATATTTATCAATCTAGGAATAATAATTCATTTTTCAATAGAATAAATTATATATTGAATAACAAAAGTTATTATAATTTCTTTTTACACAAACTAATACTTAACGACAATATTTTGGTATAATATTACCAAGAAATATTAATTAATCTAATAGCTTTTGTAATGATACAAGTTTATAAGTTTAGAAGCTTGAAAATCATGTCATAAAATATAAAATTTTAACTGGTAACAATGTTGATCGTATTGTTTGACTTCCTGAATGAATATGATACCAATAAATAAAGCTATCACAGATCGAGAACTAATTCTCAACGAACTGAAGCTCCATTTATTATGGGTTTGCTGCTAGCCAATGAGTTGTTACATATACAAGTCGAAATTCAAAACTCTAATACTTACTTAGGTAGACGAGTGAGATGACCACTCAACCAATCCAAATCAGTTAAGACAAATATTAATTATTTTTAATATTTTTAACATTAAAATAATTAAACTTTTGATTTTAATTATAACTTTGTAAAATATTTATAGTAATAATTATTATATATAATTTTTGTTTAATCTCTTTTAATAAAAAAATTTATATATTTTTATCAATTATCTCGTACAATGTACGGAAATATACACTAGTTTTAATAAATATCAGTATAAATTAGGATTTTTTATTTAATAAATAAATTAATTATAATAATTATTGAAATAAATAATTTAAAAAATATTTACCGAAATAAATACCCATCTCTTATCTCGTTCACAGTGTAAACCAGATAACATGTATCTCGTTTAATTATAAATAATTAAATATATGTATTTATAAATAATTAAATATAATTTTTGAAAATAATAAAAAATATTGATAATTTAAATTGGACAAAACTCTTAAAACTGGAATATTTCAACTAATAGGAAAGAGGGATGGTTTTAAATAATAGGAAAGATAAGCAATCTATTTTAAATAATAGAAAAGATGAACTGTTCACTATTAACACGTTTACTTTCCTAACCGTTGAAATAAGTAAAAACACACATAAGTGCACTGTTAAATTGTCCACTATTAACATGGTTATTTTTTTTAGTTACCCATTATTAATATTATTGCTTCTTCTATTCACTTACTTTCATCCATGGATGGTTTTTTATTAGGATTTATATAAAAATTTAAAATTTTGTTTGTTGTACGGGAGTACGTAAAAATTTTATTTGTTGCGTGGGAGTACATAAAAATTTGAAATATAATTTAAATAACCTTATCCTAAAAAGAATTCAATGGAGATGGATTGATTGGTTGGATGATTCCCATTAATGAATAAGAGTTAATCCCTATTCGATCGAAAGAAAGGTAACCGTATTAATAGTGGACAGTTTAACTGTGCACTTATCCACTTTGAAAGTAAATATGTTAATATGCTTATTTTAAATTAATTGTCCATCTTTCCTATTATTTAAAATGAACGGTTTATCTTTCCTATTATTTAAAATCATCTATCTTTCCAATTATTTGAAAGTTTCTTTTTTAAAAGTTTGGTCCAATTTAAATTATTAATATTTTTTATTATTTTTAAAAATTATATTTAATTATTTATAAATATATATATATCTCGTTCTCGTTTACATTGTAAACGAGATATATGAAAATTGAAAAACTACACATATCTCATTACACGGTAAACGAAATACGTGCAAAATTATCTCGTTTACAGTGTAAACGAGATAAGAGAAGACTATTATTTTGGTAAATATTTTTAAAATTATTTATTTAAGTAATTATTATAATTATTTTATTTATTAAAATAAAAAATCCGTATAAATTATATTAATTTTTATATATAAATTCTAATAAATATATACATATATATTATATTATATTATATTATATTATATTATATATATATATAATTTTTTTAAATATAAGTATAAATTATTATTGATCAAATAATAATTTAAAATAATAATATTTACTAATGATATAATATTATTAATATTTTTACAGCATAAGGTATAGTTTTTATTTCTAAAAATGTCGAAAATATAAATTTTGCATAAAATAATATCAGCGAATAGTTTTAATGAAATAAATTTTAGAAAAATAAATGTTTTGCAAAACAAATTGAGAAAATAATGTATAAGAAAATCCAATACTCGTAACAAATATCAAAATGTTTAATTACGAACTCATAATTAGTAGCTTAATTCAACTTGTCAGTTAAATTATTATCCAAAGGAACATATAATTAAGGGCAAATGACTTGGTTAAACCAAGTGCATTTTAATATGTCCTGAATGTTTCAAATTGAAAATTGCAACGTCAAAGTCTTAATGTTGATTTCTATATAAATCGAATTGAGTGAATTTGATTTAACCTAACATGTAGTAAATCAAATTTAAATGATTCAAATTAAGTGAAAAAAGAATATGAATGCAAATCGAATCAAATCAATTCGAATTACGTTCGTGGTAAGAAAATGAATAAATCGAATTTAGTGAATTCGATTTCAGAAAACATGTTCGATTTAGCCCACAGAATTCAAAACCAACGTAAATTGAACTTACTTGTTTCGATTTACATCCAATTGGAACGAGCATAATTTGAATCAAATTGATTCGATTTTCTTGCTTCTTCGCTATATAAATAAATCGAAGTCACTTGATTCGAACCCAGAAATCTCATACCCCACCCCCAACCCCACCACCCAGTTCTGAGATTCTCTGAAAGCAACCCGGTTTGGACCGACTCTGCATGCATGGAGGACGACCCAAATCGTCTGTATCGACTTGATGGAGTCGCGCATATTGTTGGAGCTGTCCACCTCGAGGTTAGTGTTTTTTAATATTTAATTTATTTTTTAAATAAATTAGTAGTTAGTTAGAACTTTTAGTGTATGATTTTTAAAATAAATCCAGAAACAGATATTTGAGTTCAGTTCATGTCAGACTTAGTGAGTCATTAACTATAGAATAGGGTTAGTTGTAGAGTAATGAACATGGTTAAGTACTGGTTTTTATGTTTGTTAATAAAAAGAACATGTTTTTATCTCATATTAGTAATTTTTTGTTAATACGAAGAATTGGATCGTGAGTAATGTAGTGGTTAGCGTTTCTATCTATAAAAGATTGGTAGGGATTCATTGTAAAAAAGGTTACAAAGTGATGGCATGCAATGTTGTGGTAACTAGAAATTTTGATGCGTTGAAAGGTTTTTTTGTGACAAATGTGAGAAGTAATATTCTATTCTTATGCAGCCCCATCGATGCATCAGCAGCATGAGACGGCAGTACGGTATGATGTTGAATGATAGGATCGTTCCTTACTTGCAGATGGCTGGTCTATAGCATCTTGCAAGATTGAATGAGAGTTGGTTTCGGTTGGACGAGCCGCTGGTCAGCGCTTTCGTAGAGAGATGGAGCCCTGAGACGCATACATTCAACATACCGTTTGGGGAGTGCACGATAACCCTACAGGATGTAGCGTACCACCTTGGTCTCCCGACCGACGGTCAGTATATTAGCGGATGCCTGACAGACTTTTCACGATTTATAGAGGGTGGCCGACCACCATGGGTGTGGTTTGAGGAGCTACTCGGGGTATTGCCTCTTGCAAACTACATCGACAAGTTCACAGTGAAGTGCACATAGTTTGAGGAGACGTTTAGTGAGCTTCCACAGGGGGCAGATGACGAGACGGTTAGGAGGTATGCCCGTGCGTACATCATGATGCTCCTATCGACGCAGCTGTTTGGGGACAAGTCAGGTACCTGCCTCCACATCCGATGGCTGCCGTATGTCGCCAGGTTGGAGGACATGGGTCAGTACAGTTGGGGTTCTGCTACGTTGTCACGGCTATACAGGTGCATGTGCCGTGTGGCGAACAGAAATATCGTCAAGTTGGCTGGTCCACTGTAGCTGCTACAGTCGTGGATCTTTTGGAGGTTCCCTAGATTCTATCCAGACGGATATGATGTTTTCCATTGGCTGTTGGCCTCGAGGTAGTCTCCATTTAGCCATGCAAACTATTTTCCATTTATTTAGCATTTACAATTATTGTTAACTAAATGTTGTGGTTATCAGATGGGGAGGTTATCAGCCGAGCTTGAGCGACAAGGGGCCTTGTGTTGTGAAATGGAGACTGAGGATTGATTTGCTCTAGCCGGGGGATGTGAGTATTTTCATGTTCATGTTGTATTTGCATCTTTATTAGTTTATGTTGACTAACAATTTGAACTTGAATGCGCAGTTTTTGTGGATGCCATATAGCCTGGCGGAGGTCGTGCAGGTGGTCTATCCCGAGATCTTGGAGCCACGCCATATGACTTTGTGGAGGGCTGCGGCAGCGTTGATCTATTTTGCTGTCATTGAGTGGCATTCGGTAGATTGGGTTCTTTCTCAGTTTGGTGGGGTTCAGGGTCGGCCACGTGCTGCCCTGAACATAGATTTTCTGATGTCAAAGGATGGGAGGGACAGAGATCGTTGGTTTCCGTTGACACTGCAGAGTTGGCACATTTATTGGTCAGATAAGTTGCAGCACGTGCTACAGTTTGATATCGTACCTGATCCAAGGCCTTCTCATGAGTACCTTGATTAGTGGTATCAGCACAGCAGGAGGTTTTTATCGCCTGAGCTCATCCTAGGTGACCTTAGGGCAGTTGCGATACCAGCTCAGGCAATTGAGCGAGGCCCCAGACGAGTCCCGGATATGGACCAGTTGCCTGATGTTCCGGACAACCGTAGGGTCGCAAGGAGGTAGCGTGTTGGGGCTCGATCTAGCCAGCGTGAGTGGATATGGCTGGAGGAGGCCATTGATATCATGGAGGGGAGGGGACGTGGGAGGCGAGGTGGGAGGCCTCGTGGACGAGGTGGAGTCAGAGGTCGCAGACGAGGCTGTGCCCGACGTAGCGGTGGGGGCTTGGATGGTGACGGCAGTTGGGGGGGAGGGACGAGGGTCCAGGGGGAGGTGGTATCGGGGATGACGAACGGGGGACCCGATGATGGTCATGGCGGTGGAGGTGGGGTCGGGGATGCTAGGGGCTCAGGTGGTCATAGAGGTGGAGGTGGTGGTGGCAGCGTGGGTGGGGGAGTAGGGGGTTCAGGGGGTGCTGACATTCCTGGTTGCAGATTCAGAGACTATTTCACTGGGGACTGATAAACCCCATTTTTAGGGTTTATCTTGTGCTTAATTTAGGGGATTTTATCACCTTTTACCCACATTTATCCAAAGAAATATCATGGTTTCATGATTGCCTCATAATTTGTGCTTAAGTGTGAAAACATACTTTTTAGGCCCTTAATTGCCAATTTTGATTCTCCATTGATTTCACTAGATACCTTGATGTGTGTGTTAGTGATTTCAGGTTGAAAAGGCTAGGAATGGATCAGAGGAATAGAGAGAAAAGCATGCAAAGTGGAGAAATCATGGAAAAGCAAGGATTTGGGATGAGATCAACAACGCGCACGCGCAGCAAACGCGCACGCGTGGATTGTGAGGTCGCATGGCGACGCGTATGCGCACATCACGCATACGCGTGGATGGAAAATTGCCAAGCGACGCGTACACGTGCTGTACGCGTACGCGTCGATGCTCGCATGTGACCCATTTAAAGTGAATCTGCTGGGGATGATTTCTGGGCTTCCCAGGCCCAAATCTAACTCATCTATGATGCTATTCAACCCAAGGACTGAAGGGAAATCACAATTTTTTGAACACATTACATTAGTTTAGTTTAGTTGAGTTTTGGAGGGAAAGTTAGTTTCTAGAGAGAGAAGCTCTCACTTCTCTCTATAATTAGGATTAGGATTAGGTTTTAGTTTTCTCCTTCTAGATCTAGATTTTCTTGTTCTCTTGCTTCAATTTTCCTTTAGTTTTATGAATTCTTATGTAGATCTCTATTTCTCTTCCAATGCAATTTATGATTTCCATGCTTTTTCATGTTTGATTTGATTTTCTATTATGGATCTATTACCTTTGTAGTTAGATCTCTCTTTAATTCTTGCAATTCATGTTGTTTACCTTTATTGCCTTTTATGTATTTGATGAAATACCTCTTTTAGCTATGAGTTAGATTTTTTTCCTTTTGGCTTTGGTAGAGTAATTAGTGACTCTTGAGTTATCTAATGCTTTTGTTGATTGATAATTAGAAGTTGCTAATTTCCTTGAATGCTACTAAAGCTAGTCTTTCCTTTAGGATTTGGCTAGGACTTGTGGAATCAAGTTAATCCATCCACTTGACTTTTCTTCATGGTTAGGGGTTAACTAAGTGGGATCAATGGACAATTCTCATCACAATTGATAAGGATAGCTAGGATAGGACTTCTAGTTTTCATACCTTGCCAAGAGCTTTTCTAGTTGTTAGTTTATTTCTTGTGCAATTTACAATTCTTGTTTCTTATTCCAAAAATCCCAAAACATACCTCTAACCAATAACAAGAACACTTTATTGCAATTCCTAGGGAGAACGACCCGAGGTTTGAATACTTCGGTTATTATTTTTAGGGTTTGTACTTGTGACAAACAATATTTTGTATGAAAGGATTATTGTTGGTTTAGAAACTATACTTGCAACGAGATTTCATTTGTGAAATTATAAACTGTCAATTTTTTCATTCATCAAAATGGCGCCGTTGCTGGGGAGTTGCAATGGTGTTGTGTTATTGGTTATTGTACATATGTGAATATTGTGAATAGTTTGCTTGTTTGATTTAGTAGCTAGATTTTATCTCATTGTTTTTGTGCTTTTTATTTTTGTCTTTACTATCATGAATTCTCACTTTGGCTATGAGTTTGGTTCTAACTATGTTGAAGGAAATGGGAGCTACAATGAGGATGTGTATCAAGGATGAGACAATCAAAGGTGGGAGGAGCCATATGCATATGATCAATCCTATTGGCAACAACCTCCACTAATACACTATGAACAAGAGCCATTCTATGATGCATATCAATCTAATGGTTATGGTGAATCTCCTTGTGACTTTCAAGAACCACCACCATATGCCTATGAGCCATATCCTCAACATAACCCCCAACCATACTGACAAGCCTCTTTTCACCAAACACCGCCACATGACCTTGACCCATCTCCCCCATACCAACAACTTCTTGAACCATATGAGCCATACATGGAACCACAATTTCAATATCAATACTCCCAAGAACCACCTCAATATACACCACCATACCCTTACCAAGAAGAACCACCTTCCTATCATGAATCCCTTCTCCAAGACAATGAACCCTCTTATCCACCCCAATCCTCAATGGATGAAACCCTTAGCCTTATACTTCAAGGGCAAGGAGAAATGCAAAAGGAGAAACTAGAATTTGTGGCTACCTTGACCGAGGTAGTAAGCTGGTTAGCCTCCCAATGCTTGAGCACTCAAAGCACTCCCATGGTCACATATGGAAAATCAATTGATGAGCATAGCATGAAGGAGAGATTGGAAACCCCGGTAGAAAATGAGGGATGTTGCTTTGTTTTGGAACAATTGGAGGAGCCTATGATGATTGAAGAAAAGGAAGAAGTGGTTGAAGACCTAGGAGATGCGGAACCTCCATGGGAAGCTAAAATCATAAAGAATTCCTCCAAGAGGATTGAATTTGATGTTGAGGAGGAGAGTGAACAACCTCCAAAATAATTCTTGAATGAAGACTTGGAAGGAATGAAGCAAGGATGGAGTTCCCTTGGAGATGAAGATCATGCATCCAAGCTTCTTGGTGATGAATCCTTTGAACTTGAAGAACCTTCTCCCAATGAGATAGAAAGCAAGGCGGAGGTAGATTTTTCTCTTCTTCCCCTTTATGATTTGAGTGATGGAGAAGAGTTAGATGAAATTGATGAACAAAGGATTGAAATTGAGGAAGTTTATGAAGAGGTGGAGGTTGACAAAGAAGAACACAAAGGAGTAGAGCTTGTAAGGATATTGGAGACACCTCTCCCCAAGCCATCACCATCCATTCTCTCATTCAAGTAGGTAAACCTCTTATCTCTAAGCTTCATTATCCCACTTGAATATGGTTTGCTTAAGACGGATGGTCAACTTAGACATATTTATGGCTTTAAGAGCAAAAAGGATATGGTTAGTGGTTGGCATTGTAAATCAAGGTTCATTATGGTGACATGTCCAAAGCTTAATAGCAAGGGTTGGTATAAAGCTAAATTGCTTGGGTCTAGGAGAATGTTTGGTTGCTTAAATGAGAATTTACCTTGCTTGCCACCCGGATGGACCAATAATGATCAACTTCAAGACGGGTGTGAAAACAAAGTGTGGGATCCCGGATTACAAGAAGAGGATCGACTTTGGGAGCCCCAAGCTTGTGAAGAACTCCATCAAGACTTGGTACAACACATGAGAAATCATGGGGCACGATGGAGAACCAAGAATTGGTGGGAGTTCCAGGATGAATTTAAGCACAAGCCACCTTGAAAGGAGCTCCCCATAAGTCCAACATAAGGACAATAAACAAAAGTGCTAGGTGGGAGACATCCCACCATGGTAAAATTTTTTCTTTCTCTTTTGTAAATATTGGTAAAAATTAGTTTAATTTCATGTTTTGATTGATTTGTTAAGTTTAGTTAGTAGTCTAGTATATTAAATAAGGTTTTATGGTGTCTTCGTAGCTGTTTGGAGGTTTGGAAGGCTTGGTTTGGTGCAAAAACATAGAAAAATTTTGAAAACAGGGCACCAATCCATGCGTACGCGCACTCCACGCGTACGCGTGCCCCAAGCATTCTCGCCCATCCATGCGCATGCGCCATGCACACGTACGCGTGGATACCATATTTTCACCTCCCAGCCAAGGACCCGAGAGTTGCGCCTGCACTGTGCTAACGTTGTGCCTGAGGCACAACCATCAACCCACGCGTAAGCGTAATGGACGCATGCGCATCAACTCTCTGGTTTGCCATACACGCGTACGCGTGACCCACGCGTACGCGTCGCGTCCATTTCACTTCAACCCACGCGCACGCATGACATACGCGTATGGAAGAGGAAGACGCCACCCTCACTAAGGTGGACTCATTCCTTAATCTCCTTGTTTATTTATTTTCCTATTTTTCGATTTTTGAGCTTTATGTTTATTTATATTTGTGTCTTATTACATGATAATTAGTGTTTAAGTGTCTATGCCTTAAAGTCATGAATATGAATCCATCACCTCTCTTAAATGAAAGCTGTTTTAAAAACAAAAGAACAAGAAGTACATGGTTTTGAATTCATCCTTGAAACTAGTTTAATTATTTTGATGTGGTGACAATACTTTTTGTTTTCTGAATGAATGCTTGAACAGTGCATATGTCTTTTGAAGTTGATGTTTATGAATGTTAAATATGTTGGCTCTTGAAGAATAAGGAAAAAGAAGACATGTTATTTGATAATCTGAAAAATCATAAAAATGATTCTTGAAGCAAGAAAAAGCAGTGAATACAAAAGCTTGCAGAAAAAAAATATATAGCGAAAAAAAAAGAGAAAGAGAAAGAAAAAGCAAGCAGAAAAAGCCAAAAGCTCTTAAAACCAAAAGGCAAGAGCAAAAAGCCAATAGCCCTTAAAACCAAAAGGCAAGGGTAATAAAAAGGATCCAAGGCTTTGAGCATCAGTGGATAGGAGGGCCTAAAGGAATAAAATCCTGGCCTAAGCGGCTAAACCAAGCTGTCCCTAACCATGTGCTTGTGGCGTGAAGGTGTCAAGTGAAAACTTGAGACTGAGCGGTTAAAGTCAAGGTCCAAAGCAAAAGAAGAGTGTGCTTAAGAACCCTGGACACCTCTAATTGGGGACTTTAGCAAAGCTGAGTCACAATCTGAAAAAGGTTCACCCAATTATGTGTCTGTGACATTTATGTATCCGGTGGTAATACTGGAAAACAAAGTACTTAGGGCCACGGCCAAGACTCATAAAGTAGCTGTGTTCAAGAATCAACATACTGAACTAGGAGAATCAATAACACTATCTGAATTCTAAGTTCCGATAGATGTCAATCATTTTGAACTTCAATGGATAAAGTGAGATGCCAAAACTATTCAAGAGGCAAAAAGCTACAAGTCCCGCTCATCTGATTGGAGCTAAGTTTCATTGATATTTTGGAATTTATATTATATTCTCTTCTTTTTATCCTATTTGACTTTCAATTGCTTGGGGACAAGCAACAATTTAAGTTTGGTGTTGTGATGAGCGGATAATTTATACGCTTTTTGGCATTGTTTTTACATAGTTTTTAGTATGATTTAGTTAGTTTTTAGTATATTTTTATTAGTTTTTAATTAAAATTCATATTTCTGGACTTTAATATTAGTTTGTGTATTTTTCTGTGATTTCAGGTATTTTCTGGCTGAAATTGAGGGACCTGAGCAAAAATCAGATTCAGAGGTTGAAAAAAGACTGCAGATGCTGTTGGATTCTGACCTCCCTGCACTCAAAGTGGATTTTCTGGAGCTACAGAACTTCAAATGGCGCGTTCTCAATTGCGTTGGAAAGTAGACATCCAGGGCTTTTCAGAAATATATAATAGTCCATACTTTGCCCGAGGATAGACGACGTAAATTGGCATTCAACGCCAGTTCCATGCTGCATTATGGAGTCAAACGCCAGAAACAGGTTGCAAAGTGGAGTTCAACGCCAGAAATAGGCTACAAACTGGCGTTCAACTCCAAGAGAAGCCTCTACACGTGTAAAGCTCAATGCTCAGCCCAAGCACACACCAAGTGGGCCCCAGAAATGGATATCTGCATCATTTACTTATCTCTGTAAACCCTAGTAACTAGTTTAGTATAAATAGGACTTTTTACTATTGTATTTACATCTCTGGACGTTTAGTTCTTAGATCATGGGGGCTGGCCATTCGGCCATGCCTGGACCTTCATCACTTATGTATTTTCAACAGTAGAGTTTCTACACTCCATAGATTAAGGTGTGGAGCTCTGCTGTTCCTCAAAGATTAATACAAAGTACTACTGTTTTTCTATTCAATTCAAGTTTATTCCTATTCTAAGATATCCATTCGCACCCAAGAACATGATGAATGTGATGATTATGTGACGCTCATCATCATTCTCACCTATGAACGCGTGCCTGACAAACACTTCCGTTCTACATGCAAAGAAGCTAGAATGAATATCTCTTGTATTCACTGCTTTTGTATAACTTTTCCATTCTAAAAGTTATTTGAGTCGGTTTGTTTTCCCTTGGGAGCCATGATCTTAGTGGGTATTGGCTTAGTGATCACGGATAAATACACCAAACTTAGAGGTTTGCTTGTCCTCAAGCAAAAGAAAAGAAAGGAGAGGGAAAGAGGGAGAGCCAAGCGCAACTTGTGGAGGAGAGGGGGAGGCCGAATTAGGATTTAAAGGGGAAAGGGAGGGTGGGTTCGAAAATTTTGAAGGAGATATGATAGAAGATATGATTTGTAAAAGATAAGTATGATAGGAAAAAGATATGATTTAAAATTGAAAAGATATGAAAGATATTTGAAAAAGATAAATCTGAATTTTGAAAAAGATGATGTGAGGATTTGAAAAAGATATTGATGATTTGAAAAGATTTTAGAGTGAAAAGAGATAGATTTGTTTTGAAAAGGATTTGAAAATAATTTAAAGAGGATTAAGAAAAAGGGCTTATGAATTAAGATACATTTGATATTGTTTTGAAAAAAAGGATTTGAAAAATTAGGATTTGTAACATGTTTGTGCAAGAAATCATGAATTGAAACATAAATAATGGAAAAAATTTGAATTGAAAACGAAATTGCCTACTCACCACAATCCTGGCGTTAAACGCCCAACTACTGCATGTGTTGGGCGTTTAACGCCCCGTTGCTGCTTGTTTTGGGCGTTTAACGCTCAACTGTTGCTTCTAGCTGGCGTTAAACGCCAGAAACCCCTTTGTTACTGGGCGTTTTTCTGAACACCCAGGATGCTGTCAATCTGGCATTAAACGCCCAGAAGCTGTTTCTTTCTGGCGTTTAACGCCCAGATGGCTATCTTTACTAGCGTTAAACGCCCAGTAGATGCTCCTTTTGGGCGTTTAACGCCCAGTTGTGCCTCTTACTGGCATTTTCTTGCCAGTGAGCTCTTTTTCTCTGTTTTGTGTGTTGAATCCTTCTGTAACCCTGTGAACCTATGCAATTGACTCTTTACTTTATTAACATTGAACTTATATGCTTTAAAAATAAATAAATAAATAAAATGAAGAATAGGGCAAAGTAACAGAAAAAGTTTTGCTAATGGCTGGGTTGCCTCCCAGCAAGTGCTTCTTTATTGTCTTTAGCTAGACCTTGCTGAGCTTTTAATCTAGCCTCAGCCTTGAGCACACTTGCTCAACATTGCCTTCAAGATAGTGCTTGATTCTCTGTCCATTAACAATGAACTTCTTATCAGAATCAATGTCTTGAAGCTCCACATAACCATATGGTGATACACTTGTAATCACATATGGTCCCCTCCACCGGGACTTCAGTTTCCCAGGAAATAGCCTGAGCCTAGAGTTAAACAACAGAACCTTTTGTCCTGGTTCAAAGACTCTAGATGACAGCTTTTTGTCATGCCACATTTTTTATTTCTCTTTATAAAGCTTGGCATTTTCGAAAACAGTGAGTCTGAATTCCTCTAGCTCATTCAGCTGGAGCAATCTTTTTTCTCCGGCTAATTTGGCATCAAAGTTTAGGAATCTGGTTGCCCAGTAGGTCTTATGTTCCAGTTCTACGGGCAGATGACAGGCCTTACCATACACAAGTTGGTATAGAGAGGTCCCTATAGGGGTCTTGAATGCTGTTCTGTAAGCCCACAGAGCATCATCCAAGCTTCTTGCCCAATTCTTTCTACGGGTACTTACAGTCCGTTCCAGGATTCTTTTTTGTTCTCTGTTAGAAACTTCAGCTTGCCCATTTGTCTGTGGATGATATGGAGTTCCCACCTTGTGGCGAATCCCATACCGGACCATGGCAGAGTAAAGCTATTTGTTGCAGAAGTGAGTGCCCCCATCACTGATTAGTACTCTAGGGACACCAAACCTGCTGAAGATATGTTTCTGGAAGAACTTCAGCACTGTTTTAGTATCATTGGTGGGTGTGGCAGCGGCCTCTACCCATTTTGATACATAGTCAACTGCCACCAGAATATAAGTGTTTGAGTATGATGGTGGGAAAGGTCCCATGAAGTCAATTCCCCATACATCAAATAACTCAATCTCCAAGATTCCCTGTTGAGGCATGGCGTAACCATGAGGCAGATTACCAGCTCTTTGGCAACTGTCACAGTTACGTACAAACTCCCGGGAATCCCTATAGAGCGTAGGCCAGTAGAAGCCACATTGGAGGACCTTGGTGGCTGTTCGCTCACCTCCGAAATGGCCTCCATATTGTGATCCATGGCAATGCCATAACATCCTCTGTGCTTCTTCTATAGGCACACACCTACGGATTATTTCTTCTGCACACCTCTTAAAGAGATAGGGTTCATCCCACAAGTAGTACTTTGCATCAGTAATTAATTTTTTTTGTTGCCTGCTGTACTCCTTGGGTATGAACCTTGCAGCTTTATAGTTTGCAATATCTGCAAACCATGGTGTTTCCTGGATGGCAAACAAATGCTCATCCGGAAAGGTCTCAGAGATCTCAATAGAGGGGGGAAACTCCCCTTCTACTGGTTCTATCCGGGACAGATGATCAGCCACTTGGTTCTCTGTCCCTTTTCTGTCTCTTATTTCTATATCAAACTCTTGCAGAAGCAACACCCATCTTATGAGCCTGGGTTTTGAATCCTGCTTTGTGAGTAGATATTTAAGAGCAGCATGGTCAGTATACACAATCACTTTTGATCCTACTAAGTATGATCTAAACTTGTCAATGGCGTAAACCACTGCAAGCATTTCTTTTTCTGTGGTTGTGTAATTTTTTTGGGCATCATTTAAAACACGGTTAGCATAATAAATGACATGCAGAAGCTTGTCATGCCTCTGCTCCAGTACTGCACCAATGGCGTGGTCACTGGCATCACACATTAATTCAAATGGTAAAGTCCAGTCTGGTGCAGAAATAACTGGTGCTGTGACCAGCTTAGCTTTCAGAGTCTCAAACGCTTGCAGACACTCTGTGTCAAACACAAATGGCGTGTCAGCAGCTAGCAGATTGCTCAAGGGTTTTGCAATTTTTGAAAAATTCTTTATAAACCTCCTGTAGAATCCTGCATGCCCCAGAAAGCTTCTGATTGCCTTAACATTAGCAGGTGGTGGTAATTTTTCAATTAATTCCACTTTAGCTTGATCCACCTCTATCCCCTTGTTTGAAATTTTATGCCCAAGGACAATTCCTTTGGTCACCATAAAGTGACATTTTTCCCAATTTAAAACTAGGTTGGTCTTTTGGCATATTTTCAGAACAAGTGCTAAATGGTTAAGGCAGGAGCTGAATGAGTCTCCAAATACTGAAAAGTCATCCATGAAGACTTCCAGAAATTTCTCTACCATATCAGAGAAGATAGAGAGCATGCACCTCTGAAAGGTTGCAGGTGCATTACACAGACCAAAAGGCATTCTCCTGTAAGCAAATACTCCAGAAGGACATGGAATGCTGTCTTCTCTTGGTCCTGAGGATCTACTGTAATTTGGTTGTAACCTGAATAGCCATCCAAAAAGCAGTAATATTCATGACCTGCTAGTCTCTCTAGCATCTGGTCTATGAATGGTAAAGGAAAATGATCCTTTCTGGTGGCTGTGTTGAGCCTTCTGTAGTCAATACACATGCGCCACCCTGTAACTATTCTTGTAGGAACCAGTTCATTTTTTTCATTACGAACCACTGTCATGCCTCCCTTCCTGGGAACAACTTGAACAGGGCTCACCCAGGGGCTATCAGAAATAGGGTAAATAATCCCAGCCTCCAGTAATTTGGTGACCTCTTTCTGCACCACGTCCTTCATGGCTGGATTTAGCCGCCTCTGTGGTTGAACCACTGGCTTAGCATCATCCTCCAATAGGATTTTGTGCATGCATCTAGCTGGGCTTATGCCCTTAAGGTCACTTATGGACCACCCAAGAGCTGTCTTGTGTGTCCTCAGCACTTGAATTAGTGCTTCCTCTTCCAGTGGGTTTAAAGCAGAGCTTATGATTACTGGAAAAGTGTCACCTTCTCCCAGAAATACATATTTCAGGGATGGTGGTAATGGCTTGAGCTCGGGTTTAGGAGGTTTCTCCTCTTCCTGAGGAAATCTCAGAGGCTCTTTCAGTTCTTCTGAACCCTCCAAATCAGGCTGAACATCTTTAAAGATGTCTTCCAGCTCTGATTCGAGACTCTCAGCCATGTTGACCTCCTCTACCAAAGAGTCAATGAGATCAACTTTCATGCAGTCTTTTGGTGTGTCTGGATGCTGCATGGCCTTGACAGCATTCAACTTAAACTCATCCTTATTGACTCTCAGGGTTACTTCCCCCTTTTGGACATCAATGAGAGTTCGTCCAGTTGCTAGGAAAGGTCTTCCTAGAATGAGAGTAGCACTCTTGTGCTCCTCCATTTCCAGCACTACAAAGTAAGTGGGAAAGGCGAATGGCCCAACCCTGACAATCATGTCCTCAATCACGCCTGATGGGTATTTAATGGAGCCATCAGCAAGTTAGAGACATATCCGGGTTGGTTTAACTTCTTCAGTTAAACCAAGCTTTCTGATAGTGGATGCAAGTATTAAGTTGATGCTTGCCCCAAGATCACATAAAGCTGTCTTGGTGCAATTACCCTCTAATATGCATGGTATCAGAAAGCTCCTGGGATCTTTAAGCTTTTCTGGAAAGCTTTTCAAAATGACTGCACTGCATTCTTCAGTGAGGAGAACTCTTTCAGTTTCTCTCCAATCCTTCTTATGACTCAAGATCTCCTTCATGAACTTGGCATAAGAAGGTATTTGCTCAAGTGCCTCTGCAAATGGAATCTTTATTTCAAGAGTCCTGAGATAATCTGCAAAGCGAGCAAATTGCTTATCCTGCTCCTCTTGGCGGAGTTTTTGAGGATAAGGTATCTTGGCTTTATATTCCTCAACCTCAGTTGTTGCAGGTTTATTTCCTACAGAGGTGGTTGGAGAAGCCTTTTTAGAGGGGTTGTTATCAGCACTTGTGTGTGTCTGATCCCTCACTGGCATTTGAATGCCAGGGTTAGAAGCTGGAGTGGCATTGGATGCCAACTCCTTACTTGTTCCTGGCGTTTGAACGCCAGAACTGAGCTTCCATTGGGCGTTTGACGCCACATCCTTGCCTATTTCTGGCATTTGAACGCCAGAGTTATTCCTCTCTGGGCTCTTACTGTCTTCAGAGGGATTTTGGGTAGCAGTTTGTTCTTTTCTTGGCTTCCTGCTACCTTGAAGTGAGATATTTAATGTTTTCCCACTTCTTAATTGAACTGCTTGGCACTCTTCTGTTATTTGTTTTGATAACTGTTTTTCTGTTTACTTCAACTGTACCTCCATATTTATATTAGCCATTCTTGTGTCTTGTAGTATCTCCTTGAATTCGGCCAGCTTTTTGTTAGAAAGTCTAATTGCTGATTGAATTCAGTAATTTATTCTGTAGGACTGAGCTCAGCAGTTACTGTTTTAGCCTCTTCTTTTATGGAAGATTCACTATTTAGGTACAGATGCTGATTTCTGGCAACTGTATCAATAAGCTCTTGAGCCTCTTCAATTGTCTTTCTCATATGTATAGATCCACCAGCTGAGTGATCTAGAGAAATTTGAGCTTTCTCTGTAAGCCCATAATAGAAGATGTCTAACTGCACCCATTCTGAAAATATTTCAGAGGGGCATTTTCTTAGCATCTCTCTGTATCTCTCCCAGGCATCATAAAGAGATTCATTATCTCCTTGTTTAAAGCCTTGGATGTCCAGCCTTAGCTGTGTCATCCGTTTTGGAGGGAAGTATTGATTCAGGAATTTTTCTGACAGCTATTTCCATGTCCTTATGCTAGCCTTAGGTTGGTTATTTAACCACCTCTTAGCTTGGTCTTTTACAACAAATGGAAACAGTAATAATCTGTAGACATCCTGATCTACTTTCTTATCATGTACTGTGTCAGCAATTTGTAAAAACTGTGCCAGAAACTCTGTAGGTTCTTCCTGAGGAAGACCGGAATACTGGCAACTTTGCTGCACCATGATAATGAGTTGAGGATTCAACTCAAAGCTACTGACTCCAATAGAGGGTATACAGATACTACTCCCATATGAAGCAGTAGTGGGGTTGGCATATGACCCCAGAGTCCTTCTGGACTGTTCAATTCCACTTAGATCCATGATGGAGAAAAGGGAATTGATATGAATAGCAAATAGAATATATTTTTATTTTTTTTTCTTTTGTAAAAAGGGAACGAATAAATAATAAAAGAAAAGAGAATAAAATAGTTTGAAATTAAATATAGAATTCGTAAATTAAGAACAAAAAAATTTAAGACTAAAATAATTACTTAATTAAGAAGATTTGAAAAATTTTGGATATGATTTTTGATAAAGATTTGAATTTTGAAATTTTAAAACTAAGATAAGATAAAATAAAAAATTTTAAAATGAAATCTGAATTTTTAAAAGGAAAATTCGAAAAATCAATTAAAATAAAGGAAAAAGATATTTTTGAATTCAATGAGGAAAGAGAAAAACAATAAAAAGACACAAAACTTAAAATTTTTAGATCTAATGCTCCTTATTTTCGAAAATTTTGGAGGGAAACACCAAAGAACACCAAACTTAAAAATTTTAAGATCAAAACACAAGGAAGACTCAAGAACACTTTGAAGACTCACAAGAACAACAAGAGCATGAAGATAGAACACCAAACTTAAAATTTTTAGAAAACCAAAACAAAATTTTCGAAAACTAAAGAAAAATCAACAAGAAAACACCAAACTTAAAGTTTGGCACAAGATTTATTCAAAGAAAAATTAATTTTGAAAAAGTTTTTAAAAAAGAAGATAGCCAATTACCAAGAACATAAGCATCACGCTCTAGCCAATTGAGCTATAAATTTAAAGTGTTTTAACAAGGTATTTAATAAATAAATATTTTTCGAAAAATTTAAAAAGAGAAAATAAGGATTAAAAAGAAAATTTCAACCAAAAACAATAATATAAGACTCTAAACCAAAAAGAAAAATTTTTCCTAATCTAAGCAACAAAATAAACCGTTAGTTGTCCAAACTCGAACAATCCCCGGCAACGGCACCAAAAACTTGGTGCACGAAATTGTGTATGTCAATGTCAATATTACTATTTCTCACAAATTTGCACAACTAACCAGCAAGTGCACTGGGTCGTCCAAGTAATACCTTACGTGAGTAAGGGTCGAATTCCACGGAGA
This sequence comes from Arachis hypogaea, assembly GCF_003086295.3. NCBI lineage: Eukaryota > Viridiplantae > Streptophyta > Magnoliopsida > Fabales > Fabaceae > Arachis > Arachis hypogaea. The sequence goes on along the minus strand of NC_092048.1, from coordinate 86,383,464 downwards.
TTGTTGGCTTGAAGCAATCTATGGTTATTTTTAATTCTTAGTCAGGATATCAATTATATTTATCAGTTTGAATTGCAAAAAATAAAAGAGCATGAAATAAATACTTGTTCTGCAGTAATGGAGAATATGTTGGAGTTTTGGAGATGCTTTGTCTTTTGAATCTCTGGTTTCCCCTGTCTTCTTCTTCACACACGCAAGGTCCTCCTATGGCAAGCTGTATGTTGGTGGATCACCGTTATCAATGGCTACCATCCGTCTTCTCAGTGAAAATGGTCCAGGTGCGCTGTCACCGCCCGGCTAATCATCTATCGGTTCTCACTCATGCTGGAATAGGATCCGTTGGTCCTTTTGCGTCTGTCACTACGCCCAACCTTTGTGAGTTTGAAGCTCGTCACAGTCATTCAATCCCTGAATCCTACTCAGAATACCACGGACAAGGTTTAGACTTTCTGAATTCTCAAGAATGCTGCCAATGGATTCTAGCTTATACCACGAAGATTCTGATTATGGAATCCAAGAGATATTCATTCAATCGAAGGTAGAACGGGAGTGGTTGTCAGGCATGCGTTCATAGATTGAGAATGGTGATGAGTGTCACGGATCATCACATTCAGCATATTGAAGTGCGAATGAACATCTTAGATAGAAACAAGCGTGTTTGAATGGAAAACAGAAATACTTGCATTAATTCATTGAGACACAGCAGAGCTCCTCACCCCCAACAATGGAGTTTAGAGACTCATGCCGTCAAAGAGTACCAAGTTCAGATCTAAAACGTCGTGAGGTGCGAAATAGACCTCTAAAAGTTGTTTAAATACTAAACTAGTAATAATCGTATAACTTTTTTTTCTGCAAGCTTTTGTATTCACTACTTTTTCTTGCTTCAAGAATCATTTTTATAATTTTTCAGATTATTAAATAACATGTCTCCTTTTTCCTTATTCTTCAAGAGCCAACATATTTAAGATTCATAAACATCAACTTCAAAAGATATATGCACTGTTCAAGCATTCATTCAGAAAACAAAAAGTATTGTCACCACATCAAAATAATTAAACTAGTTTCAAGGATGAATTCGAAACCATGTACTTCTTGTTCTTTTGTTTTAAAACAGTTTTCATTTAAGAGAGGTGATGGATTCATATTCATGACTTTAAGGTATAGACACTTAGACACTAATGATCATGTAATAAGACACAAATATAAATAAACATAAAGCTCAAAAATCGAAAAACAGGAAAATAAATAAACAAGGAGATTAAGGAATGAGTCCACCTTAGTGAGGGTGGCGTCTTCCTCTTCTTGAAGAACCAATGGTGCTTTTGAGCTCCTCTATGTCTCTTCCTTGTCTTTGTTGTTCCTCTCTCATAGCTCTTTGATCTTCTCTAATTTCATGGAGGATGATGGAATGCTCTTGGTGCTCCATCCTTAGTTATCCCATGTTGGAACTTAATTCACCTAGGGAAGTGTTGATTTGTTCCCAGTAGTTTTGTGGAGGGAAGTGCATCCCTTGAGGCATCTCAGGGATTTCATGATGAGGGAATTTCTCATGCTCTTATTGAGGTCCATGAGTGGGCTCTCTTGATGTGCAGTCAAATGCTCTATTACTGAGCTATGGACCCTTGAGATGAGTCTCTCCATCTCCCATGACTCAGAGGTGCAAGCAATTGACTTCCCTTTCCTCTTTCTTGAGGTTTCTCTGGCCTTAGGTGCCATTAATGGTTATGAAAAAAAAATCTATGCTTTTACCACAGTAAACTTAAAATATTTGCTCGTCCCCGAGCAAAAGAAGAGAAGAGAGAGTCGAAAAAGAAGAAAATAGATGAGATGGAGAGGTGTGAGTAGTTCGGCCAAGGGGATTGTAGGTGGTTATGATGTGTGAAAAGGAAGGAGTGATGGTTTGAATTTGAGTGGGTGCGTGTAGGTGGGTTGTATGATGGTTTTAGAGGAGTAATAGAGGTGATTGGTGAAGGGTATTTATGGAAGAGAGTTATGAAAAGGTATGAAGAGGAGAGAAGAAGTGGTGGGGATCCTGTGGGGTCCACAGATCTTGTGGGGCCAAGGACTTAAGATCCCTGATCCAATTAGGCGTGTAAAACGCCCTTGCTGTTCAATCCTAGCATTTAACGCCAGACTGCTGCCTGTTTCTGGCGTTAAACGCCCAATTGTTGCTTGTTTCTGGCGTTAAACGCCAGCTTGGTGCTTGTTTCTGGCGTTAAACGCCAGACAGATGCTTGTTTCTGGCATTTAACGCCAGCATGCTTGTCCTCCAGGGTGTGCTATTTTTAATGCTATTTTTCATTCTGTTTTTGATTTTTCAGTAGTTTTTGTGACTCCACATGATCATCAACCTAATAAAACACGAAATAACAAAGAGAAAATAAAATAAAAATGATTAAATAACATTGGGTTGCCTCCCAATAAGCACTTCTTTAATGTCAATAGCTTGACAGTGAGCTCTCATGGAGCCTCACAGATGTTCAGAGCAAGGTTAGAACCTCCCAACACCAAACTTAGAGTTTAGTTGTGGGGGTTCAACACCAAACTTAGAGTTTGGTTGTGGCCTCCCAACACCAAACTTAGAGTTTGACTGTGGGGGCTTTGGTTGACTCTGTAGTGAGAGAAGTTTTTCATGCTTCCTCTCCATGGTTACAGAAGGAGATCCTTGAGTTTTAAACACAAGGTAGTCCTCATTCAGTGAAGGACCAACTCTCCTATGTCTACATCAATCACAGCTCTTGCTGTGGCTAGGAAGGGTCTTCCAAGGATGATGAATTCATCCTCATCCTTCCCAGTGTCTAGGATTATGAAATCAGCAGGGATGTAAAGGCCTTCAACCTTTACTAACACGTCCTCTACTTGTCCATAAGCCTGTTTTCTTGAGTTGTCTGCCATCTCTAGTGAGATTCTGGCAGCTTGCACCTCAAAGATTCCCAGTTTCTCCATTACAGAGAGTGGCATAAGGTTTATCCCTGACCCAAGGTCACATAGAGCCTTTTCAAAGGTCATGGTGCCTATGGTACAAGGTATTAAGAACTTTCAGGATCCTGTTTCTTCTGAGGCAATCTCAGTTGATCCAGATCACTCAGTTCATTGGTGAGCAAGGGAGGTTCATCTTTCCAAGTCTCATTACCAAATAATTTGGCATTCAGCTTCATGATTGCACCAGGGTGCTTGGCAACTTGCTCTTTAGTAATGTCTTCATTCTCTTCAAAAGAAGAATATTTATCAGAGCTCATGAATGGCATAAGGAGGTTTAATGGAATCTCTATGGTCTCCAGATGAGCCTCAGAGTCCTTTGGTTCCTCAGAGGGAAACTCCTTATTGATCTCTGGACGTCCCAGGAGGTCTTCCTCACTGGGATTCACGTCCTCTCCCTCCCTTGTAGGTTTGGCCATGATGATTAAATCAATGGCCTTGCACTCTCTCTTTGGATTCTCTTCTGTATTGCTTGGGAGAGTACTAGGAGGTGTTTCAGTGATCTTCTTACTCAGCTGGCCCACTTGTGGCTCCAAATTTCTTATGGAGGACCTTGTTTCACTCATGAAACTTAAAGTGGCCTTGGACAGATCAAAGACTAAGTTTGCTAAATTAGATGTATTATGTTCAGAATTCTCTGTCTGTTGCTGAGAAGATGATGGAAAAGGCTTGCTATTGCTGAGCCTGTTTCTTCCACCATTATTAAAGCCTTGTTGAGGCTTTTATTGATCCTTCCATGAGAAATTTGGATGATTTCTCCATGATGAATTATAGGTGTTTCCATAAGGTTCACCCATGTAATTTACCTCTGCTATTGCAGGGTTATCAGGATCATAAGCTTCTTCTTCAGAAGATGCCTCTTTAGTACTGTTGGATGCATTTTGCCATCCATTCAGACTTTGGGAAATCATGTTGACTTGCTGAGTCAACACTTTGTTCTGATCCAATATGGCATTCAGAGCATCAATTTCAAGAACTCCCTTCTTCTGAGGCGTTCCATTATTCACTGAATTTCTCTCAGAAGTATACATGAATTGATTATTTGCAACCATGTCAATAAGTTCTTAAGCTTCAGCAGGCGTTTTCTTTAGGTGAATGGATCCACCTGCAGAATGGTCCAGTGACATCTTGGAGAACTCAGACAGACCATAATAGAATATATCCAGAATGGTCCATTATGAAAGCATGTTAGGAGGACACCTTTTGGTCATCTGCTTGTATCTTTCCCAAGCTTCATAAAGGGATTCACCATCTTTTTGCTTGAAGGTCTGAATATCCACTCTAAGCTTGCTCAGCTTTTGAGGAGGAAAGAACTTAGCCAAGAAGGCCGTGACCAGCTTATCCCAAGAGTTCAGGCTATCTTTAGGTTGTGAGTCTAACCATGTTCTAGCTCTGTCTCTTACAGCAAAAGGGAAAAGCATGAGCCTGTAGACTTCAGGATCTACTCCATTAGTCTTAACAGTCTCACAGATCTGTAGGAACTCAGTTAAAAACTGGTAGGGATCTTCTGATGGAAGTCCATGGAATTTGCAGTTCTGTTGCATTAGAGCAACTAATTGAGGTTTCAGCTCAAAATTGTTTGCTCCAATGGTAGGGATTGAGATGCTTCTTCCATCAAACTTGGAAGTAGGTGTAGTATAATCACCAAGCATCCTCCTTGCATTATTATTATTTTCGGCTGCCATCTCCTCTTCCTTTTCGAAAAATTCTGTAAGGTTGTCTCTGGATTGTTGTAATTTAGCTTCTCTTAGTTTTCTCTTCATAGTCCTTTCAGGTTCTGGATCAGCTTCAACAAGAATGCCCTTTTCCTTGTTCCTGCTCATATGAAAGAGAAGAGAACAAGAAAAGAAGAGGAATCCTCTATGTTACAGTAAAGAGGTTCCTTATTGTTAGTAGAAGAAGAAAGGGAATAAGATTGAAGAAGAATGGATAATCCAAACACAAGGGTAAGGATAGGAGCAGAGATATGAAATGAAAAGAAGTGTTAGTAAGTAATTAAATAAATAGAAGAAGATGAGAGGGAGGAGTTTTCGAAAATAATTTTTGAAAAGGGGTTGATAATTTTCGAAAATTAAAGGAGAAATAAAATTAAAATTAAAATTTAAAACAATTAATTAATTAAAAAGAATTTTTGAAAAAGAGGGAGGTATTTTCGAAAATTAGAGAGGGAAGAGTAGTTAGGTGGTTTTGAAAAAGATAAGAAACAAACAAAAAGTCAATTAGTTAGTTGAAAAAGATTTGAAAATCCATTTCGAAAAGATAAGAAGATAAGAAATTAGAGAAGATATTTTAAAATCAAATTTTTGAAAAAATATGATTTAAAAAGATATGAAAGAAAGATATGATTAAAATTAGTTTTGAAAAAGATTTGAATTTTAAAATCAAAATTAATAACTTGACTCACAAGTAATCACAAGATATGATTCTAGAACTTAAAGTTTGAATCTTTCTTAACAAGAAAGTAACAAACTTGAAATTTTTGAATCAAAACATTAATTGTTGATAATATTTTCGAAAATTATGAGATAAAATTAAGAAAAAGATTTTTGAAAAATATTTTTAAAATTTTCGAAAATAAATAAGAAAAATGAAAAAGATTTTGAAAAAGATAAGATTTTTAAATTGAAAATTTGATTTGACTCATAAGAAACAACTAGATTTTAAAAATTTTTAAAAAAGTCAATCCAAATTTTCGAAATTTATGAGATAAAAAGGGAAAGATAAATTTTTTATTTTTGAATTTTTAATGAGGAAAGAGAAAAACATGAAAAATAACACATAGCATAAAAATTATGAATCAAAACACACAATGCATGCAAGAACACTATAAATGTCAAGATGAACACCAATAACACTTTGAATGTCAAGATGAACACCAAGAACTTATTTTTGAAAAATTTTCAAGAAAAGAAAACATGCAAGACACCAAACTTAAAGATTTTTATTCTTTAGACATTAATAATTCAAGAATGCATATGAAAAACAAGAAAAGACACAAAACAAGAAAATATGAAGATCAAACAAGAAGACTTACCAAGAAAAATTTGAAGATCATGAAGATCACTATGAATGCATGAATTTTCGAAAAAATACATAAATTTTTAGAAAAATGCAATTGACACCAAACTAAAAAATTGACTCAAGACTCAAACAGACAACATAAAATATTTTTGATTTTTATGATTTTATGATTTATTTTTTTTTTGGATTTTTGTATATTTTTTTCGAAAACATATAGGAAAAAGGAAGTAACGAATTCAAAGTCCTCAATCAAGATTCTAGGAATCATACCAGGTTAGTCTAAAGCTTGATGGCCAGCCAAGATTCAACATACCATTTTGAAACTTTAGAATTCATTCTTAAAAATTTAGAATGATTTTCGAAAACAAAAGGAATAATTTTTGAAAGATTTTTGAAAACATTTTGAAAGGAAAATCACCTAATCTGAGCAACAAGATGAACCGTCAGTTGTCCAAACTCGAACAATCCCCGGCAACGGCGCCAAAAACTTGGTGTGCGAAATCGTGATCATTCCTTCCTTGGTAACGGCGCTAAAAACACAATACGCACGTTTATGTTCTTAATTCTGTTTCACAACTTCATACAACTAACCAACAAGTGCACTGGGTCGTCCAAGTAATAAACCTTACGTGAGTAAGGGTCGATCCCACGGAGATTGTCGGCTTGAAGCAAGCTATGATCACCTTGTACATCTTAGTCAGGCGGATTCAAATGTATTAAGAGATTATAGTATACTAAAAGATAATTAAAATAGGATAGAGATACTTATGTAATTCATTGGTGAGTGTTTCAGATAAGCGTGTAGAGATGCTTTCATTCCTCTGAACCTCTGCTTTCTTGCTGTCTTCATCCAACCATTCCTACTCCTTTCCATGGCAAGCTTTATGTAGGGCATCACCGTTGTCAATGGCTACATCCCATCCTCTTTGTGAAAATGGTCCAATGCGTTGTCACTGCGTGGCTAATCATCTGTCGGTTCTCGATCATACTTTAGGCCGGATTTACTATCCTTTTGCGTCTGTCACTACGCCCAGCACTCGCGAGTTTGAAGCTCGTCACAGTCATCCCTTCCTAGATCCTACTCGAAATACCACAGACAAGGTTTAGACTTTCCGGATCTCAAGAATGGCCATCCATGGGTTCTAACTTATACCACGAAGATTCTAATATCTCGGACTCGGTCCTCTGTATTAGATATCTAAGAGATATTCATTCTAGCTTGTTTGCATGTAGAACGGAAGTGTTTGTCATGCACGCATTCATAGGTGAGAATGATGATGAGCGTCACATAATCATCGCATTCATCATGTTCTTGGGTGCGAATGGATATCTTAGAATAGGAATAAGCTTGAATTGAATAGAAAAACAGTAGTACTTTGTATTAATCTTTGAGGAACAGCAGAGCTCCACACCTTAATCTATGGAGTGTAGAAACTCTACTGTTGAAAATACATAAGTGATGAAGGTCCAGGCATGGCCGAATGGCCAACCCCCATGATCTAAGAACTAAACGTCCAGAGATGTAAATACAATAGTAAAAAGTCCTATTTATACTAAACTAGTTACTAGGGTTTACAGAGATAAGTAAATGATGCAGAAATCCACTTCCGGAGCCTACTTGGTGTGTGCTTGGGCTGAGCATTGAGTTTTACACGTGTAGAGGCTTCTCTTGGAGTTGAACGCCAGTTTGTAGCCTGTTTCTGGCGTTGAACTCCACTTTGCAACCTGTTTCTGGCGTTTGACTCCAGAATGCAGCATGGAACTGGATTTGAATGCCAGTTTACGTCATCTATCCTCGGGAAAAGTATTGACTATTATATATTTCTGGAAAGCCCTAGATGTCTACTTTCCAACTCCATTAAGAACGCGCCATTTGGAGTTTTGTAGCTCGAGAAAATTCACTTTGAGTGCAGGGAGGTCAGAATCCAACAGCATATGCAGTCCTTCTTCAACCTCTGAATCTGATTTTTGCTCAGGTCCCTCAATTTCAGCCAGAAAATACCTGAAATCATAGAAAAACACGCAAACTCATAGTAAAGTCCAGAAATGTGAATTTTAATTAAAAACTAATAAAAATATACTAAAAACTAACTAAATCATACTAAAAACTATGTAAAAACAATGCCAAAAAGCGTATAAATTATCCGCTCATCACAACACCAAACTTAAATTGTTGCTTGTCCCCAAGCAACTAAAAATCAAATAGGATAAAAAGAAGAAAATATACTATAAATTCCAAACTATCAATGAAACTTAGCTCCAATCAGATGAGCGGGACTTGTAACTTTTTTCCTCTTGAATAGTTTTGGCATCTCACTTTATCCATTGAAGTTCAGAATGATTGGCATCTATAGGAACTTAGAATTTAGATAGTGTTATTGATTCTCCTAGTTCAGTATGTTGATTATTGAACACAGTTACTTTATGAGTCTTGGCTGTGGCCATAAGCACTTTGTTTTCCAGTATTACCACCGGATAAATAAATGCCACAGACACATAACTGGGTGAACCTTTTCAGATTGTGACTCAGCTTTGCTAAAGTCCCCAATTAGAGGTGTCCAGGGTTCTTAAGCACACTCTTCTTTTTGCTTTGGACCTTGACTTTAACCGCTCAGTCTCAAGTTTTTACTTGACACCTTCACGCCACAAGCACATGGTTAGGGACAGCTTGGTTTAGCCGCTTAGGCCAGGATTTTATTCCTTTAGGCCCTCCTATCCACTGATGTTCAAAGCCTTGGATCCTTTTTATTTACCCTTGCCTTTTGGTTTTAAGGGCTACTGGCTTTTTTTGCTTGCTTTTTCTTTTTTCTTTCTCTCTTTTTTTTCACTATTTTTTTTCTGCAAGCTTTGTATTCACTGCTTTTTCTTGCTTCAAGAACCATTTTATGATTTTTCAGATTATCAAATAACATGTCTCCTATTCATCATTCTTTCAAGAGCCAACATATTTAACATTCATAAATAACAACTTCAAAAGACATATTCACTGTTCAAGCATTCATTCAGAAAACAAAAAGTATTGTCACCACATCAATATAATTAAACTAAATTCAAGGATAAATTCGAAACTCATGTACTTCTTGTTCTTTTGAATTAGAAACATTTTTCATTTAAGAGAGGTGGAGGATTCATGGAATTATTCATAGCCTTAAGACATAGTTACTAAATACTAATGATCATGAAGTAGAGGCACAAAACATAGATAAACATTTAACATAAAGAAAACGAAAAACAGAAGAAATTTAAGAACAAGGAATGAGTCCACCTTAGTGATGGTGGCGTTTTCTTCTTAAAGAACCAATGATGTCCTTGAGCTCTTCTATGTCTCTTCCTTGTCTTTGTTGCTCCTCCCTCATTGCTCTTTGATCTTCTCTAATTTCATGGAGAATGATGGAGTGCTCTTGATGTTCCACCCATAATTGATTCATGTTGTGACTCAATGATGAGAGGAACATTTGCGTGGTCTAGAAATTTGCGGATAAATCCTCGTTGCAAGTATAGTTTCTAAACCTTCAAAAGTCCTTTCATACAAACGTTTTGGTTGTCACAAGTAACAAACCCCTAAATAAATTGATATCCGAAGTATTCAAACCTCGGGTCGTCTTCTCAAGGAACTGTAGGGAAGTATGTTCTTATTATTGGTATATGGAGATTGTAAATTGGGGTTTTGAGAATGAGGAGTGAATAGTTTAATTAGCGAATAAAGTAAATGAAGAACAAGCAATTTAAATGGCAAGTAAAATAAATAAATGACTGTAAATAAACTTTTGGCAAGGTATGAGAAACTAGAGGTCCTATCCTGGCTATCCTTATCAATGATTATGAGAATTGAATCTTAATTCCGCTTTGTTAACCTTTACTAAGATAAAGGAAGGTCAAGGGATTAATTGGATTGATCTTCGGATCCTATTTTATTTTCTAAGAAAAGATTGGGATTCTTGAAGCTCAATTCAATTAACAAAGATAACAATTATCAAGCATGTTTGAGTTTGATAACTCCTGAGTTACTGATTTCTTAACCAAAACCAAAAGGAGAAAAGTAAATCTACTGGAATAAGAATGTCTTCAGATTGGGAATAATTGTAACTAATAAATAAAAGAAAGCAATATTAACTGAAATACCTCAAATAACATTAATCCAAAATAATAATCTGTAACATGGAAGAATTCATAAATTAAATTGCAAAAGTAAATAATCAACTAAAGTAGTGAATAAAAGTAAAAGAGAAGCTTGAAGTAAAGGAACATTAAACCTGGGATCGAGAGTTACTCCCCAACTAAGAGAAATCCTAAATCCTAATCCTAAGAGAGAGGAGAGAACCTCTCTCCAAACTAAATCTAACTCATGAAAACTAAACTAAAGTCGTCTCTCTATGAATGGATGCATTCCCTCACTTCATAACCACTAGTCTATGCCTTCTGGACTTGGATTTGGGCCAAAAAGGGCTTCAGAAATCGCTGGGAGCGTTTTCTGCAATTTCTGGTGCGTGGCCTCTGTCACGCGTCTGCGTGGGTCACGTGGTCGCGTCATTCAGAGCTTTTCTTGTCACGCGATCGCGTCAGTCATGCGGCCGCGTCATATGTGTTTTGCTTAAGGCGCGCGGTCGCGTCAGTCATGCGGCCGCGTCGCTGTTTATTCGCGCTTGGCATGCGTCCGCATCGCCCATGCGATCGCGTGGATGCCAGTTTCTTTAGAAACTCCGTTTTGTGCTTTCCTTCCATTTTTGTATGTTTTCTTTCCATCCTTTAAGTCATTCCTGCCTTAGAAGATCTGAAACTACTCAACACAATAGTCACGGCATCGAATGGAATTAAAGGTAATTAAAATAATTAGTTTTAAAGCATAGGAAACATATTTTTCACATACATCACATAATGAGGAAGGGAAAGTAAAACTATGCAATTAATATGAATAAGTGGGTGAAGGATTGAATAAATCACTCAAACTAAGCACAAAATATATCATAAAATATGGGTTTATCAACCTCCCCACACTTAAACAATAGCATGTCCTCATGCTAAATCCAAGGTGAAAAGTAAGGTTAAAGTGATGGAATGTCATGTAATGCAATCTAATCTAAATGCAACTACCTAAATGAATGATGCATCATGCAATTCTAATTTTTATTCACTTGTATATAAAGCTTGCATGTAGTTAAATTAATTCACATTCTCAAGGAGTCATGTATATATAGCCAAACCTTAGATAGTGATAAAGTGCCTTTACAATTAAAATGGGAGAGAAAAGCATTTTATAAACTTTGCAAGACAATTAATAATTTAAATAGAGATAAATGTTAATGAGCTATTGAACCCTCACTGGATTTTGTGTTTACTCTCTAATCACTCAGTGTTTATTGGGTTAATCACTCTATTCTTCTTTTCTATTCTTACTTTCTATAACTTTGTTCTTCATCTAACCAATCAACAATCATAGAATATAGTCATACCAAAAATCATGAGGTCTTTAAGTAAGGTTGTAATGGGGCCAAGGTAAAGGTAAGGGTATATGTATAAGGCTGAGTGAGCTAATAAGTGAATCCTTAATTAGACTAAGATCTCACCTAACATACATACTTTCTAAATCAAAGCTTCTTTACCTATTTTCCATATTTTCTCACTTTTGATGTTACATGCTCATATCTCAATGTTTATTTTTATCCCATGTGCATTGCTTTATTTCACAATTGGGGAATTCTTTTTGTGTCCCCTTTATTCAAATACTGAAAAATAAAATCTTCTTTTTTTATTATTGCTCATGGTAATTCAATTATTTTGATTTCACATGAGCATGCTTCCCAAAAATTCTTATTTTGAATTATTTTAATTCTTTTCTACCCTTTTGTTTTTATCATCCATATTCCCAATAGGTTTTCCCACATTTAAACTATACATAATTTTCTATCTTAAGCTAACCAAGGATTCAACTTGGGATTTTATTTTGTTTTTCTGCTTAAGGCCAGTAATGTGGCTAATAGAATAAAAGGGGATTTAAAGGCTCAAGGGGGCTAACAAGGGTGATGTAAAGGGTAGGCTGTTTTGGGATAAGTGAGCTAAAATCAAATAATGGCTTCAATCACTCTCTTGGTATGTATTTCTAATCTATATCGGACATATAGATTAAAACAAAGTAAAGAATACCAGAATATAAAAGAAGGGCGGAACACACAAGAATAAAAATTATGGTTTGAATGTAACCATACAATTAAGCTCAAAACTCACAGGCTATGTGTTCTCTAGCTCAAAAATCATTTATCAATTATGTATGTCATGCAGGTTTAGTTAAAAATTCCCATTATTCTCAATGTAAAACTTAAGGTGGCTTTAAAGTTCTAGTGTTTCTCCTTGATGAAATGTTGTTAACTAACTAACATGTAATGCTATATGTACAAAGTGTGTGGATTGTTTTGATTCTGTTAAAGTCTCTAGTTTACTTCCTTTTTCTTTTCAATCTATTCCAAGTTATCTTATGCTAAAAAAAAGGGTAAACTATACTAATCAATCCACAATTTCTATAACTAATAAGTTAGAATTGCAACTAAACTAAGTGGCTAAAATATGAACTAAAAATGCAAAATGCAGAAATAGAGTATAAATACATGAAAATAGCAATGTATAAGTACTGCAAAATAGAAATAAAAATAAAAATACAGAAAAATAGCAAAATAAATAAAAAGAGTATGTAGTGGTTCACAAAAAAAAAAAAAACGCCAGAGATGGCGACCTCCCCACACTTAAAATGTAGCATCGTCCCTGATGCTCAGTCAAGCAGGGTGTGAAGGGGTGTCATCACTGGAAGGACGGGTAGCTAGGGTCTCTGAGGTGGTGATCTGAGGGTCTGACTGCTGTGGAGGAGGTGCTGACTGAAGAGGGATCTCAGGGTCTACAGCCTGAATCTGAGGCGGAGCCTCCTGATGGTGGGCCGCCTGCTGGGTGCCTGCCTGCTCTGCCTCGCTCTGTGAATGGGTCTCTGCCTCGGGATCATCCGTCTCCTCCTCAGATGCCTCGGATGGTGTGTCAGGCTCGGAGGGGATGTCGCCAGATCGTATCATCAGCTTCAGGTGCTCATAGCGTCGCTTGTTGCGACACTCCATCTGGTCAAGCCGTCGAAACAGGCGGTCCACTAGATGATAGATGGGCTCTGGGGTAGGTGGAGGTGCAGTGGTGGTGGCAGGTGTAGCTGTAGAGGAAGAGGGGCCGGCAGATGGTGTGGCAGTGTCGCCAGGAGCAGTGGGGAATGGAGGTCTGTAGCCCAAGGCCAGAAAGTTCCTGCTGTACGGGATAATCTTCTTGCATTCTGCAGCAGGTGGCCTCTCATCAGCATCCTCCCAAGGCACGTCAGCTCGACGGCCTAGCTGTGTGATCAAATATGGAAAGGGAAGAGTGCCTCGGACGTGGACCCTGGCCATGTAGAACCGGATAAAGCGTGGCAGGTACAGGTCCTTACCCTCCATCACACACCATAGGAAGGTGATCATAGCGGCTGGTATCTCAGTCTCGTGAGTACTCGGCATAATGAAGTTGCTAAGTATCTGATGCCATAGCCGAGCCTCATCATTTAGGTAAATGCGCTTGATTCCCTTTGGCATGATGGTGTTCTGACCCATAATCCAAGGAACGGTTGGGTCAAGGGCTATCCGGGCCTTTACTGCATCCCAATCAAATCGCATAAAGCGCATGTCTTCCTCAGCTTTCTGATAACCATCCAGCTGATCAGTCTTAGGCAGAAGCTTCAAAACATTCTCAATGGCCTCTTCAGTAACCAGAATCTGCTTCCCTCTGAGGTTCACTGCATCTAGGGAAGTCTTGAAGTAATTGCAGTAGAATTCTCTAACCCAAGATGCATTGACCTCAGTCAGAGGTCTCTCCAGGAAGAACCAGCCTCTTTGTTTGATCTGGTCAGAGGTGTATTGCTGGAGTTCTTCTGGGATCTTCAGAGTCCTCTCCAGGTATAGGTTCCTGGAGGTTGCAAACACCGGATACCTCAGCTCACAGTATCGGTTTGCAAATTTTACTAGATCAGTAGCAGGGATTAGCTGGTCGGCCTTCTCCTGCGGGGTAAAATTTTTCTCCCGCAAGGAGGCATCATGCATGAGATCAATGATAGACATAGAGGCTTCTCCTCTTTTCTATTTTCCATTTGTTGCCTTTTCTTTCCCTTTTCTGTGGGAGTCTGACATCCTGAAAAATAGAATTCAAGGATATAATAAAAACAGGAAAACAAGGAGGCAATTAACAAGAGAAGCACATAGTAGCAAAGGAGCAGGAGAGTAATGAATATGAGCTAAGTAAAAGTGCATTAAGGATTGAATAGGAGTTAAAAGTTCGAAAAGAAGAATTTACAATCCAAAATGGAATAGAATTCATGTAAAATAGAAAAATAAACATCATGCCTTAGTTAGAATATTAAGAGAAAGTGAAAGAAAATCAGAAAAGAAGTTTTTGAAAGGTTAGGTTGGTTAGAATTGAAAAAGAGTTTAGGAGGTGAAAATTAGTGAGTTAGTAGAAGTGCGTTAAAGTAAGTGGCATAATGAAAATATTCCAAGTAACAAGTATTCACAGTTAGAAGCGATAAGTAACTCATATCCAAACAAGTAAAACAGTTTGATGATGATTCAAATAGATACAGAGAAAGCAAAAATTTAGAATCAAACATCAAAAATGCAGTGTAGGAACCAGGAAATCAAAAAGGATAAGAAAACTTGCCCGGGCATTCATGAATGGTTTGGTTAAAGCAGAGTAAACAGATTTCAAAATGGCAAAACCAAAACATGAATGGAAACATTTTACAGAAATTTGGGCAGCATTCCGGCTAAAATTGGATTGTCCCGGAAAATAAACAGCAGTCAAATAGTTCATATGAATCACAATTAAAGCGTACTTAAATATAAGGAATATAAACATGAAAATTCATAGTAAAGAGCAGCATGAAACAAGAAATTATATCATATGAAGAAAACTAACAGCACAGTAACAGCAGAATTGCGAAATAAACATACAACGGAGAAGGGCGGCACGGCGGCGGTGATGCTGGTCGGAAAGGCAGGGAGGGAAAGGAGGGGTAATGGAGGTAGGGGAGAGGGGAAGAGGTGGGTGGCAGATGGGGGGCGCGGCTGGGTTGGGCCGGCGGCGGTGGGTGGTGGTCGTGGAAGGGGGCAGTGGCATTGGAGGGAGGGAGGAGAAGGAAGAAGAAGAAAGAAGGGGGAAGGAGGAAAGAGAGTGGGTGGCGGCAGGTTCTGGGTGGTCAGCGGTGGTCGGCGGTGGTGTGGTGGTGGCTGCGTGGTGATGGTTGGATTGGAGGAGAAGAGAGGGAGAAGAAAGGTTTGGGGGGCGCGACTGGTAGGGTTCGCGTGGCTGGGGGGTTATAAATCTGAATCCACGCGGCCGCGTGGGGACGCGGTCGCGTGGTTGGAGCGAAAAAATGGTGTGATGCGATCGCGTGAATGATGCGATCGCGTGGAGGGCAAAAAGAGTAAATGACGCGATCGCCCAGGGCATGCGATTGCGTTGCTGGAATTTGTGCTAACCGCACAAATCCAGCGTCGTTTCAGCGCAACTCTCTGTCTCCTTTTGGGGTGTGGTGCAATCCATGCGACGCGATCGCGTTGCTCACGCGATCGCGTGGGATTGGTATTGTGCAAGTGACGTGATCGCATGAGTGACGCGATCGCATGGGTCAATTGTGCGAAACGCACAATGGCCGCACGATTCCAGCCTAACTTTCTGGACGTTGGATCTTTACGCCGATCTCCAGGTCACGCGGTCGTGTGGATGACGTGGTCGCGTGGGTAATGTTTTACGCCATTTGACGCGATCGCATGGATGATGCGGTCGCGTGGAGCACCTTCTCTCTTCTCTTTTTTTTATGCAATATGCAGAATGCAATGATTAATATGAATGCGATGCAAAATTCCAGGTTCAATATTATAAAATAAAATACCACTTGAAAACAAACAAAATGAAATAAAAATTGAAAAATGAACGATCATACCATGGTGGGTTGTCTCCCACCAAACACTTTTAGTTAAAGTCCTTAAGTTGGACATTGGAAGAGCTTCCTGTTATGGCGGCTTATGCTTAAATTCATCCAGAAATCTCCACCAATGCTTGGAATGCCAATAGCCTTCGGGGTCCTAAACTAGGCACGTGAAGCTTCTGGGAAGCTTCAAACAGATTCTCAGACTCCCGGGGTGACGAATGTTAGCATAGATTCCAGGATCCCAAACTTTGCTTTTAAATCTGCCTTCGTCTTGATCTATACTTTTCTATCTGAGCGGTTTAGAGATTAGATTCTCACTAGGATAACCAAACGTTTTTCGAGATCTATCTGGTTGATCATGATGCCAATCCGTGCAGTTCAAGTTGAAGCATGGAACCTTATCGAACTTTGTGCACCAGCTCTGAGTACGAGCCATTTCCCTTTTACTCTTAAAGCCACAGAGAGCTCTAAGATGGCCATCTATTTCAAGCAAACCATATTCAAGTGGAAAAATACAGTTAAAAGTTAAGGATTGTACCCACTTGAAGCTTGTATTGGGTGGTAATGGCCTTGGGGTAGGTGGTTCCAGTGGTTCTGTGAGTTCTACTCCCTTGTGCTCTTCTGTGAAATTCTCCACTTCTTTGCGGAATTCTTCAAATGTAACATCGTCCTGATCAAAGCCATCTATGTCTTCCTCATCACTTGAGTCATAAATGGGCGGTTTAGAGAAATCTACCTCCGCGTCATCTTTGTATTCATCTGGGGAAGAGTCTTCGATCTCAGAGAATTCACTTGCGGATGCAAGTTCATTATCATCATCAAGGAAACTTGCTTCTGGAATTATCCTGTCTAGTTCTTCATAAAAGCTTAGCTCTGAAGGTTGTGCACTATCCTCCTTAGCATCAATTGTAACATCCTTGACAAAATTCTCCACAACTCTGGATTCCCATGGGGGTTCAGCGTCTCCAAAGTCTTCAACCAACTCTTCTTCTTGTACAGTGACAGCTTCCTCTACTTGTTCTAGTACGAAGTCAGGCTCTGTCATGTCCACTGGAGTCTCTAGTATCTCCTTCATGCTACGCTCTTCATCAGATTGTCCACATGGTGTTGTGGGAGGTCCTTGAATGTTCGAACGTCTGGCAAGTAATTGACTTATTGCTTGCTCCAGTTGATGAATAGTTGTTTGAAGTTGATCTGCTGTTTCCTTGAGGCGAATCTCTGATTCCCGAGGTGATAGGTTTGGACGTGGTACAGGGGGAAGTGGTGGTGTTCGGGAGTGATTGGATTGGAGCTGGGGTAAATGAGGATCATGTGGTGGTGAATGGTGAAAAGAAGCTTGTGAGCGTGGTGGTTCGAGGTTATGTTGAGAGGATGGTCTATAGGCACGTGGTGGGGCTTGTTGGTAGTTACAAGGTTGTCCACCATATCTTTCAGCTGGGTATGCATTGCAGAATGGTCTTTGTCCATGATGTCTTGGAGGGTGTTGTTGCCTAAAGGGTTGATTAGGTCCTCTCGGCTCCATCCATCCTTGATTGGTTTGACCTTGATGCATATTCCTGTTATAACTTTCATTCCTTTCAATAACATTAGAACCAAACTCAAAGCGAAAGGGGTGAGAATTCATAGTAGCTGATGAAAATAAAAGGGAAAAATAAAAACAAATAAACAAGTAAAAGAAGAATATTTACAATAACCAATAATAAGGCACACGATTGTAATTCCCCGGCAACGGTGCCATTTTGATGAGAGGAACTTTTGCGTGGTCTAGAAATTTGCGGATAAATCCTCGTTGCAAGTATAGTTTCTAAACCTTCAAAAGTCCTTTCATACAAACGTTTTAGTTGTCACAAGTAACAAACCCCTAAATAAATTGATAACCGAAGTATTCAAATCTCGGATCGTCTTCTCAAGGAACTGCAGGGAAGTATGTTCTTATTATTGGTTATGGAGATTGTAAATTGGGGTTTTGAGAATGGGGAGTGAATAGTTTAATTAGCGAATAAAGTAAATGAAGAACAAGAAATTTAAATGGCAAGTAAAATAAATAAATGACTGTAAATAAACTTTTGGCAATGTATGAGAAACTAGAGGTCCTATCCTCGCTATCCTTATCAATGATGATGAGAATTGAATCTTAATTCCGCTTTGTTAACCTTTACTAAGATAAAGGAAGGTCAAGGGATTAATTGGATTGATCTTCGGATCCTATTTTATTTTCTAAGAAAAGATTGGGATTCTTGAAGCTCAATTCAATTAACAAAGATAACAATTATCAAGCATGTTTGAGTTTGATAACTCCTGAGTTACTGATTTCTTAACCAAAACCAAAAGGAGAAAAGTAAATCTACTGGAATAAGAATGTCTTCAGATTGGGAATAATTGTAACTAATAAATAAAAGAAAGCAATATTAACTGAAATACCTCAAATAACATTAATCCAAAATAATAATCCGTAACATGGAAGAATTCATAAATTAAATTGCAAAAGTAAATAATCAACTAAAGTAGTGAATAAAAGTAAAAGAGAAGCTGGAAGTAAAGGAACATTAAATCTGGGATCTAGAGTTACTCCCGAATTAAGAGAAATCCTAAATCGTAATCCTAAGAGAGAGGAGAGAACCTCTCTCCAAACTAAATCTAACTCATGAAAACTAAACTAAAGTCGTCTCTCTATGAATGGATGCATTCCCTCACTTTATAACCTCTGGTCTATGCCTTCTGGACTTGGATTTGGGCAAAAAAGGGCTTCAGAAATCGCTGGGTGCATTTTCTGCAATTTTTGGTGCGTGGCCTCTGTCACGCGTCTGCGTGGGTCACGCGGTCGCGTCATTCGGAGCTTTTCTTGTCACGCGGTCGCGTCAGTCAGGCGGCCGCGTCATATGTGTTTTGCTTAAGGTGCGCGGTCGCGTCAGTCATGCGGCCGCGTCACTGTTGATTCGCGCTTGGCATGCGTCCACGTCGCCCATGCAATCGCATGGATGCCAGTTTCTTTAGAAACTCCGTTTTGTGCTTTCCTTCCATTTTTGTATGTTTCCTTTCCATCCTTTAAGTCATTCCTGCCTTAGAAGATCTGAAACTACTCAACACACTAGTCACAGCATCGAATGGAATTAAAGGTAATTAAAATAATTAGTTTTAAAGCATAGGAAACATGTTTTTCACATACATCACATAATGAGAAAGGGAAAGTAAAACTATGCAATTAATATGAATAAGTGGGTGAAGGATTGAATAAATCACTCAAACTAAGCACAAAATATATCATAAAATATGGGTTTATCACTCAAATCTTCAAGAGAAGTGTTGAGTTGTTCCCAATAGTTGTTGGGAGAAAAGTGCATCCCTTGAGGTATTTCAGAGATTTCTTGATGATGAGCTTCCTCATGCATCTCTTGAACTCTATGAATAGGCTCTCTTGTTTGCTCCATCCTTTTCTTAGTGATGGGCTTCTCCTCCTCAATGGGGATGTCTCCTTCTATGAAAGCTCCAGCTGAGTAACATAGATGGCAAATAAGATGAGGAAAAGCTAGCCTTGCCAAGGTAGAGGGCTTTTCGGCTATTTTGTAGAATTCAAGGGAGATAACTTCATGAACTTCTACTTCCTCTCCAATCATGATGCTATGAATCATGATGGCCCAGTCTACAGTAACTTCAGACCGGTTGCTAGTGGAAATGATGGAGCGTTGGATGAACTCCAACCATCCTCTAGCTATAGGCTTGAGGTCCAGTCTTCTTAATTGAACCGGTTTGCCTTTGGAGTCTCTTTTCCATTGAGCTCCTTCCACACATATGTCCATAAGGACTTGGTCCAACCTTTGATTGAAGTTGACCCTTCTAATGTAGGGGCGTGCATCTCCTTGCATCATGGGCAAGTTGAACGCCAACCTCACATTCTCCGGACTAAAGTCTAAGTATTTCCCCTGAACCATTGTAAGGTAATTCTTTGGGTTCGGGTTCTTACTTTAATCATGGTTCCTAGTGATCCATGCATTGGCATAGAACTCTTGAACCATTAAGATTCTGACTTGTTGAATGGGGTTGGTTAGAACTTCCCAACCTCTTCTTTGAATTTCATGTCGGATCTCCGGATACTCATTTTTCTTAAGTTTGAAAGGGACCTCGGGGACACCTTCTTCTTGGCCACAACATCATTGAAGTGGTCTTGATGGGCTTTGGAGATGAACCTTTCCATCTCCCATGACTCAGAGGTGGAAGCTTTTGTCTTTCCTTTCCCTTTTCTAGAGGTTTCTCCGGTCTTATGTGCCATCAATGGTAATGGCAAAACAAAAAAGCTATGCTTTTACCACACCAAACTTAGAATATTGCTCGCCCTCGAGCAAGAGAAGAAAGAATAGATAAAGAAGAAGAAGATATGGAGGAGAGGGAGAGAGGGTTGTGTTTCGGCCAAGGAGGAGAAGAGAGGGTTGTGTTGTGTGAAAAAGAAGAAGAATGGAGGGGTTTATATAGTGAAAAGAAAACATTAATGTTTCAAGAAAAGAAAACATGCAAGACACCAAACTAAAAAAATTTTTATTCTTTAGACATTAATGTTTCAAGAATGCATATGAAAAACAAGAAAAGACACAAAACAAGAAAATATGAAGATCAAACAAGAAGACTTACGAAGAACAACTTGAAGATCATGAAGAACACTATGAATGCATGAATTTTCGAAAAATGCATAAATTTTTAGAAAAAAAATGCAATTGACACCAAACTTAAAAATTGACTCAAGACTCAAACAAGAAATACAAAATATTTTTTTATTTTTATGATTTTATATATTTTTTTTGTATTTTATTTTACTTTTTTCGAAAACATATAGGAAAAAGGAAGTAATGAATTCAAAGTCCTCAATCAAGATTCCAGGAATCATACCAGGTTAGCCTAAAGCTTGATGGCCAGCCAAGATTCAACATACCATATTGAAACTTTAGAATTCATTCTTAAAAATTTAGAATGATTTTCGAAAATAAAAGGAAAAAAAAATTTTTCTTTTTGAAAGATTTTTGAAGAATTTTGAAAATAAATCAAAAAGAAAATTACATAATCTGAGCAACAAGATGAACCGTCAGTTGTCCAAACTCGAACAAGCCCCGGCAACGGCGCCAAAAATTTGGTGTGCGAAATCGTGATCATTCCTTCCTTGGTAACGGCGCTAAAAACTCAATACGCACGTTCATGTTCTTAATTCTGTTTCACAACTTCGTACAACTAACCAGCAAGTGCACTGGGTCGTCCAAGTAATAAACCTTACGTGAGTAAGGGTCGATCCCACAGAGATTGTCGGAGAATTTTAGATAAGCGTATAGAGATGCTTTCGTTCCTCTGAACCTCTGCTTTCCTGCTGTCTTCATCCAATCAGTCCTTCTCCTTTCCATGGCAAGCTGTATGTTAGGCATCACCGTTGTCAATGGCCACCTGTCCTCTCAGTGAAAATGGTCCAATGCGCTGTCACTGCATGGCTAATCATCTGTCGGTTCTCGATCATACTGGAATAGGATTTACTATCCTTTTGCGTCTGTCACTACGCCCAGCACTCGCGAGTTTGAAGCACGTCACAGTCATTCAATCCCTGAATCTTACTCGGAATACCACAGACAAGGTTTAAACTTTCCGGATTCTCAAGAATGGCCGTCCATGGGTTCTAACTTATACCACGAAGATACTAATAACTCGGACTCGATCCCCTGTATTAGATATCCAAGAGATACTCATTCTAGCTTGTTTGCATGTAGAACGGAAGTGTTTGTCAGGCACGCGTTCATAAGTGAGAATGATGATGAGCGTCACATAATCATCACATTCATCATGTTCTTGGGTGCGAATGAACATCTTAGAAGCGGAATAAGTTGAATTAAATAGAAAAACAGTAGTACTTTGTATTAATTTATGAGGAACAGCAAAGCTCTACACCTTAATCTATGGAGTGTAGAAACTCTACTGTGGAAAATACATAAGTGATAAGGTCCAGGCATGGCCGAATGGCCAGCCTCCCAAAAGTCTAAGATAGCATAAAACTAATCAAAGATCTGATCCGAAGATGTAAATACAATAGTAAAATGTCCTATTTATACTAAACTAGTTACTAGGGTTTACAGAATGAGTAATTGATGCAGAAATCCACTTCTGGGGCCCACTTGGTGTGTGCTTGGGCTGAGCATTGAGCTTTACACGTGTAGAGGCTTCTCTTGGAGTTGAACGCTAGTTTGTAACCTGTTTCTGGCGTTTAACTCCACTTTGCAACCTGTTTCTGGCGTTTGACTCCAGAATGCAGCATGGAACTGGCGTTCAACACCAGTTTACGTCATCTATCCTTAATCAAAGTATGGACTATTATATAATTCTGGAAAGCCCTGGATGTCTACTTTCCAACGCAATTGAGAGCGCGCAATTTGGAGTTCTGTAGCTCCAGAAAATTCACTTTGAGTGCAGGGAGGTCAGAATCCAACAGCATCTGCAGTCCTTCTTCAACCTTTGAATCTGATTTTTGCTCAAGTCCCTCAATTTCAGCCAGAAAATACCTGAAATCACAGAAAAACACAAAAACTCATAGTAAAGTCCAGAAATGTGAATTTAGCATAAAAACTAATAAAAACATCCCTAAAAGTAACTAGATCCTACTAAAAATATACTAAAAACATTGCCAAAAAGCGTATAAATTATCCGCTCATCACAACACCAAACTTAAATTGTTGCTTGTCCCCAAGCAACTAAAAATCAAATAGGATAAAAAGAAGAAAATATACTATAAATTCCAAACTATCAATGAAACTTACTCCAATCAGATGAGCGGGACTTGTAGCTTTTTGCCTCTTGAATAGTTTTGGCATCTCACTTTATCCATTGAAGTTCAGAATGATTGGAATCTATAGGAACTTAGAATTCAGATAGTGTTATTGATTCTCCTAGTTCAGTATATTGATTCTTGAACACAGTTACTTTATGAGTCTTGGCCGTGGCCCTAAGCACTTTGTTTTCTAGTATTACCACCGGATACATAAATGCCACAGACACATAACTGGGTGAACTTTTTCAGATTGTGACTCAGCTTTGCTAAAGTCCCCAATTAGAGGTGTCCAGGGTTCTTAAGCACACTCTTCTTTTTGCTTTGGACCTTGACTTTAACCGCTCAGTCTCAAGTTTTCACTTGACACCTTCACGCCACAAGCACATGGTTAGGGACAGCTTGGTTTAGCCGCTTAGGCCAGGATTTTATTCCTTTAGGCCCTCCTATCCACTGATACTCAAAGCCTTGGATCCTTTTTATTTACCCTTGCCTTTTGGTTTTAAGGGCTACTGGCTTTTTCTACTTGCTTTTTCTTTTTTCTTTCTCTCTTTTTTTTTGCTATTTTTTTCTGTAAGCTTTGTATTCACTGCTTTTTCTTGCTTCAAGAATCATTTTTATGATTTTTCAGATTATCAAATAACATGTCTCCTGTTCATCATCCTTTCAAGAGCCAACATATTTAACATTCATAAACAACAACTTCAAAAGACATATGCATTGTTCAAGCATTCATTCAGAAAACAAAAAGTATTGTCACCACATCAATATAATTAAACTAAATTCAAAGATAAATTCGAAACTCATGTACTTCTTGTTCTTTTGAATTAGAAACATTTTTCATTTAAGAGAGGTGGAGGATTCATGGAATTATTCATAGCCTTAAGACATAGTTACTAAATACTAATGATCATGAAGTAGAGACACAAAACATAGATAAACATTTAACATAAAGAAAACGAAAAACAGAAGAAATTTAAGAACAAGGAATGAGTCCACCTTAGTGATGGTGGCGTTTTCTTCTTGAAGAACCAATGATGTCCTTGTGCTCTTCTATGTCTCTTCCTTGTCTTTGTTGCTCCTCCCTCATTGCTCTTTGATCTTCTCTAATTTCATGGAGAATGATGGAGTGCTCTTGATGTTCCACCCTTAATTGATTCATGTTGTGACTCAAATCTTCAAGAGAAGTGTTGAGTTGTTCCCAATAGTTGTTGGGAGGAAAGTGCATCCCTTGAGGTATCTCAGGGATTTCTTGATGATGAGCTTCCTCATGCATCTCTTGAACTCTATGAATAAGCTCTCTTGTTTGCTCCATCCTTATTCTTAGTGATGGGCTTCTCCTCCTCAACGGGGATGTCTCCTTC
Source organism: Arachis hypogaea (assembly GCF_003086295.3). Classification (NCBI taxonomy): domain Eukaryota; kingdom Viridiplantae; phylum Streptophyta; class Magnoliopsida; order Fabales; family Fabaceae; genus Arachis; species Arachis hypogaea. The sequence continues at coordinate 86,359,334 of NC_092048.1, read as the reverse complement.
ATTGAAAGCTCCAGCTGAGTAACATAGATGGCAAATAAGATGAGGAAAAGCTAGCCTTGCCAAGGTAGAGGGCTTTTCGGCTATTTTGTAGAATTTAAAGGAGATAACTTCATGAAATTCTACTTCCTCTCCAATCATGATGCTATGAATCATGATGGCCCAGTCTACAGTAACTTCAGACCGGTTGCTAGTGGGAATGATGGAGCGTTGGATGAACTCCAACCATCCTCTAGCTACAGGCTTGAGGTCCAGTCTTCTTAATTGAACCGGTTTGCCTTTGGAGTCTCTTTTCCATTGAGCTCCTTCCACACATATGTCCATAAGGACTTGGTCCAACCTTTGATTGAAGTTGACCCTTCTAGTGTAGGGGCGTGCATCTCTTTACATCATGGGCAAGTTGAACACCAACCTCACATTCTCTGGACTAAAGTCTAAGTATTTCCCCCGAACCATTGTAAGGTAATTTTTTGGTTTCGGGTTCTTACTTTGATCATGGTTCCTAGTGATCCATGCATTGGCATAGAACTTGAACCATTAAGATTCCAACTTGTTGAATGGGGTTGGTTAGAACTTCCCAACCTCTTCTTTGAATTTCTTGTCGGATCTCCGGATACTCATTTTTCTTGAGTTTGAAAGGGACCTCAGGGATCACCTTCTTCTTATCCACAACATCATAGAAGTGGTCTTGATGGGCTTTGGAGATGAACCTTTCCATCTCCCATGACTCGGAGGTGGAAGCTTTTGTCTACCCTTTCCCTTTTCTCCAGTCTTAGGTGCCATCAATGGTAATGGCAAAACAAAAAGCTATGCTTTTACCACACCAAACTTAGAATATTGCTCGCCCTCGAGCAAGAAAAGAAAGAATAGATGAAGAAGAAGATATGGAGGAGAGGGAGAGAGGGTTGTGTTTTGGCCAAGGAGGAGAAAAGAGGGTTGTGTTGTGTGAAAAAGAAGAAGAATGGAGGGGTTTATGGGGAAGGGTGGATGGATGTGAGTGGTGGAGAGGTGATGGGGAAGAGAGATTGAGGTGATTGGTGAAGGGTTTTTGGGGAAGAGTGTTTATGGGATTGTGTGAAGGGGGGAGAAGGTGAGTGGAGGTAGGTGGAGATCTTGTGGGGTCCACAGATCCTGAGATGATCCTGTGGGGTCCACAGATCCTGAGGTGTCAAGGATTTACATCCCTACACCAATTAGGCATGTAAAATGCCTTTGCATGCAATTCTGGCGCTTAAAAGCCGAAGTGATGCTTGTTCTGGGCGTTCAACGCCCATGTGCAGCATGTTTCTGGCGTTGAGCGCCATCTCTTCCCAGGGTGTATTCTTGGCATTTGAATGCCTGGATGTTGCTTGTTTTTGGCGTTCAATGCCAGATTCTCCTTACTGGCGTTTAAACGCCAGTAAGCCCTTCCTCCAGGGTGTGATTTTTCTTCTACTGTTTTTGATTCTGTTTTTCATTTTAGTATTTTTTCGTGACTCTACATGATTATGAACCTAATAAAACATAAAAGATCAATAAAAGAAAGAATAAAATTAAATAAATAAAAATTGGGTTGCCTTCCAATAAGTGCCTCTTTAATGTCAATAGCTTGACAGTGGGCTCTCAAGGAGCCACACAGGTGATCAGATCAATTTTGTAGACTCCCAACACCAAAATTAGAGTTTGGATGTGGGGATTCAACACCAAACTTAGAGTTTGGCTGAGGCCTCCCAACACCAAACTTAGAGTTTGATTGTGGGAGCTTTGTTTGACTCTGTACTGAGAGAAGATTTTCATGCTTCCTCTCCATTGTTACAGAAGGATAGCCTTGGGCCTTAAACACAAGGTAGTTCCCATTCAATTGAAGGACTAACTCTCCTCTGTTAACATCTATCACAACTTCTTCTGTGGCTAAGAAGGGTCTTCCAAGGATGATGCATTCATCCTCCTCCTTCCTAGTGTCTAAGATTATGAAATCAGCAGGGATGTAAAGGCTTTCAACCTTTACTAACACGTCCTCTACTAATCCATAAGCTTGTCTTACTGACTTGTCTGCCATCTCTAGTGAGATTCTGGCAGCTTGCACCTCAAAGATTCCCAGTTTCTCCATTACAGAGAGTGGCATGAGGTTTATCCCTGACCCAAGATCACATAGAGCCTTTTCAAAGGTCATGGTGCCTATGGTACAAGGTATTAAGAACTTTTCAGGATCCTGTTTCTTCTGAGGCAATCTCAGTTGATCCAGATCACTCAGTTCATTGCTGAGTAAGGGAGGTTCATCTTCCCAAGTCTCATTACCAAATAATTTGGTATTCAGTTTCATGATTGCACCAGGGTACTTGGGTAACTTGCTCTTCGGTTACATCTTCATCCTCTTCAGAGGAAGAATAGTCTTCAGAGCTCATGAATGGCATAAGGAGGTTTAATGGAATCTCTATGGTCTCCAGATGAGCCTCAGAGTCCTTTGGTTCCTCAGAGGGAAACTCCTTATTGATCTCTGGACGTCCCAGGAGGTTGGTGAGCGGATATTTTATACGCTTTTTGGGGTTAATTTCATATAGCTTTTAGTATGTTTTAGTTAGTTTTTAGTTTATTTTCATTAGTTTTTAGGAAAAATTCATATTTCTGGACTTTACTATGAGTTGTGTGTTTTTCTGTAATTTCAGGTATTTTTCTGGCTGAAATTGAAGGAGCTGAGCAAAAATCTGATTCAGGCTGAAAAAGGACTGCTGATGCTGTTGGATTCTGACCTCCCTGCCCTCAAATTGGATTTTCTGGAGCTACAGAACTCTAAATGGAGTGCTTCCAATTGCGTTGGAAAGTAGACATCCAGGGATTTCCAGCAATATATAATAGTCCATACTTTGCTCAAGGATAGATGACGTAAACTGGAGTTCAACGCCAGTTCTCTGCCCAATTCTGGCGTCCAGCGCCAGAAAAGGATCAAAAGCTGGAGTTGAACGCCCAAACTGGCACAAAAACTGGCGTTCAACTCCACAAATGGCCTCTGCACGTGAATTGCTTAAATCTCAGCCCCAGCACACACCAAGTGGGCCCCAGAAGTGGATCTCTGCATCATCCATCATAGTTTACTCATTTTTTGTAAACCTAGGCTACTAGTTTAGTATTTAAACAACTTTTAGAGACTTATTTTGCATCTCATGACATTTTAGATCTGAACTTTGTACTCTTTGATGACATGAGTCTCTAAACTCCATTGTTGGGGGTGAGGAGCTCTGCTATGTCTCAATGAATTAATGCAAGTATTTCTGTTTTCTATTCAAACATGCTTGTTCCTATCTAAGATGTTCATTCGCGCTTAACTGTGATGAAGGTGATGATCTGTGACACTCATCACCATTCTCAACCCATGAACGTGTGCCTGACAACCACCTCCGTTCTATATCAGATTGAATGAGTATCTCTTAGATCTCTTAATCAGAATCTTCGTGGTATAAGCTAGAATTGATGGCGGCATTCATGAGAATCCGGAAAGTCTAAACCTTGTCTGTGGTATTCCGAGTAGGATTCAAGGATTAAATGACTGTGACGAGCTTCAAACTCCTGAAGGCTGGGCGTTAGTGACAAACGCAAAGGAATCAAGGGATTCTATTCCAACCGGATCGAGAACCAACCGGTGATTAGCCGTGCTGTGACAGAGCGCGTGAGCGTAGTTTTCACTGGAAGGATGGAAGGTAGCCATTGACAATGGTGATCCACCAACACACAGCTTGCCATAGGAGGACGTGCGTGCGTGAACAAGAAGACAGAGGAAAGCAGAGATTCAGAAGACAAAGCATCTCCAAAACTCCAATATATTCTCCATTACTTCATAACAAGTAACCTTTAATCCATGCTCTCTTGTTTATTTGCAATTCAACTGATAAACATAATTGACTTCCTGACTAAGATTTACAAGATAACCATAGATTGCTTCAAACCAACAATCTCCGTGGGATTCGACCCTTACTCACGTGAGGTATTACTTGGACGACCCAGTGCACTTGCTGGTCAGTGGTACGAGTTGTGAAAAGTGTGATTCACAATTTGTGCACCAAGTTTTTGGCGCCGTTGCCGGGGATTGTTCGTGTTTGAACAACTGACGGATTATTTTGTTGCTTAGATTAGGAAAATTTTTCTTTTTGGTTTAGAGTCTCTTATTATTGTTCTTGGTTAAAAATATCCTTCTTTAAAACAAGTGTTACATTTACTGCCCAATTGGCTAGAGCGTTAGTCTAAGTCCGTGGCAGTTTGGTACACTCTTTTTAAAATCTTTTTCAAAAATAATATTTTCTCTATTAAATTTTGTGCCAAACTTTAAGTTTGGTGTTTTCCCGTTGATTTCCCTTGATTTTCGAAAATTTTGGTTTGGTTTTCTAAAAATTTTAAGTTTGGTGTTCCTTCTTCATGTTCTTGTGTTCTTGTGAGTCTTCAAAGTGTTCTTGAGTTTTCCTTGTGTCTTGATCTTAAAATCTTTAAGTTTGGTGTTCCTTGGTGTTTTCTCTCCAAATTTTTCGAAAACAAGGAGCATTAGATCTAAAAATTTTAAATCGTATGCTATTTTATTATTTTTCTCTCTCCTCACTAAATTCAAAAATATCTTTTCTCTCTAATTTTAAAACAAATTTTCGAAAATTATTTTTTTTAAAAAAAAATTTTACATTTTTTTTCAAAATTTAAAATCTTTTCCAAATCATATCTTTTTCAAAACTTCCTTACCACTTTCTCTTCCCTCATTTTTTCGAAAATCTTCACCTATTCTTATTTATTTTATTATTTTATTTTATTTTCGAAATAAATAAATAAATAAATAAATAAAAATATTTTCTCTATTTTACATCATCTCCCTTTCTCCATCATGGACCTAAGCGGAAATGAACAGTCCAGGAGGACTCTGGGGTCATATTCTAACCCCTCTACTGCTTCATATGGGAGTAGTATCTGCATACCCTCCATTGGAGTCAGTAGCTTTGAGTTGAATCCTCAGCTCATTATCATGGTGCAGCAAAGTTGCCAGTATTCCGGTCTTCCACAAGAAGAACCTACAGAGTTTCTGGTACAGTTTTTACAAATTGCTGACACAGTACATGATAAAGAAATAGATCAGGATGTCTACAGACTATTACTGTTTCCATTCGCTGTAAAAGATCAAGCTAAGAGGTGGTTGAATAACCAACCTAAGGCCAGCATAAGGACATGGAAACAACTGACAGAAAAATTCCTGAATCAATATTTCCCTCCAAAAAGGATGACACAGCTAAGGCTAGACATCCAAGGCTTTAAACAAGGAGATAATGAATCTCTTTATGATGCCTGGGAGAGATACAGAGAGATGCTACAAAAATGCCCCTCTGAAATGTTTTCAGAGTGGGTTCAGTTAGACATCTTCTACTATGGGCTTACAGAAGGAGCTCAGATGTCTCTAGATTACTCAGCTGGTGGATCTATCCACATGAGAAAGACAATTGAAGAGGCTCAAGAGCTCATTGATACAGTTGCCAGGAATCAGCATCTGTACCTAAGCAGCAACCCTTCCATGAATGAAGAGGTTAAAACAGTAACTGCTGAACTCAGTCCTGTAAAACAAGCTGCTGAATTCAATCAGCAATTGGACTTTCTAACAAAGCAGCTAGCCGAATTTAAAGACAGGCTACAAGAGACAAGAATGGCTAATATACATATGGAAGAACAGTTTAGGCAAACAAAGCAGCAGCTATCAAGACAAATAACAGAAGAATGCCAAGCAGTTCAATTAAGAAGTGGGAAAACATTAAATACCCCACCTCAAGGCAGCAAAAAACTAAGGAATGAGCAAACCACCCAAAATTCACCTGAGGACAGTAAGAGCCCAGGGAAAAATAATTCTGGCACTAAAACGCCAGAAAATTGGTGGAAGGCTGGCGCTGAACGCCCAGACCATGCCCAAAACTGGCGTTCAACGCCAGAAACAAGGCAGGATTGGCGTTCAACGCCAGAAATGGGCAAGGATCTGGCGTTGAACGCCCAAATTGGGCAAGATCTGGCGCTGAACGCCCAAAATGGGCACAGTTCTGGCGTTCAGACGCCAGGAACAGACAAGGAGTTGGCGTCTAACGTCACTCCAGTTTCTAACTCTGGCACTCAATTGCCAGTGAGGGATCAGACACACACAAATGCTGATAACAACCCCTCTAAAAAGGCTTCTTCAACCACTTCTGTAGGCAATAAACCTGCAGCAACTAAGATTGAGGAATATAAAGCCAAGATACCTTATCCTCAAAAACTCCGGAAAGAGGAGCAGGATAAGCAATTTGCTCGCTTTGCAGATTATCTCAGGACTCTTGAAATAAAGATTCCATTTGCAGAGGCACTTGAGCAAATACCTTCTTATGCCAAGTTCATGAAAGAGATCTTGAGTCATAAGAAGGATTGGAGAGAAACAGAAGGAGTTCTTCTCACTGAAGAATGCAGTGCAGTCATTCTGAAGAGCTTTCCTGAAAAGCTTAAAGACCCTGGGAGTTTTCTGATACCATGCATATTAGAAGATAATTGTACCAAGACAACTTTACGCGATCTTGGGGCAAGCATCAACCTAATACCTGCATCCACTGTCAGAAAGCTTGGCTTACTTGATGAAGTTAAACCAACCCGAATATGTCTCCAACTTGCTGATGACTCCACTAAATACCCATCAGGCGTGATCGAAGACATGATAGTCAGAGTTGGGCCATTCACCTTTCCCACTGACTTTGTTGTGCTGGAAATGGAGGAGCACAAGAATGCTACTCTCATTCTAGGAAAACCCTTCCTAGCAACTGGACGATCCCTCATTGACGTTCAACAGGGGGAAATAACCCTGAGAGTCAATGATGATGAGTTCAAGTTGAACGCTGTCAAAGCCATGCAGCATCCAGACACATCAACAGACTGCATGAAAGTTGATCTTATTGACTCCTTGGTAGAAGAGATCAACATGGCTGAGAGTCTCGAATCAGAGTTGGAAAATATCTTTAAAGATGTTCAGCCTGATTTGGAGGACTCAGAGGACATGAAAGAGCCTCTGAAATTTCTTCTGGAAGAGAAAAAACCTCCTAAACCCGAACTCAAGCCATTACCACCATCCTTGAAATATGCATTTTTGGGAGAAGGTGACACTTTTCCAGTGATCATAAGCTCTACTTTAAATTCACAGGAAGAGGAAGCACTTATTCAAGTGCTAAGGACACACAAGACAGCTCTTGGGTGGTCCATAGGTGACCTTAAGGGCATCAGCCCAGCTAGATGCATGCACAAAATCTTATTGGAGGATAATGCCAAACCAGTGGTTCAACCACAGAGGCGGCTAAATCCAACCATGAAAGAAGTGGTGCAGAAATAGGTCACCAAATTACTAGAGGCTGGGATTATTTATCCTATTTCTGATAGCCCCTGGGTGAGCCCTGTCCAAGTCGTCCCAAAAAAGGGAGGCATGACAGTGATTCATAATGAAAAAAATGAACTGGTTCCTACAAGAACAGTTACAGGGTGGTGCATGTGTATTGACTACAGAAGGCTCAATACAGCCACCAAAAAGGATCATTTTCCTTTATCATTCATAGACCAGATGCTAGAAAGACTAGCAGGTCATGATTATTACTGCTTTTTGGATGGCTACTCAGGCTATAACCAGATTGCAGTAGATCCCCAGGATCAAGAGAAAACAGCATTCACATGTCCATCTGGAGTGTTTGCTTATAGAAAGATGCCATTTGGGCTATGTAATACGCCTGCAACCTTCCAGAGATGCATGCTCTCTATTTTCTCTGATATGGTGGAAAAATTTCTGGAAGTCTTCATGGATGACTTCTCAGTATATGGAGACTCATTCAGCTCCTGTCTTGATCACCTGAAACTTGTTCTGAAAAGATGCCAAGAGACCAACCTAGTTTTAAACTGGGAAAAATGTCACTTCATGGTGACTGAGGGGATTGTCCTTGGGCATAAAATCTCAAACAAGGGAATAGAGGTAGATCAAGCAAAAATAGAGGTAATTGAAAAATTACCACCACCTGCCAATGTTAAGGCAATCAGAAGCTTTCTGGGGCATGCAGGATTCTATAGGAGGTTTATAAAGAATTTTTCAAAAATCGCAAAACCTCTAAGTAATCTGCTAGCTGCTGACACGCCATTTGTGTTTGACACAGAGTGCCTGCAGGCATTTGAAACGCTGAAAGCTAAGCTGGTCACAGCACCAGTCATTTCTACACCAGACTGGACGTTACCATTTGAGCTAATGTGTGATGCCAGTGATCACGCCATTGGTGCAGTATTGGGACAGAGGCATGACAAGCTTCTGCATGTCATTTATTATGCTAGTCGCATTTTAAATGATGCCCAAAAAAATTACACAACCACAGAAAAAGAATTACTTGCAGTGGTTTACGCCATTGACAAGTTCAGATCATAATTAGTAGGATCAAAAGTGATTGTGTATACTGATCATGCTGCTCTTAAATATCTACTCACAAAGCAGGATTCAAAACCCAGGCTCATCAGATGGGTGTTGCTTCTGTAAGAGTTTGATATAGAAATAAGAGACAGAAAAGGGACAGAGAACCAAGTGGCTGATCATCTGTCCCGGATAGAGCCAGTAGAAGGGACGCCCCTCCCCTCTCTTGAGATCTCTGAGACTTTTCCGGATGAGCATTTATTTGCCATTCAGGAAACACCATGGTTTGCCGATATTACAAACTATAAAGCTGCAAGGTTCATACCCAAGGAGTACAATAGGATACAAAAGAAGAAATTAATTACCGATGCAAAGTACTACTTGTGGGATGAACCCTATCTCTTTAAGAGATGTGCAGACGGAATAATCCGTAGGTGTGTGCCTAGAGAAGAAGCACAGAGGATCCTATGGCATTGCCTTGGATCACAATACGGAGGCCATTTCGGAGGTGAGCGAACAGCCACCAAGGTCCTCCAATGTGGCTTCTATTGGCCCACACTCTATAAAGATTCCCGAGAGTTTGTACGTAACTGTGACAGTTGCCAAAGAGCTGGCAATCTGCCTCATGGTTACGCCATGCCTCAACAAGGAATCTTGGAGATTGAGTTGTTTGACGTATGGGAAATTGACTTCATGGGACCTTTCCCACCATCATACTCAAACACTTATATTCTGGTGGCAGTTGATTATGTATCAAAATGGGTTGAGGCCATTGCCACACCCACCAATGATACTAAAACGGTGCTGAAGTTCCTCCAGAAACATATCTTTAGCAGGTTCGGTGTCCCTAGAATACTAATCAGTGATGGGGGCACTCACTTCTGCAATAAACAGCTTTACTCTGCCATGGTTCGGTATGGAATTCGCCACAAGGTGGCTACTCCATATCTTCCACAAACTAATGGGCAAGCTGAAGTCTCTAACAGAGAATTAAAGAGAATCCTGGAACGGACAGTAAATACCCGTAGAAAGGATTGGGCACGGAGCTTGGATGATGCTCTGTGGGCTTACAAAATAGCATTCAAGACCCCTATAGGGACCTCTCCATACCAACTCGTGTATGGTAAGGCATGTCACCTGCCCGTGGAACTGGAACATAAGGCCTACTGGGCAACCAGATTCCTAAACTTTGATGCCAAATTAGCAGGAGAAAAAAGATTTCTCCAGCTAAATAAGCTAGAGGAGTTCAGATTCACAGCTTTCGAAAATGCCAAGCTTTATAAAGAGAAATCAAAAAAGTGGCATAACAGAAAGCTGTCATCTAGAATCTTTGAACCAGGACAGAAGGTTTTGCTGTTCAACTCTAGACTCAGGCTATTCCCCGGGAAATTGAAATCCCGGTGGAGGGGACCATACGTGATTATAAGCGTATCACCATATGGTTATGTAGAGCTTCAAGATATTGACTCTGACAAGAAGTTCATTGTTAATGGACAGAGAATCAAGCACTATCTTGAAGGCAATGTTGAGCAAGAGTGCTCAAGGTTGAAGCTAGATTAAAAGCTCAGCAAAGTCCAGCTAAGGACATTAAAGAAGCGCTTGTTGGGAGGCAACCCAACTTTTATTTACCTTCATGGTTTTTCATGTTTTATTAGGTTCATGATCATGTGGAGTCACAAAATAAATATTAAAAATTGAAAACGGAATCAAAAACAGCAGAAGAAAAATCACACCCTGGAGGAAGCACCTGTCTGGCGTTCAACGCCAGAACAGAGCATGGTTCTGGCGCTGAACGCCCAAAATAGGCAACATCCTGGCGCTGAACGCCCAGAACAAGCATGGTTCTGGCGTTCAACGCCAGAAATGGCTAGTAAATGGGCGTTGAACACCCAAAATGGGCACCAACCTGGCGCTGAACGCCCAGAGTTGTGTGCAAGGGCATTTTGCATGCCTAAATTGGTGCAGGGATGTAAATGCCTTGACACCTCAAGATCTGTGGACCTCACAGGATCATTTCAAGATCTGTGGACCCCACAGGATCCCCACCTTCCCTCCTCATAATCCTAGTTTTTTTTCCACATCTTCTTCTTCATCTATTCCTTCTTCTTTTGCTCGAGGGCGAGCAACATTCTAAGTTTGGTGTGGTAAAACAATTATGTGAAGGATCTATAGCTCAGTGGTAGAACATGTGGCTGCAAATCAAGAGATCTCTGAGATACCTCAGGGGATGCACTTCCCTCCACATAACTATTGGAAGCAACTGAGGATAGAAATACCAAAAATCACTAGGAATCAAGTCACAAAGGCAAGGAAGAGACATAAAAGAGCTCAAGAACATCATTGGTTCCTCAAGAAGGAAATGCCATCATCACTAAGGTGGACTCATTCCTTGTTCTTACTTTCTCTGTTTTTCGTTTTCTCTATGTTAAGTGCTTATCTATGTTTGTGTCTTCATTATATGATCATTAGTAGTAATTAGTGTCTATTTTGATTTTATCCCCAATTAAGTTATAGTCTATTTTTCTCATCATCAGCAAACATGAATAAAATAGTAGATCTTTTGAATAAGAGGCAATAAAATTTCGAGTTTTTAATAAGAAAAATCCTAATTAGTAACATGTGGTGGCAATGCTTTCTGTCTTCTGAATGAATGCTTGAATAGTGAATATGTCTTTTGAATTTGTTGTTTAAGACCGTTAAATATGTTGGCTCTTGAAAGAATGATGAACATGAGACATGTTATTGATAATCTGAAAAATCCTAAAAATGATTCTTGAAGCAAGAAAAAGCAGTAAAGAACAAAGCTTGCAGAAAAAATAATATATATATATATATATATATAATAAAATAGGCGAAAAAAAATTTAGAAAGAAAAAGAAAAAGCAAGCAGAAAAAGCCAAAAGCTCTTAAAACCAAGAGGCAAGAGCAAAAAGCCAATAACCCTTAAAACCAAAAGGCAAGGGCAAATAAAAAGGATCCCAAGGCTTTGAGCATCAGTGGATAGGAGGGCCTAAAGGAATAAAATCCTGGTCTAAGCGGCTAAACCAAGCTGTCCCTAACCATGTGCTTGTGGCGTGTAGGTGTCAAGTGAGAACTTGAGACTGAGCGGTTAAAGTCAAGGTCCAAAGCAAAAAGAAGAGTGTGCTTAAGAACCCTGGACACCTCTAATTGGGGGCTTTAGCAAAGCTGAGCCACAATCTGAAAAGGTTCACCTAATTATGTGTCTGTGGCATTTATGTATCCGGTGGTAATACTGGAAAACAAAGTGCTTAGGGCCACGGCCAAGACTCATAAAATAGCTGTGTTCAAGAATCATCACACTGAAATAGGAGAATCAATAACACTATTTGAATTCTAAGTCCCTATAGATGCCAATCACTCTGAGCTTCAATGGATAAAGTGAGATGCCAAAACTGTTCAGAAGCAAAAAGCTACTAGTCCCGCTCATCTAATTAGAATCTGAGCTTCACTCAAAAACTCTGAAATATTATTGCTTCTCAACCTATTAGTCTCCTATTTTATTTGTCTAGTTGCTTGAGGACAAGCAACAGTTTAAGTTTGGTGTTGTGATGAGCGGATATTTTATACGCTTTTTGGGGTTAATTTCATATAGCTTTTAGTATGTTTTAGTTAGTTTTTAGTTTATTTTCATTAGTTTTTAAGAAAAATTCATATTTCTGGACTTTACTATGAGTTGTGTGTTTTTCTGTAATTTCAGGTATTTTTCTGGCTGAAATTGAAAGAGCTGAGCAAAAATCTGATTCAGGCTGAAAAAGGACTGCTGATGCTGTTGGATTCTGACCTCCCTGCACTCAAAGTGGATTTTCTGGAGCTACAGAACTCGAAATGGCGTGCTTCTAATTTTCCAACAATATATAATAGTCCATACTTTGCTCAAGGATAGACGACGTAAACTGGCGTTCAACGCCAGTTCTCTGCCAATTCTGGCGTCCAGCGCCAGAAAAGGATCAAAAGCTGGAGTTGAACGCCCAAACTGGCACAAAAACTGGCGTTCAACTCCACAAATGGCCTCTACACGTGAATTGCTTAAATCTCAGCCCCAGCACACACCAAGTGGGCCCCAGAAGTGGATCTCTGCATCATCCATCATAGTTTACTCATTTTTTGTAAACCTAGGCTACTAGTTTAGTATTTAAACAACTTTTAGAGACTTATTTTGCATCTCATGACATTTTAGATCTGAACTTTGTACTCTTTGACGGCATGAGTCTCTAAACTCCATTGTTGGGGGTGAGGAGCTCTGCTATGTCTCAATGAATTAATGCAAGTATTTCTGTTTTCTATTCAAACACGCCTGTTCCTATCTAAGATGTTCATTCGCGCTTAACTGTGATGAAGGTGATGATTCGTGACACTCATCACCATTCTCAACCCATGAACGTGTGCCTGACAACCACCTCCGTTCTATATCAGATTGAATGAGTATCTCTTAAATCTCTTAATCAGAATCTTCGTGGTATAAGCTAGAATTGATGGCGGCATTCATGAGAATCCAGAAAGTCTAAACCTTGTCTGTGGTATTCCGAGTAGGATTCAAGGATTGAATGACTGTGACGAGCTTCAAACTCCTGAAGGCTGGGCGTTAGTGACAAACTCAAAGGAATCAAGGGATTCTATTCCAACCGGATTGAGAACCAACCGGTGATTAGTCGTGCTGTGACAGAGCGCGTGAGCGTAGTTTTCACTGGAAGGATGGAAGGTAGCCATTGACAACGGTGATCCACCAACACACAGCTTGCCATAGGAGGACGTGCGTGCGTGAACAAGAAGACAGAGGAAAGCAGAGATTCAGAAGACAAAGCATCTCCAAAACTCCAACATATTCTCCATTACTGCATAACAAGTAACCTTTAATCCATGCTCTCTTGTTTATTTGCAATTCAACTGATAAACATAATTGACTTCCTGACTAAGATTTACAAGATAACCATAGAATGCTTCAAACCAACAATCTCCGTGGGATTCGACCCTTACTCACGTGAGGTATTACTTGGACGACCCAGTGCACTTGCTGGTCAGTGGTACGAGTTGTGAAAAGTGTGATTCACAATTTGTGCACCAGAGGTCTTCCTCACTGGGATTCACGTCCTCTCCCTCCCTTGTAGGTTCAGCCATGATGATTAAATCAATGGCCTTGCACTCTCTCTTTGGATTCTCGTCTGTATTGCTTGGGAGAGTACTAGGAGGTGTTTCAGTGATTTTCTTACTCAGCTGGCCCACTTGTACCTCCAAATTTTTTTTATGGAGGACCTTGTTTCACTCATGAAACTTAGAGTGGCCTTGGACAGATCAGAGACTAAGTTTGCTAAATTAGATGTATTTTGTTCAGAATTCTCTGTCTGTTGCTAAGAAGATGATGGAAAAAGCTTGCTATTGCTGAGCCTGTTTTTTCCACCATTATTAAAGCCTTGTTGAGGCTTTTGTTGATCCTTCCATGAGAAATTTGGATGATTTCTCCATGATGAATTATAGGTGTTTCCATAAGGTTCACCCATGTAATTTACCTCTGCTATTGCAGGGTTATCAGGATCATAAGCTTCTTCTTCAGAAGATGCCTCTTTAGTACTGTTGGATGCGTTTTGCCATCCATTCAGACTTTGGAAAATCATGTTGACTTGCTGAGTCAACACTTTGTTCTGAGCCAATATGGCATTCAGAGCATCAATTTCAAGAACTCCCTTCTTCTGAGGCGTTCCATTATTCACTGAATTTCTCTCCGAAGTATACATGAATTGATTATTTGCAACCATGTCAATAAGTTCTTGAGCTTCTGCAGGCGTTTTCTTTAGGTGAATGGATCCACCTGCAGAATAGTCCAGTTATATCTTGGAGAACTCAGACAGACCATAATAGAATATATCCAGAATGGTCCATTCTGAAAGCATGTCAGGAGGACACCTTTTGGTCATCTGCTTGTATCTTTCCCAAGCTTCATAGAGGGATTCACCATCTTTTTACTTGAAGGTCTGAACATCCACTCTAAGCTTGCTCAGCTTTTGAGGAGGAAAGAACTTAGCAAAGAAGGCCGTGACCAGCTTATCCCAAGAGTTCAGGCTATCTTTAGGTTGTGAGTCCAACCATGTTCTAGCTCTGTCTCTTACAGCAAAAGGGAAAAGCATGAGCCTGTAGACTTCAGGATCTACTCCATTAGTCTTAACAGTCTCACAGATCTGTAGGAACTCAGTTAAAATTTGGTAGGGATCTTCTGATGAAAGTCCATGGAATTTGCAGTTCTGTTGCATTAGAACAACTAATTGAGGTTTCAGCTCAAAATTGTTTGCTCCAATGGTAGGGATTGAGATGCTTCTTCCATCAAACTTGGAAGTAGGTGTAGTATAATCACCAAGCATCCTTCTTGCATTATTATTATTTTCGGCTGCCATCTCCTCTTCCTTTTCGAAAAATTCTGTAAGGTTGTCTCTGGATTGTTGTAATTTAGCTTCTCTTAGTTTTCTCTTCAGAGTCCTTTCAGGTTCTGGATCAGCTTCAACAAGAATGCCCTTTTCCTTGTTCCTGCTCATATGAAAGAGAAGAGAACAAGAAAAGAAGAGGAATCCTCTATGTTACAGTAAAGAGGTTCCTTATTGTTAGTAGAAGAAGAAAGGAATAAGAGTGAAGAAGAATGGATAATCCAAACACAAGGGTAAGGATAGGAGCAGAGATATGAGATGAAAAGAAGTGTTAGTAAGTAATTAAATGAATAGAAGAAGATGAAAGGGAGGAGTTTTCAAAAATAATTTTTGAAAAGGGGTTGATGATTTTCGAAAATTAAAGGAAAAATAAAATTAAAATTAAAATTTAAAACAATTAATTAATTAAAAAGAATTTTTGAAAAAGAGTGAGGTATTTTCGAAAATTAGAGAGGGAAGAGTAGTTAGGTAGTTTTGAAAAAGATAAGAAACAAACAAAAAGTCAATTAGTTAGTTGAAAAAGATTTGAAAATCAATTTTGAAAAGATAAGATAAGAAGTTAGAGAAGATATTTTAAAATCAAATTTTTTAAAAAATATGATTTAAAAAGATATGATAGAAAGATATGATTAAAATTAGTTTTGAAAAAGATTTGAATTTTAAAATCAAAATTAATGACTTGACTCACAAGTAATCACAAGATATGATTCTAAAACTTAAAGTTTGAATCTTTCTTAACAAGAAAGTAACAAACTTGAAATTTTTGAATCAAAACATTAATTGTTGATAATATTTTCGAAAATTATGAGATAAAATTAAGAAAAAAATTTTTGAAAAATATTTTTAAAATTTTTGAAAATAAATAAGAAATGAAAAAGATTTTGAAAAAGATAAGATTTTTAAATTGAAAATTTGATTTGACTCATAAGAAACAACTAGATTTTAAAAATTTTTGAAAAACTCAATCCAAATTTTTGAAATTTATGAGATAAAAAAGGGAAAGATAAATTTTTTATTTTTGAATTTTTAATGAAGAAAGAGAAAAACATGAAAAATAACACATAACATAAAAATTATGAATCAAAACACACAATGCATGCAAGAACATTATGAACGTCAAGATGAACACCAAGAACACTTTGAATGTCAAGATGAACACTAAGAACTTATTTTTGAAAAATTTTCAAGAAAAGAAAACATGCAAGACACCAAACTTAAAGATTTTTATTCTTTAGACATTAATAATTCAAGAATGCATATGAAAAACAAGAAAAGACACAAAACAAGAAAATATGAAGATCAAACAAGAAGACTTACCAAGAACAACTTGAAGATCATGAAGATCACTATGAATGCATGAATTTTCGAAAAATACATAAATTTTTAGAAAAATGCCATTGACACAAAACTAAAAGAATTGACTCAAGACTCAAACAGACAACATAAAATATTTTTTATTTTTATGATTTTATTATTTTTTTTTTGGATTTTTGTATATTTTTTCGAAAACATATAGGAAAGAGGAAGTAATGAATTCAAATTCCTCAATCAAGATTCCAGGAATCATACCAAGTTAGTCTAAAGCTTGATGGCCAGCCAAGATTCAACATACCATATTGAAACTTTAGAATTCATTCTTAAAAATTTAGAATGATTTTCGAAAACAAAAGGAAAAAAAAATTTTGAAAGATTTTTGAAGAATTTTTGAAAATAAATCAAAAAGAAAATTACCTAATCTGAGCAACAAGATGAACCATCAGTTGTCCAAACTCGAACAATCC